>NW_006782062.1:134189-186282 GCF_000442215.2 Lipotes vexillifer
TATATATATATATATATATATATATATATGAAATCTCCAGGGATTATTCTAATGTGCAGCTAGATTTGAGAATCACTGTGTTTATAATGTATTATTGAAGAACAGAATAAAAATGTTATTGAAAACCTAGCTCCAGAAGACAGCTCTGTCTCTGAATTGTTGAAGAAGAAATGTTGGTAGCTTTATATATATTGGTGACATATTAATATTAGATTTGAGAATCACTGTGTTTATAATGTATTATTGAAGAACAGAATAAAAATGTTATTGAAAACCTAGCTCCAGAAGACAGCTCTGTCTCTGAATTGTTGAAGAAGAAATGTTGGTAGCTTTATATATATTGGTGACATATTAATATTCCAAGCTACAAATAAAGAAAATGAGTGTGAGATTTTAGAATTTTTTTTTAAAGACCTTGTTTCATGTAAAAACAGAGAATAGCGTGGTACATTCGGTTTTGTAATATGAGAGTTGAAAATGACTTTTCTTCCTCAGTGGTCTGAGAACCTAGACTGTTTAAAATAGAGATCATCCTTAAAAGTGAGATTTTACTCTCTGAGTACTAATCTGAAAAGTTTAATGGTAGAAGAGGGAGGAAAGAGAACAGGCCTTAGAGCAACATCTTCCCCCATCTTACTGGTGACTCAATTTTTTTTTTTTTAATTGTGCCAATTCCCAGAGAGACTCATTATAAAGCCGAGATTGAAGGAAGTAATTAATTCAAGAAGGTTGATATTGGTTTTGATGCACCAGAGACTTTCAGTTAGTCTGCTGGAGTGTGAAAATAATGCTGTGGACTGCAAGCTAGAAGCAGGGAGAAATGACGCACCAGTCTTTTCGTACACAACTAACAGTATACACAATTTAAAAATGCTGTCCCTTTGTAAGAAAACCTATCTTAATTAGGAGAAGCCTGGAAAAAGATCAACCATTTAATCTTTCTGTTTAGTAGGACAAATGTGTCCTTTTCATAGACCCATGATAAAAGGTGACTGATTTTTTTTTTCTACAATTCTGAAATATATTGTCAATACAGTAATTACATTTTCAGGATCTATATTTCATGTGTCATTAGGAACTGCTTGTTCCAGCTGGATCCAAATGCTCATGACTTCCTTATGGAGTATTAAAAGTATAATAATTAATGATGCTTTAAATCATTTCTTTAGAAATTTAGAAATTTTAGAGTATTTTTTTTCTCCAGGTACATTGATATGCATACAATTCAATTAAAAAATACTTTTTTACAAGAAATCTCCTTCTTTAGCTATATGTCATTGAAAAATTTTGCAGTGAAGTGTTCTGCTGTGGGGGAGTTATCCATCCTATCATTTTTCTGGGTTTAAGATCACATACTGTTTAAATGTTTACAATTGTTTAATTTTAGTGGTTTATATTATTAATCCTGATTCAAGATTATTCTACCATTAATTTCTTTGAGGTTATTTAGTAACCAAAATAAGAAATTATAAGGCCGTGCTTTGTGCAATTCAAAGTAAAATCATAGAAAGTTAGATCCAAAGAATCCATACCCTCATTATTTTATTGACCTAGAATCTGAGAATCAGAGAGGTGAAATAATGCTAACAGAGTACTTAAAAGCAGACCTAGGATAAGAAACAATTTTCTGAAAAATAGAGAAAAAGGACCTGACTTTATTGAATGTTCAGTTTTTGCCCTGGGATACTGATATTATAATCCCTGCTTAACAAGATAAAGAAATTGAGGTCCAGAGAGGTTAAGCAACCTAATTAAGGTTCCCAGGATGGTGAATATCAAAATTCAGATCAGATGCCCTGTCTAAATCCAGGTTGTCTCTTCCCAAAGCCCATGGAAAAGCAGTTGTCTTTCAACCACAGGACTTGCAAGATCCTGTAGTCAACACAAATAGAGCAGAAGAAACTAAGTGATGTTCATTTAGGCTAGAGTATTTAAATAAGTCAGCAGATTATAGCAGTAAGATCCAGTAAGAGCAGAGCAGGAAGAAGTGACAGGAAGAAAAAGAAAAAATGTTTTCTTCCTTCCTTCCTCCCTCCTTCCCTCCTTTCCTTCTTTCCTTTCTTTATTTCTTCCTTCCCTTAAAAAAAATGTCTCTCCTTGTAGTTGTTCTTGAAGCCATTATGTGTATTAAAAAAAAAAAAAACATGGATACCTGAGAAGTCTCTGATGTTCTAACTATACAGTGTCCCACAAGAATATGACTTGAATCATAAAGGTAGCTTATATTCAGCATACTCCATTTAATGTAACAGAATGCAATTCATTTTTAAAAACAGCTCTATAAAAATGTTAAAACACATATTTAAAAACAGGTTATTTTAGAAATTAACACTTCTACTACTTCTCATACCAGTGACACTAAATAATATTAATAGGCTATGGCATGCATCAATTTTCTCTTGAAAAATCCTCTTTCTCTTTATACTTTTTATATTGGAAATATAAAGGTCAAAATGCATATATTCTGTTTACAAATGATCCAATGTGAGTTTTCTTTTTCTTTAAGCAATGAGTTTATTAACACTGTGATTTTAAAAATGGTTGATTTTCTTGATTTCCAAAAATGTATATAAATTTAATGCCTATGTGCTACATATTCATGAGTCCTTATGTTTCCTATATTTTATAAATGAAAGAATTAGCAACCAAGGAGGTGAAGAGACAAACAAAAACCTTCTCAACAAGATATAACCCAGGTCTCTCTCGTAATATTAGCTTGAAGCTGTTATCATTATATATCTTGACTGCTTCTTAAATCTTTTGATTATTTTTTCACTTTTAACTTTAACCCTAAATTTAGTTGAGAGATAAAATGAGAGAAAAGCGGCAATATCCTCCTGAATTTGAGATGTTTGAAGCAATATTACATATACACAGTGATGTGGTGTGCTGACACATTCTGTCAGGAAAGCTGACTGAATTTGACAGTAATCTTATTTAAAATATCCAGAAATAATTTGCTTTATGAAAGACAAAGCACTTTTCATTTTAGTTTAAATAAAAGATTCCAGAGGATCCATTTTTGATGTAAACGTTCATTAAAGTACCATTTAAAATGTAATTTATGTTTTTTTAAAAGAAATTGTATTTGTTTATCTTTTTTAAAAAGATTTAAATATATTTATGAATTGTAAAAGGAAGACACTGACATGGCTATTAATAAAACATTTCTTAGTGGCAAAAGTTAGAACGAATTTATTTTGCATAATGAGAAGTAATCCAAGATAAATGAGTCATATACATTATATATGAAAGTTACATATGTAGATGTAAGTAGAAATACTATGAGTACATGTACATGTAGATATACAGATGTGGATATAAATAAGGATAAAGATACAAATATATGACAAAGTATTTTGCTTTAATGTAGAATATTGTTAATTTAAACTCATGTAACACCCTATATTTTAAAGCTTCAGACAAAATAAAACATTTTTCAATTAAAGTAATGGAACTAAGGTTTTAGAACTCAGCCATGTTTGTTTATCAGCAATGTTGTAAATGAAAAAAATCATCATCAGTACAAAAGTGGGCGTTAGGAATACAGATAGGACAGCTGTTGTTCTTTAATTATGACTAGATTAATAAAATTCAGTTTTTACAACCCATTTAAAACATATCACTGGGGAATACATTTTAGTACCACTTTGGGTGTCTTTTGGTTAATAAATTCTTGCCTTTTGAATGTAAGTATTTGGCTTCAAATCCCAGATACAAGTTTATTAAAAATTATAATAGTTCTTAGAGACTGTAAAATGAAATGAAGTGCACAAAATGTGTGTTTCTGGTGCTTGACTTTAAAATGATTTTTTACATGACTAACTTCAATATTTTCAACTTAAGCAGACTGTTGTTGAATTTAAATGATTATTAAATATTTAACCAGAATGAGAAAGAGAGAGTGAGAGTGAGGGGGAGATGGAGAGAGAGGGAGATGTGGGGTGGCAGGGGAAGGGGTAGTATATCATTTTAAAGTCATGTTTTCTTTTAATTTCTTGATAGTTTTTTAAATAATAAAGAGGTGTGCCCTATATTAACATACTATGCTAATAATTATGAATCCAATAATATTTATGTAAAACAGGCTGTAACTTCAGATCTGAATTGTAATAAACTATAGTTAGTATAGTTAATAAGAAGAACTCTGTGGAATATTCTGTCAAAGGGTTTTTAGGAGGTGATAAAAATATACTTTTTTTTTAAGCCAAAGCATTTGGAATATGGCATTATTCTACTGAATGTTTTCCTTTATCAAATAAACAGATGAGAGAGAATACTTAAAATCTCTGTTAATGAACAGGCCTCCTCTTGAAAATTCAGTGTTTATTGCCAGTGAGATGAAAATTGTGAGGCAGAGAGGTAAGAGCATGGGGGGCAAAGACACTAAATTCTATAATTGTGCATGGAAACTGGCCTAAAAGGAAGATAAGTCTCCTTGTTGGCATTTCTCTTTCCTTAATAGAATAACCTTTGTGTCTGGATAAAATAAGGTTGATGGGGTGGAGGAGAGGTAAAAACCACAGAATTTCCACTGAAACAACTAAAGGGCCTACTACAGTTCCATGTATGCAGACAGAGGACACAAGATTCCTGGGGTTACTCACAGGAGAAGCAGAGGTATATGTAATTGTGCTACCTCTCAGAATAGCACAGGATCATGTAGAATGCCAGCTGGAGCTGTCCTGAGTAGTGAGAACACCACCAACGAAGAAACCTGAGCCTGGGGGGACCAACTGTTTTTATAGCAATCAGTAAGCAAGACTGACCACAGAGAGACCGGGTACATCTCAGAACTATCTGATGCTTCCTGTGATCTTACCTCACTTTTCAGAATTCCAGTTTCATAATCAATCCTGAAATATGGCCTGAGTATAAGAACAGCCAAGGCCATCAGCTTAGCAAGACAGTAGGAGCACAAGAGGCCTATGGTGGACAGCTTCCCTATACTTTTCTCCTTCTTTTGTTATCTAGTGTTCCCTCCCATTTTCCACCTGTAAAAATATCTGCTCCAAACCTCATTCCAATCAATCACATCCTCCAGAAAGGCAAAAACGCTGAATCCCATGTTGTCCCAGGAAAGCCATGGACCCTAACTCACATCTGTGCTCTTTCTCTTTGGGGTCATGATGATATGGCTTAGTTTGCGGAATCCTTAACATTTCCTGATGGGCCCAGTATATTGCTAATATTCATTGTATCATTTCTGTCCCCTTCTTTCCAAGGAACTCTCATTTTTCAAAAATATTCTGAAACTTAAACTCTTCTATATTTTGCTTAAAGCGTGATTAACAAGATAAAGTGGAAATAAAAATTTTTATTTATTGACAAATGTCTTTTCTAACAGTTTAGTTACATTCTAACAGATGTTATTAATAGAATCAGTTGGCATGTGTAAATATAATGCAACTAAAGGTAGTTAAAAGTGGTTACTTTCGGCTTTAATTTTTTAAAAGGCATATAATTAATTTGCTTTAAAAAAGTCAAAGAGCAACAAATACTAATTCAGTAAATCAAGTGGAAGGGTCCTTGGCCTGGGGTCATCTGTGACTCTCTACAAAGTTGACTGGGTTAGCTGGCTAATAGATATCTTCTTTTAACCTCATTAATTTATATGTGTGTTCTGTGCAAAACCCATGCCTTGTTGGAAAGTCTTTCTAAATAAGAAAAAATTTTTCTTTACTCAACATATACATACATTTAATACTCTTTTCATGGAAAAGAAGATGGAAAGTCAATTCCATATGATAGCCAGAGAAAGAGTCAGCTGGAGAAAGGAGATGAGAAAGAGGAAGAGAGACTGACTTACACTTCTAATTTTATCTTGTAGACTGAGGGAGGTTGAATGAGCATCATATTTGAAGTTTTGCTTCCTAATAATTGGGCAACTTTTGTTAAGTGAATTTATATTTCTGAGCCTCTTCCCTAATCTATAAAACTGGGATGATGAAAAATACTGCATGGATTGGCATAAAGAATATTTGAGGATTAGTTGTGGTTTGTGTCAAGTTCCTAACACCTAACTCGTACTTGGTATTTAATAAATGGTCACTGTTATTATTGATGTTACTATTTTATCCTTTGAAAATAAGGCCCTGAACACAATAGATGTTTCTGTGGCCCAACAAATCAGAAAATATTAAAGAGAAGAGGAACATTCTGGTAGATGCATAACACACTATAACGGAGATTTTTAGGATTGATGGTAAATGAACAGTTGGAAAAATATTTGTTTTTATCAGAGTCAATTTGGTAGCTGTTGGTGTGCACGCCCATTGCTTAAAGGTGCAATCCTTTGATGAGGTCTTGAAGCAAATTTATACATGTTTGTTCATAAGTTTTTTGAGTGTTAGAAGAAATTCCTTTAAAACAATGGAAATCGTATTTGAAGATGATGATTTCCCCATGACGATTTCTTTTCCCAGGCCCTTTTTCTTCTCTGAAACTGGCTGTGTACCTTGTGATGCTAAGGCTGATTCTTAGGGAGTATGACATATCACATATTAAACTAAAATATGAAAGTCTTGCTCAAATAAAAGAAATGAGATGTAAAGTTTTAATTAAGAACTATTAATTAAGAATTAACCTTTTGGAAATTCACTTCCCTCCTAGCTGCAGGGCAAGGTTGTATTTGTCACAGTGTGGTCATAGATGAGTGCATTTTTAAAGATATGCTATATGGTGACTATAGCTTATGTGATTTATATTTCGAAATAGACCATATGATAAGCAATTACGTAATTCTGAGATAATCTCTACAATCTCTGTAAGCCCTTTTGAATATTTCAGTAAACAAATATTGAAATACTAATATGGTAATTCCATGTTCATATTTAAATCTGTTGTACTTTTTTAGGAGAATATTACTATTTTAGGAATATGCAAATAAAAGATGAAAATATTTGTGTTCTGAACTATTAGAAAGAGACTGAGAAAAAAATCATATTTAATGCAGAAATGCAAGCTTCCTAGGGATAGGGAGTATTTTTTTATAAATTGGATTTATTTGTTGCATTTATTGCAAACATTCCACAAATACCTGTTGATGAGATTTCATTTGTCATCTTCATGGATCTAATGTGCTAACTTTGTTATAATTAGTTTCCACAACATTTATGTGATGTTATTGATGGAGTGGTAGACCTATTTTGCACTAAATTTCCACTATGAAATTCATTATATAGAAATGGTAGAGCATATTCTATAAATGATAGCATACATACTATCTTCAGTGCTTCTTAAAATTTGTCACCCTTGAGAATCACTTGGGGAAGTTTATTAAAAATGCAGATTCTGGGGCCCACCTGTTCTGATTCTCATTCTGACAGGCCCAGAATCTGACTTTTCACAAAACTTAGAGTTGATTCTTGGAAGTAATTTTAACATATGTTGAGAAGCACTACTCTTCAATATTGGAAGAGAAACACATTTACTAACTTATTTTTTTTCTCCTGAGGAACACATTTTTTTCAATTTTATCTGTTTAGACATGTCCCTTCTAAGTACTCTTCCAGTTTCACTTCTCATAGTAGGAAGTATCTTCTCTACTTTTCTCATTTAACCACGAGTAAAAGTATGTCTTAGAAGGAAGCTTTGGGCTTGACAAAACATCAGACTTTAGCCTTTTGAGCTTAGTCCCACAAAACAATTAAAAACATGGTTTTCTGCTTGAAGTGTTTAATTCTGTTTTAATTAGAAACCTTCCCCTTTTATTTACTTAGTACTCCTTTACCTTCATTGACATGAGATGGTTTTCAGTGGGGCATCATGAATATGCCTGCATTTGCATACTCATATGGGAAAATTCTAACAGTAAAGATATAATTAAGTTTTAAGGATCATTTTGTACCTGAGATTACATTTATAATCCAATTTGGAACTTCTCCTATGAGATATCTGTGAATCTAAAAGTGGAGATTTACTGTGTTTCAAACTAAATCTAAATGATATTGCAAAATTGCATTTTTTGGTTGTTGCTTAGTAACAATCATCCAGTTTTCAAGAGAATCATTCTTTGTAGAGATGATTCCTAGTATATGGTATGTGTAGTAGAAAGATATGTCAACATACATGTTGTTGGGAACATTTCAGAAATGTTCTGATTGAAACCATGGTGATACTGGTTGGTTAGCACAGAGCCTCAGGCATAAATAATCAATGTAATGCATCAATGAAGATTGTTGTTTCTAAAGCAGTGCACTAGGAATGACTAGTGTTTTCCTTTTTTTTTTTAAACTGCATTTTTGCCTCCCTGCAAACAGGTTTGGGTGGATCTGTTTGAAGAAAAGAACAGTGTAGTAGTTGTATTGCCTCATGGACTATTTACCCTTTATCCTCAAAAATCTCTCTCTCTAGCCCTTTGCCCTCAGCCTATTCTTTCTTTAATCAACCACAATCTGGCCTTTCCGTTCCCTACCACACTGAAACTACTCCCACTAAGTCACCAATGACTTTTAATTGCTAAACCCCAAGGAAGTTTTCCAAGTCTCAGTCAGTGCTGTGCTAAGTCATTTCGGAAACCGTGGTAAAGGAAAAAGGCGTGTCCCTAAATCCCCTTATTAAAATACCCTCCCATGTTTTGAACCAAGTGGAAAAAGTTAATAATAGTTCTACAATCAAAAAATACTCCTATATATAAAACTCCATCCTGCCTAATCTATTGACAGACCATTGTCAACCCCATAAACCTACCCACTGGGAAAGCAAAGGCTTTGCAGGTCCAAGAACTACAGACTGACCAGCTTTGCAGGTTCAAGAACTACAGACTGTTGTACTGTACAGTCTGTACAACTACAGACTGGAGAACTACAGTTCTGTAGTTCTACAGACTACAGAACTACAGTAACGCAGGGTAATAACACAAATGAACAATGACCTTTTTTCAAAATTTTAATACTTTGTTCACCGTGGATTCTTTTGCATTAATTTTTAATTTTAAAGTAATGCATTTAAATATTATTTATCTTCATCATGGAGTTTTTTTGATGCCCCTTAAATTTTTTTGTCCACAGTGAGTGCTTCACTCACCTCACCCCTAATTCCAGACCTGCCCATAGTACTGGGCCTCTTCGTGAACCTGATGCTATTTTTCTGTCTCTTAAATATGTTCTCTCTGAGCTTCTGTGACATTGTTGTCTTGTGATTCCTTTCCTTCATCACCAGATGTTCTCTCTCAGTATCTTGCCTGGGCTCTTCTTCTCTTCCAGCCCTTCAGTTTTTCGTGCTCTCAGTGGCTGATTCTCATTATTATAAGTGTGGCTTTGTTTATGCTCTTTCTGGTTGCATTCAGTCATTTCCACTGCTATTGCTTTTTTCCACACCCTCATTATTTTATGGCTGAACAGTTGCAATAGACTGCTAAGAAGTTCCTCTAATCTCCATGTTGGCCCCTTTCTGGTCCACAATACAGGCAGAATGATTTTTTTCTAAAGTGAATATATAATTCATATGTTTATTAACTGAATATTTATTTAGTATTTTTTTCCTGTCCTAGGTACTGTTTTAGATTCTAGGGATAAGTCAGTAAATGAAAGAAAGTCCATACTCTTCAGAAACTTATCTTAATCTTATTTGAATATTGTTATGGCCTCATTCTAGGTGTTGTATTTAATTTTTATCTAAATATATGCTTGCATGGTGGATTTGAGTAGAAAGAAGGTTCTTTCCTCCTTTTCTCATACTTTGATTATAAAATTTTTTGAATATTTTTACTTTTCAGTTATGTATGAAGTGGTAGAAGCCTAGATTCTGCTTTCTAAAAGAATCACTTTTCATTAAGAACGTGGAAATCATTACCCATTGACTTGTTAGTACTTAGGATTTCTTTCAAGTCCCAGAAATAGAGGATGATGTAATAATTACCTTACCCTTACTCTTTACTCATTATTTCTGCATGAATATGTTTTATACCTATTATTAATTGTATCCCAAGTCTTGGATCATATGTGCTACTACAGTCCTTAAACAAATTGTAATCCAGTCTAGTGACATGTTTTGTTTGGCTCACACTATGTGTGTGTTTGTTTTAATTTTATTCAGTTATTTTTAAAATTAATAAACTTTATTTTTATAGCAGTTTTAGGTTCACAGAAAATTTGAACAGACAGTACAGAGAGTTCCCATGTGTCCTTTCACCACAGGGATGATGCACATCCTCTCCCAACATCAACATCCCACAAGTACCAGTATAATACATTTGTTACAGTTGATGAACCAACATTGATACATCACTATCATCAGTTTGCATTAGGCTTCACACTTTTGTGTTGTTCTGTGGATTTGACAAAGATATGAAGTCATGTATCCACAATTATGTATCTTAAAAAATAGTTTCCCTGCTCAAAAATCCTCTGAGTTCCAGCTGTTCATCCTTACTCCCCCCTAAATCCCTGACAATCATTGATCTTTTTACTGTTTCCATGGTTTTGCATTTTGCAGAATGTCATATAGTTGGAATCATACAGTATGTAGCTTTCAGATTGTCTTCTTTTACTTGGTAGTATGCATAATTTATCATATATTGTTGTGGCTTTATACTCCATTTCTTTTCAGTACTTAATGGTATCCTATTGTCTGGATATACCACTGTTTATCTGTCTATTCATCTATTGAAGGACATCTTAGTTGCTTCCAAGTTTTGACACTTATGAATAAAGCTGCTATGAATATCTGTGTGCAGGTCTTTGTGTGAACATAAGTTTTCAACTCATTTGAGTAAATACCAAAAAGCACAATTGTTGGGTCATATGGTAAGAGTGTGTTTAGTTTTGTAAGAAAATGCCAAACTTCTTCCAAAGTGGCTGTACCATTTTGCATTCCAACCAACAATTAATGAAAGTTCCTGTTGCTCCACATCTTCATTAATTTTGTTGGTGTTTTGGATTTTAGTCATTCTAATAGGTGTGTAGTGGTATCTCATTGTTGTTTTAATTTGCAATCCCCTAATGACATATGATGTTGCACATCTTTTCCTATGCTTATTACCACTTGTATATCTTCTATTGGGGGGGGTGTCTGTTCAGATCTTTTGCCCATTTTTTTAGTTGGGCCATTCATTTTCTTATTATTGAGTTTTAAGGATTCTTTGTATATTTTGGATAACAGTCCTTTCTGTGGCTGTCTTTTCATTCTCTTAACAGTGACTTTTGCAAAGTAGAAGATTTTTAATTCAATGAAGTCCAACTTATCGAATCTTCTTTCATGGACCATGCTTTTAGTGTTGTATCTAAAAGTCACTGCCAAACCCAAGGTCATCTAGATTTTCTCCTGTGTTCTGTTCTAGGAGTTTTATAGTTTTGCATTTTATATTTAGGTCTACAATTTGTTTTGAGTTAATTTTTGTGAAGGTTGTAAATTTTGTATCTATATTAATTTTTTTTTCATGTGACTGATTGTCCCAGCACTATTCTCAAAAAGGCTATCATTCCTCAATTGAATTGCCTCTGCTACTTTGTCAAAGATCAGTTGACTATGTTTGTGTGAATCTATTTCTGGGCTCTTTGTTTTGTTCCATTGATCTATTTGTCTGTTCTTTCACCAAAAAACACACTGTCTTAATTACTATAGTTTTATTGTAAGTCTTGAAGTCAGGTAGCATCAGTCCTCAGACTTTGTTCTTCTTTAATATTATGTTGGCTTTTCTCTATCTTTTGCCTTTCCATATGAACTTCAGAATCAGTTTGTCTATATCCATACAATAACTTACTGAGATTTTGATTAGGATTGCACTAAATCTATAGATCAAGTTGGAAAGAACTGACATTTTGACAATATTAAATCTATCCATGAACATGGAATATCTCTCTATTTATTTAGTTCTTTGATTTTGCTCATCAGAGTATTATAGTTGTCCTAATATATATCTTGTATATGTTTTGTTAAATTTATACATAAATCTTTAATTTTGGGGGGTACTAATGTAAATAGTATTGCGTTAATTCCAAATTCCTCACGTTCATTGCTGGTATATAGGAAAGCAATTGACTTTTCTATGTTCACCTTGTATATCAAATTTTCTGTAGTTGCTTATTAGTTCCAGGAGTTTTGGGTTGATTTTTTTCAGATTTTCTACATAGACAGTCATATCATCTGTGTTATACTTGTTATACCTGTTCTTTTCTTTTCCTTTCTCATTGTATTATCTAGCACTTCCAGTATGATGTTGAAAAGGAGTGGTAAGAGGGGACATCCTTGTCTTGTTCATTTTTTTTTTTTTTTTTTTTTTTGGTTTGCGGGCCTCTCACCTCTCACTGTTGTGGCCTCTCCCGTTGTGGAGCACAGGCTCCGGATGCGCAGGCTCAGCGGGGACATCCTTGTCTTGTTCATTTTTTTTTTTTTTTTTTTTTTTTTGTGGTATGCGGGCCTCTCACTGTTGTGGCCTCTCCCGTTGCGGAGCACAGGCTCCAGACGCGCAGGTTCAGGGGCCATGGCTCACGGACCCAGCCGCTCAGCTGCATGTGGGATCTTCCCGGACCGGGGCACAAACCCGTGTCCCCTGCATCGGCAGGCGGACTCTCAGCCACTGCGCCACCAGGGAAGCCCCTTGTCTTGATCTTAATCATAGCAGGAAAGCATCTAGTTTCTCACCATTAAGTACAATGTTAGCTGTAGGATTTTTTAGATGTTCTTTATCAAATTGAAGAGGTTCCCACCTATTTTTAGTTTGCTGAGAGGTTTATCATGAAAAAGTGTTGAATTTTGTCGAATACTTTTTCTGTATCTATTGATATGATCATGTAATTTTTCTTCCTAGACTGTTGATGTGATGGATTGCATTGACTGGTTTTTAAATGTTGAACCAGCCTGTGTATCTGAAATAACTTCCACTTGGTCATGTTGTATGATTATTTTTATGCACAGTGTGTTTTTAAAATTTGTTTGTGAAAAACATTTAAAAATTGAGACATTCCCCACATTTATTTTGGGCATACTTGAAGAAGACCTGACATTCCTGGGCTTATTACCTCACATGGCAACAATCTGTGGGAGCTGAGTAAATGTTGCTGCTTCCCACCACCCCACAATCCTTGTAACTCTTTAGTGCTTTATGTCCAGATACTTCATTCATTTACATCACCTGCCTCAGATGGTTTCAAGCATATTCCTGCCTTGGAGATAGCTGGAGGTGATCCAAGTGCTGATCTTACTTGACATCTGTGTTGTCTAAACCTTTGCATATTGTTGAGACTCTTCATTCCTTTGCACCTGTGACCCTATTTTCTTCTGATATTATTCCCATTCTTTTTACATGCCTCCCTCATGGATCTTCCTCTTATCATCTTTTAAAATTTGAAGTTCCTTAGAATCCCATCATTGGCTCTTTTCTCTCTATATACTCAGCATAGATGATCATCCATACTCACTGTTTTTCAGGTCCTAGAATCCCTGCTATCCCCCTCTTCCCAGAATACTTGCTTTCATTATTATTCACATATTTATTGGTTCCAAGGAGACACAAGAAACAACAGGGAATAATAATTTGTCACAGACCTTTAAAGGGAATGGTTAGTCACACATTTGAAATGGCAGTGATAGTTGGAAGGAATGTCAAAAAAAAAAGATAGACATCTTGAAATATATTGACAGTCTGGAAATGTACTCAGTTTATTTTCACTAGTCTAGTCATAATCTTAATTGACAGGAAAACAGATGAAACCCCAAAGACTCCTCTTTGTTTAACAGTGAAAGATTGTCCTAAAATCAAACGTAATCTTAGAGACCAGCCTGGCAGGGAAAGAGGAAATAATCTTTAGATATTTCATTATTACAGGATGATGATGAGATATCTATATCTGTCTGTATCTATAGCTATCTATCTATCTATCTATCTATCTATCTATCTATCATCTATCTATCTGTAATAGCAGGTACATCTATACAGTGGAATATTATTAGGCAATAAAAAGGAATAGAGTACTGACACATATTATGATGAACCTTAAAACTATTACGTTAAGTAAAAGACACCCAGAAAACAAAGGCCACATGTTGTATGATTACAGTATCACAATCCACAGAGACAAAAAGCCAGTCAGTGGTTGCCTGAGGCTGGGATTGGACGTGGGCATTAAGTACAAATTGGCATAAGGAAAATTTTGGTGGGGGGTAAAGAAGTATTCTAAAACTGGGCTATGGTGATGGTTAACTTATTGTATAAATTTACTAAAAATCACTGAATTACACATATTAGATGTATAAATTATATCCCAATAAAGCTGAGGCAGGAGATAAATGGGTTCCAGGCTAGACATTTACAACTGGCCTCCTGTTCACACTTCCTGGGATGAGAAGGAGATGGGCTCCAGGCTGGACATTCATTACCAGCCCCCTGTTTACATTTCCTGAGGCAAGAGACAAACGGTCTCTAGACTACATATTTATGACCAGACTCCTGTCTATATTTCGAGATCTGCACCTTGATATAAAAACCAGCAACAGGAATAGGGTAAATAACTAGACATTGGGCATTTTTATGGTAGGGACAGAGTGCCATAAAAGTATCAACAGGTCACACACTTCCCATCCTTGGGGCAAGGGAAACATTGCACATGTGCAGAAAATCTCCTTGGGGGTCAAAATGGAGGGGGCACCACCCCATAATATGTGATGCTAAGGCCATCCCATAGGCCTCTGGGCTGCAATCCATCTTGGAAAAAGTTGTGCATGCATGTTGGTGAGGATCCTAGGGCAGGTCAGTTGTGGAAAAAGAAAGCAGATAATTGGCCCAAGGTAAACAAAGACCCGGAAGAACTGCCCTATATAAATGACTTAACCGCCTCTTTACTGCACTCCTCATTAGGGAGAACACCCACACCCTTTCTCTCCTGGGTGTACATCTCTGCCTTGCTTCTATCTTAACTAAACAAACTGTTTCTCTGTGTGCTCTCCACTTGTTGTACTGTGCCTCTAATAATAAACTTTGTACCTGTTTTTACAGTTTTGCCTCCGTGAGAAATGCATTTTTCACTGGTGGCAAGAGCCAGGGGGTGTGGTAGCCAGGATTCCTGGTTTTCATCCAGGCTACCCAGGTTCAATTTCTGGGAAGGGAATTAAGATCTCACTTCTCGCCACCACTCACTGCTGCATCCTGGAGATCAAAGCTACTTAAATAACAATAGCTGGTCTTTTTCTATGCACGTATAAAACACAGTGAGGCTAAGTAAGGTGCACCAGTACAAACAGCTAATAAATATCAGGGCTAGGATTTGAACCCAGATAGTCTCTCTCCAGGGCACTTGAAATCATTTTTCATGAATTATCTGATTTTTAATCCTTAATATAACCTTATGAGATGATATCAGTAATATAATTTTCTCACTTTACAGGTGAGGAAATAAGCCTAAAGGTTAAGTAACTTGCCCAAAGTCACAGAGTTCATGGTTTAGCTAGAATTGAAACCCAGAGAGATTGACTTGTAACTTACATCTGTAATCTTTTTGGGTTAACTGACCACACAGCAATATCTCTGAAGCCACAGATATGAATTTATATTTATGAATAGCTGACAGGAATGGTGGCATTGTAAGTATGAAATGCAGAAAGACAAAGTAGCCTAGTGTTTTACTGATAACTTTTTGGGCTACCTTGCTTGGATCAAGAACTTGACATACAGCACAAAGCCTAGAGACCTAAGGCTAAGAAACCACCCATTTACTGACAAGTGGTCTGGAAAGGAAGGGTCAGGTTTCTTTTAACTTGGGGGAAAATAACCACTTATTTCCTTAATCAATCTTATAAAGGAACTGACTGATTTTTAATAAGCGTACATCTTAAGGACATAAACCCTAGTAAAAACAATTTCCAGGGGGGAGGTGTTCGCTTATTCATTTAGTATTTATTGATTAGCAACTCTATGTTATGTCTTGCTAGTAATTAAATATGGTTTTAACTATGCAAATTTTTTGAATGAATGTACTATCTTTTAAGAGACCTTTTCCTTGAATTTAGTATTTTGAGTGAACTATTCAAGAGTAGTTTTTATCTCTTAATTAATTCTTTTATCCCATCTTCCTCTTGTTTTGGAAAAAAACAAAAGCAACAATATGAATTGACGTGGTATAATAGTAAGAATAACCTTCAGAGGATTTTCATCTTCTCACTATTTTTTTAATGTGTGTGGAATCATGACAGTTAGATATGCAAAAGATCTAACAAGGGTAAAAGAAAAAAAAACAGTTCATTTAATACATCTTACTAGCCATTCCCTGTGAATAATTCCCTATGGTATTTTGGCAAAACGGGCTCTTGTCTAATTTTAAATGACGCAATTGAAGAAGCTTCAGCTGGAGGTTGATTCTAGAGGCTAACGGACTTTCTGTGAAAGGTTTCTAACATTTAGCCGAATTTTTCACTCCTTAAAATTTTAGAGCATTACTCCTAATTATTTCCTGTGACCTACTCTGCCACCGCCTTGTTTCATGCTGGTTGCCACTCACTGTCCTTCTAGGTAGGTATTATATCTCCCCACTGTGAATTCTTTCTGAATGAAGCATAGTTTTAGTCTTTACATGGGCTGGTAGTTCCTATATAGAGGGATAAATTGTATATTCTTCTTTTCTGAATTTGGGCTGAGTTAAACATAAGAGTACCAAATCATGTATTTGTTAATCCTTGATTTAAATGTGAATTTAAGTCTTTGAATCAGAATTCTAACGAATCATCTGAACTGTCATCAATCATTTACTAAATTCATAGGTGTGAAATCCAGGCTCATGTTTCCCAATTTTCTATTACACAGAAGATTGGAATGCTTTTCCTATTTTCCATAGATATGTGTCAAAATAAAAACACTCTTAAATGGGCATTGAACAAAATGTTTACACAGATTTTAGGCATATAGCATCTACGTGCCATTTTTCAAAAGAGGAATAATTGTTATACTGTTGCATGGAAACATAATGATTTTTTATGACTAGGAAATAATGTGAACTTTCTAGAGGCTGTCAATCAATAGTTTATTTTTATTGATTGACATATGTTTCTTTTAACCTCTATGTAGGCTCTTCAATAAGTTAAATAATTTTATTGTTGTTTCCTGATATAGCTGCTGGGCTTTCAGCATTAAATATAATACACTGAGGCAAGGTCTTTCCAGAAAAAAATAACTTTATCATGCTTATCTCATCAATATTTTGCCATTATTTTTTATAGATTATAACCCCGTCATATCATAGCCATAGCTGCTGGTGCTAATCTGTATTTTAGAGAGAAACAATGAAGAAGGCGGATTTACTGTAAATTTAAACAAATATTAGTTCATGAAAATTGTATGTATTATATAATGCAATTATATATTTTTTTCCCAGAGGGAATGCTAGCTAGTTACTACCTTCCACAAGGCTTGGTAGTGATTATTTCTTATTTCTAACCACACACTATCATGGAAAGTGCTATCTGGCCACATTTGAGATTTAGCACTGGGGATATGCAAGTTGGAACAAATCCTTGATTAGCAGAGTTTCAAACTGAGCTGTAGTCCGCTTCTCCTGTATCCCTGCTGAGAATCACTGTGCAAAGGTTTGTCTTGACTGGCAGACCTATAAAACCTGGAGCTTATCTGCTATATTGCTTTGATATTTCAATGTATTTTGGGATAGATTTTATACTTTGGCACTTGGTATATTGTCTTTCCTTTGGATATACAGCTGGCGGCTGTATTAGCATTTACTGAAAGTGCTGTAGCAATTCCCACATCAAGGTAATCCCTAGTGTTCTTTCAGAGTAAACCCAAGGTGTTACATTTCAGGGCAGATGAAACCTAATTGATGTCTTTTAATCACTTAAAATCTCTGTATACACTAGTAGCAGCTGGAGAAACAGGATCTGCCATAGCCAGGCCACGTCATTATGGCCAGGTGTTAACAAATGCTCCTTTCTTTATCTAATCTAGTAGTCCTCAAATTTTAGTGTGCATTCGAATCACTTGAAGGGGTAGTAAAAACACAGATTACTGGCCCCCATCTCCAGAGTTTTTGATCTGTAGTCTGGGATGGGGTCTGAGATTTTGCACTTCTAGAAAGTTCCCTGATGATGCCGGTACTGCCAGTTCAGGGACCACCGTTTAAGAACTGGCTTATAGAGTGTTGTATAACCACAGTACTTAAGGCTGTGAATGGCCCAGATCTTGGGCCCACACTGGAGAACTACTGAGCTAATACACTGATTGGCACACTTATTCTGTGACGGACCAGATAATAAATATTATAGGCTTATGGGCCAGACAGTCTCTGTCACAACTACTCAGTTCTGCTGTTATAGCAGGAAAGCAGCCATAGACAATGCATAGATGAATGCATGTGGCTGTGTTCCAATAAAATTTTATTTATAAAAACAGATAGCAGGATGTATTTGGCCCCTGGCCTATAGTTTGCCAATCCCTGATCTAATTCATTAACAAGGGACTTGTATCTTTCCCAGCTCACAAATCATCTTTATTCTCTGTACTAGTTAGCAACTATGTGCCAAACTTTGAGCTAGGAGCTGTGGGGGATATATAAAAAGTATAAATCTGATTTTCCTACTCTTCTTCAAAATATTAGAGTTCAGTGTGGTATAGTCTTGAAAAATATTAGAGAGACATTAAATGCCTAGGCTAGAATAGATTTCATGATACAGGTGAATCTTGGAGAATGAGTAGAAACTAGGCAAAAGAGAGCAAAATAAATGTCTTAGAAAGGAAGGACGTGGAGTGAATACTCAGTGTATTCTTCCAATGGGCTGTGAGGAGATCTGTGATGTGGAAAGGATTAGAAATGTTGAGAGTCACAGATGCCATTTAACTAACACTTATTGTGCACACTCTATATATTGGCAAAGTGATAGGTCCTGGGGGCACAGCTAACCAAGGCATAGTCCTTGCCTTCAAGAATCTCGGATGTGGCTCAAGATATTTAAAAATCCCAAATTCATATACAGTATTTGAAGAGTATATGCTTGGCTTATGGTGAGCTTTCAATGGATGTTAAACTGAAAGTGAAATTAATGTGATTGACGCCAGGGAATTTTTGTTAGTTCTTGATCAGTAGAGTGGCTTGAAGAAAGCTGTTTTAGGAAAAGCCATCCTCCATAAACTAGTAAAATGATAACCATATAAAAGAATGGTTGTTAATGATATTATATTAATTCCGCAGAAACTTTGCTAGATTGGAAAATAGTGTGTGTTGGGTGGCTCTTTTGTTTGTTTTTAATTTGTTTTTATATAGTGTGACTAAGAAAATCCAAAATTAGTGTATTAATATGTTTTCATCAAGCCATCATCAGAACTAAAGACAATTTCCAAAGAGTTGTACCATTTTGTCTTTCTGATACAAATGTATACCATTAAAAAAAGGACTCTGTATAGAGAAAAATTCTCCATATATAAGTGGGGCTTTTTATTTCTGAGATTTTATTCCCAAAACATTGGATATAGGGTAAGGATGGAGTCTATTATCAAATAAAATGTCTAGTGGGAGCTGATGGTAGGTGTCTGTGTGAGTACTTGAGTGAGGGAATCTTCAAGCTTCCTTCTCATTCCAGTATTCTGACTTTAAGTAAAATTTGAAAGGTCCACAAGGAACTAATTCAGGCAAGTTTCCCTAAGAATGTGAGAAAATCACATCTTGAATAATGCATTTCAGTAGATGAAACTAGAGTTCATTTCATAGTAAACATAATACTGAATTTGGGGTTAGAAAAAGCAAGGGGGATTGACTGAAGGCATTATTTTAGACAGGATGATGCATGACTTTTCAGCTATCTAACCCATTCTATACAGTTTAATTTTTAATTAAATGCAAGGATGCAGATGGCAGTATGCCATTTTATCTAGTTAGATGCTGACAGAGGGTTAGAAGGAAAGTTCCATGTGACTTGGATTTCCTTTGATTTGTAGCTTGACATTTTGTGAGCATGCCTATACCATTTTTATTATGGCTTCTTCTTCATTTTCAATGTCGAGGGATAGCCAAAGCCCACATTGGTCCTAAGACAGTGATTGATTTCTTGCACATCCTTGCCCATGAGGTCCCTTTAAATAAAAGTTGAGAATTGAGTAGTGACCTTCAGTCGTCCGCATTTGACAACCCTTTTATTCCCCACAAATGAGATATTCTAAAATGTCCTGACCTGTATGTGTGAGTATGTGTGTATATGTGTATGTACTGATGATGTATGTCACTAATCTTGCACCAAGGACTTTATTTGTTAATAGGTGGGTCCAGAAAGCTTATCATTTTTGTATTAAATGATTTATATTATCTTATCAAGAAGCTCTGAAATTTATGAGAAAAGAAAGGGGAGTTGGATGGGGCTTCCACATTGTATGGATCTGTGGGATATACCTTAAGTAATTTTTCTCTGAAAGCAGAAGGAATTTAAGAAAAAATGCAGAAATATTATTTTACTCTGTATTTTGGTAGTTGAGTACTTTATGACACATTATTTCCTGTTATATAAAGCTTCAGGGAGATTTGAAATTTTCAAATGAGGTGGAAATAATTAGGAGAGCAAAGAGAAAATAAACTAACCTAATGGAGGGGCAAGATTTTTTTTCCCTAGTCACAAGCTTATGCAGTGCTGCAAGTTGACCTTGATTGAAGAAAATAAGAGCTAATTGGGGGTGAATAATTTTAAAAAGAAGATAAAAACATAGTGTAACTTTCAGATATCTCAATGCTACGATAAAAATATAAAATTAAAGAGGGGAATTAAAAAATAAGTGGTTCTATAATTTTGGCATTATTACTTAATATCACAGTCCATAAATGTAAAATGTAGAATAACCAACTTTGGCATTAGAAGATGTAAAATAATAGGGAAGGACTGCCAATGTCCTAAAATACTACATAATATCAATTATTGAGGACCTAATAAATGTTAGGAAATGTGCTAAGCATGTTATTATATACAATGTCTCCAATTCTCACAATAGTTCTTCAAGTTACCTATATTCATCCTAAATTTAAATTGATATTTAAAGAATAAGAGAAATTACCCAGGTCACACAGATATTCAGCAGAAGAACCAGGCTTTCAGTCCTAGATGTGTTCTTTCTACTATATATTTCTTCCTTTGGTTAATCCTTTCTTCCAAAACACACAAGTCACTGTGTCCAGTTATGTGTCTTCTGCTTTATCTTTTACAGTGTTTAGTAGTACATGGCACAAGGTAAGTTGTCCCACTTAGGCTAGCTAAATTAAGGTGTACACACGTGAAAATGAGATCAAGAGAGGAAAGTATTAGTGTGTTTGTATATATATTTGTCCTTGAAATAAAATACTGTGCTTTAAAAAAATGTCTACATTTTATACATTCTTGACTTCCAAAAAAGGATGAAGAATTTTAGGCTGCTTACACTAAAAAGAAATGATAATGTAACTTCTAAAAAGCATTAACTAAAGAATAAAATTCAGAAGCCAACTGATAAATTATCTGATACAACTCTCCCAATTTAAATTGATCACCTCTGTTTTTTGATTTATGAACAGGAAATGAGCTTTGACTGTTAGGCACCTGGATGAAGAGCCCTGGATTCAGCTTGTCAGAGTCCTGTAACCTGCAAAGACCCTCTGGTTGCACTAGGATCATTCGAATGAAGTAAGATCTAATTGCTTTAATTAGAATGTAAGACTTTTACTGTTGAATCAACTTTCAGTAAGGTGATTTGGTGTACCTCTATAATGTGCCAATAGCTGCTAATTTTGAAAAAAGAGAAGAGTGTGAGTATCATCATTCTGTGGCAAAATCGTATTATTCCAATTTCTGTTCATCTTTTATTTCATGGAATTGAGCCCAGTTTTTTTTGGAAAGCATTACCTAAATTTAATTTCTGTGTGGCTGTTGAAATTGGTACAGTTTCATTGCCTTTGTGGTATCAATTGCTTTTTATACAATTGTAATTTTACTGTAAGTAATCAAATTAGTCTCTCTTTCTCTCTTTTTTTTTTAAGTTTAAGTTGACCCACTATTTTATTTTAAAATGATAACAACAATGCCGTTTGTGCCATGATACAGTAAGGCTTTGCTTTTCTTATTTATTCCAAGTTTATACAGGTCCAATGACCTTTTGGAACATCTGTCTGTATATGGCCACACATAGACTGTGAACTTCCATGTAGGCATTAGAGTTAAAAGACATGTTTTAAAGATAGTTCATAGTTCTTCCTGGAAACACTCCTATTTTGAGCAGATGATGCCAGTATATGATTGAAATACTTTTTTCTGTAAAGCACTAGTTGCAATCAATGTTTCAATGCTAGTTCAGGCTTACTATGTATAAAACTTTACATGGCATGGATGATGCAAAGGCCTACAAGACAGCACAGAACCAAGTGCTAGGAAATGTGAGCAGACCCAGCATGACCACCAACATACTTTAGGAACTTGGATGAATCACTTAATCACATCTGAGGAACTTGGATGAATCACTTAATCACATCTGAGTTTTCCCTCGGTTTTGAAATGAAGGGGCTAGATTAAACAAGGAAAGGGTGGCAAATTCTTGAGCTTTGAAGGTCAGACACATAATATATGAATTGTATGGAGTGGCTGGGTGTGAGACAATAGGGAATAGTGAGCCTGTGGGGAAAGAGGCTGTGCCCCTTCTAAAGCCATTCAGGTTCAAGTATTTTAAAGCTGGACAAAGAAGTAAATTGTGTGGGGTGAGGAAGGTGGAAGCAGGAGGAAGATTGGACTTGGCTATTGGATTGAATAAATTCTAAGGTCATTTCCAACTCAATATATGTTTGTAAAATATTTTTACTATGCAAAGCACAATATTGTCTAGCATCTGTTGAGCTCTGTGTGTGTTCCTTTTTAAGTAATTAAAAATAAATAAGTAAAATAAAATTAAATAGTTTTTGGTTTGAATCTCCCTTTGAACTGTACATTAGAATTGGAGGGAAAGGTGATTTTCTGACCATAAAGTACTTAAATAATTCATCAGTTTAATATTTTACTCTGAGGGTTTTTTTGTTTTTTCTTCAAGTGACCTAGAGTTAGAACTTTGAATCTAGTATCGTAATCAAAGAATAAAATCTGTCCTATAAATTACCAGTTAGCAGCTTCTTTCTTAATGAGTATTCGCACTAAAAAAATCATGTGAACAAGTAAAGGAGAGTCATACCAACTGTTTGGGACTAGTTTTATGATTTTTTAAGAAGTACTTAAAAGTTCTAGTGTCTTTTGATTAATATTTTAATTAATATTTTAAAACATAGTTTATATGGAAAAATGATAGTTGTAGTTGAAATAAGTATATTTTCTAATGTAATTTTCTAGCTCCATCAGTTTTGCTTTTAAAAATTTTTTTTTCCTTTTTACAGCCATGACATATATTTATTTCTTTTAATCACATTTTACTGCCTTTTAAACCCGTATTTTAGTTGAGAAAATAAGTACATTTTATCAGATGCAAATGGTAATTAGGTTACAAGCCTAGTAGAAGATGGGAAGTGGGACAAGTCAAGATACTCTGGGAGTCTTATCTATTCTTTTCGGCCCAATTCAAATCAGAATTTATGTCTACAAGAAAATTGAACTCGTGACTGTGGGGAGCCATGTGTGTTATCCCAGCGATAAAGGGAGAATTAGAAGGAGCTGGGATTCTTATGCCTTTAGTTGGGCCCTCTCAATAGCTGCTTCTTTCTTTGTTACTTGTATAGTTTTTAATTTCATGACCATGTGCATTTGTAGAGGTATGCAAGTTACTTCACATATGATCAGTTTGAGAATGGCTGTATTGTGTGAGGTATGCTAGAGCTTTCAGATAATTTTTTCATGTGTTAATAGAAACTGCTACTGCCCTAAGATATATAACTTTGAAATAATGTTTTAAGAGGCTTTTGATACCCAATGCAAGTTCATGTGCCTGATGCACAGTGAGGCCAAACAAACTGAAACATTGGAATTTGAGGCAGAGAAAGGTTTATTGCAGGGCCATGAAAGGAGAATGGGCGGTTGATGCTTAAAAAACCCCCCAAACTCCTGGAAGGGTTTCAGCAAAGCATTTTTAAAGACCAGGTGGGGGTGGGAGTGGGTCGCAGAGTATGTGATCAGCTCTTGCACAATTCTATGATTGGTTGATGATGATCAAACCTTAGGTGCCAGAAGATCTGGGAGCCATGTTTTCTTAATCATCAAGTAGTTAATTCCTTCCATTTGATGGTGGTTATCTGAAAAACTCAGGAAATATGCATGAGATACTATCATCTGGTTACTTCAGAGAGGAGCTATAGCAGAGGATATGGGAGAGGAGTCTGTCCCCAGAAGGCCCCATAGGGTCCTGCTAGGTTACACTTTCACATTAGATGTTATAGTCCAGCCATGTTGTCATGTAATGTGTTTTCTGTCCGTTTCTTTGATAACCAAGTCAAAACTGAAGTACTTGGATGTTAATGCTCAAACTGATCAGAACTGGTTAGATGTGTTCCTTCACTGACCCACTACATCTGACAGTAACAAAAAGTATCAGCTCTTTTTTCAAACATACTTGATTTCTGCTGAAGGCTCCACATATTGTGGAAAATGAAATAAGCATATACATGAAAATGTCAGCAGATATAATATAAGGTAAACTATACAGGGAGGCTTCTAATGATGTTATCTTATTGTCTTGTTTTATAGAGGCATTTAAAAAAAATTACCAGTGTGAGCAAGCATTTTCTTTATACTATTCAAGGAATAAATTCATATATGTTTATCTTCAATGCTTTAGTTACACACACAGTCTATGGACAAAGTAGACATTTAGACAACAAACTCAATCATTTCTATATTATTTTTCTAGATTTTAGAGAATTGATGACAGAAATGTCTAATCTATTGCTAGATCACTGATTCTCAACATGAAAATAAAGTAATGCAAGCTTCTAAATTGAGGTAGTTAATTGCTACCTTTCTTGTATGTACACCTCATCAGTGATTCTGAAACTAAGAGCCCTCAGACGAGAATTCCCTTCATGCTATGAAAGGTGCTCTGACATGCACTCATGTTAAGACATGAGTTCACCTTTAGCATTTGACATTTGTTAGTCATGGCCTTCAAATTGTTTAATTAAAATCAAAGTGCCATTGTTTTTAATAACCCAGAAAGAATGGGTATGAATTAAATTAAATGTTTTTTAAAAACATGACAGTGGATTTAAGCGTACCATAGCTCCTGTGTGAATATTGCAGTTGTTTGAAAGATTTTATGAAATTTTCTTATTATCAAAATCTAATTTAAGGTTTAATGATGCAGTAAAGTTGAGATGTTCACGAAGAAACCAGAATAATAACAGTAAAAATTTAGCCATAGTTGAGTACAATCTAAAATTTTCTGGTCAATTAGATTTGATTGTGCTGAACAGTGACAAACTACAGAAGTAATTAGAAATCACGTATTAGTGAGTGGCTGGATGCTGGAGTCAGTTAAAGCCATTTTATGCTGCCTGAGGTTTACCACCCCTTCCTGGGTCTCTTTAAACTGAAGCAGATGCAATTATCCCAATTTTTATTTTTCTTGAGGTTCTCACTAAACTGTTTAATAAATGTGATTTGTTCTGGAATCGACTATTTTATTTTCTTTAAGAGGCAGCCTTTCCTTAGGGTACAAGACTAATAAAAAAAAAACAGGGCAGTTAAATGATCTAATAGCAGCATTTCAATGGAAAAATAAAGCCTAGTATCATAAATAGCTTATAACACTCAGGGGCTCTGCATTTCTAACCCAATTGATTGAAATAGACCCTTGCTTGATATTCTAAGTCCAATGCAAGGGATAGATAAGGAAGAACACTGATGGCAAAAGTCTTGAGGAACTTTTTATAATCTGTGCATAAGTATTCCCACACCCCCAATGTAATTTCATCTAAACAATGTGTTTTTTTTAGTTAATCTACTCAGCCTGAGATTAGCTTTGTTAGAAGACTTATAGTCTATTGCCTTTAAAGTACATTTTAATAAATTCATTGAAATATTTTTTTGTTTTGAGCTATATCGTACACTTACCTAATATAAAATGAATAAAGTAATTTAACCATAATAAATATTTGAATTTCATTGTACCATTTACAGTAGAAATAGTAATTTTTTGTATTATTAGAATTTGTCCTTGAAAGCTAAAATGATATTAATTTTTAAACTTTTTCTTTAAGAATGTTGTATTTCTCTCAGAAGACAATTTTGAAATAATTTCCTTTCTATTCTAAAGAAATGAAAGAACAGCATTCATATAGGGAATGAAAGGTCAGTCATTAAGAGCTATGTGATATTTTTTAAAGAGGAAGAGCCCCAACTCATTAACTTTAGCTTTATACAGGTAAATCAATTGTTACATATCTCTTGCCTGATCTCATAAGTTTTCTGAAGCTTTTTACATATACTTTTTCATGTAAATTTCAAAGATACCAACTTTTTTTTTTTTTTTTGCTGTATGCGGGCCTCTCACTGCTGTGGCCTCTCCCATTGCGGAGCACAGGCTCCGGACGCGGAGGCTCAGCGGCCATGGCTCACAGGCCCAGCCGCTGCACGCATGTGGGATCTTCCCAGACTGGGGCACGAACCCGTGTCCCCTGCATCGGCAGGTGGACTCTCAACCACTGTGCCACCAGGGAAGCCCAGAGATACCAACTTTTAACCATATTAATCAGTTCGGCAGCAATTCATTTACTACTTGATACTGAAAATTATCTTCACACAAGTAGCTTCATTTCCTTATATAACTGAAATACATCTGTAACATTTCCTTGCAAATTTGACATGTGGTCTCTTGTTAACTTACATGGTATGAATTTCATACCTGTGTATATATGAAGTGATTTCTTGTCCTTGAAACATCTTTTTATATTTGTCTTTCCAAGAGAACTATTTCTAAAATTGATTTTTTTTCAAGCTGTTCACCTTTTAAGTAAAAAGTTGTTAGTACTACTGCAGAACTCATTCTCTTATTTCTTTTGCTCTTTTACATATAAAATATTTCCTCCAGAGATAACATGTTAATATAAAAAAAAATATTCTTTAAAACTTTTCAAAGAAGGACTTCCCTGGTGGCGCAGTGGTTGAGAGTCCACCTGCCGATGCAGGGGACACGGGTTCGTGCCCCGGTCCGGGAAGATCCCACATGCCGCAGAGTGGCTGGGCCCGTGAGCCATGGCCGCTGAGCCTGCGCGTCCGGAGCCTGTGCTCCGCGACGGGAGAGGCCACAGCAGTGAGAGGCCTGTGTGCTGCAAAAAAAACCCAGAAAAAACAAACAAAAAAAATGACAAAAAACTTTTCAAAGACAATTTCATACAAATATTTATGCTGAACCTTTTATATGCCAGATACTTTATTGGGCACTAGAGGAACAAGGGTAATTGTGCTATACTACTTTCCCTCACAATGTTTGCTGTTTTGTGGGGATACAAATAATTACAATGTAGTGTGATATTATACTGTGAGCATGTAAAAAGTAGCACAGGGTGGGAGTGATATTTTTTAACTCCCAAATACTTATTTCCAGCCCAGATCAATCTCTTTGGCTTCAGATTCAAATATTAGGGTGATCGGATTTTTAGAGAGCCATCTTGTCATACCATGCCAGTCCGAAAAAACCAATATAACATAACGTAATATAACATCACATAATGTAATGTAATTATATGCATGCATGTTATTACTTTAACATATGAAAAAAGGCATTTATTTGAAATTATATATTACTTATTATTTACTTTTCTCTTACATAATTCCTAGTAAACAAAATTGCAGAATAGTTAAAATGGCAATTAGCAGTAATAAACAGGACTAATTAAACAAATAGTATGTATAAAAACAATATTTTTATAATGTTTCATTCTATCCTGTGATATAGCAGTTTATTTTATTTTTTGAACTTTTACTGGATATTTAAATTTTATAAGCTATATTACTGTGAATCTTTAAGATAAATAAAATTGAGATTATAACAGGAGAATTTAAATGCAAGCCGACTAAGTAAGCACAAATTACCTACATTTAATACAAAATAACAATGGCATGTTTCTTTCTGTCTCATAATACAGTAGGAGATTTTTACTCTTTCTCTTTCCTTTTCTGATAATGCTTCTCTGAACTGCCTGCAGGCTTTAGGTCATCATTCTTGTAAGTAGTATTGGTAAAACTGAATATAGTCACATGTAAAACTGGTTTTGATTTGAAGCTCTGCTCTTGTCAAGCCCTCTTTGTACTAATCCTGGTATCAGGCCATTGTGATAGCACCAAGCTAAATATCCTCTCAACAAAATCATTTAATTACTTAAGATTTTAACTCCTTGTAGCAGCAAGTGTTTAAACGTGCTAGAAATAGATTCCAGATCTATCTATCCACTCTGTATCTACAGGCTTGTTTTGGTGGACAAGCTGTTTGTCAACCAGGTCTTTCGCTTCCATAAATTTACCGTGTAGTCTAACCCTGTGGAAATAGCCATCATTTCAAAAAACTTTAGAGCACTTTGTATGGCACCATAAGTTAAACCTCTCTTTCTCAGGGATAATGGTTTTAAAGTACAGAGATAATTTGAATTTCCAAAAATGGATTCCAAATAAATTACAGTTTTAGTTAAAAAATGAAAAAGTCCTCGTTAAACTTGGCTTTCCTTTTCTGTTGATATTTTTTGGAGTTTTGAAGTAGTCTGTGAGTGTTTGTCTCAGCCTGAATATCAAACAACTTAGATGCAGTCAGTTCATTTTTCTCTAGATTCCTTATGGCCGCTCAGAGTTCATCAGACAGATTTAAAGAAACAGTCCATAAATGTCTGTTTTCTTTTATTATTTATTTTTCCCTCTCTTCATTCTCATCTTCAATATATTTCCAAATTAGAGAAGATCATTATTCTTGTCCCATACTTTGGAAATGAATTTATGGCAGGATAACATTTTAACACTTTGTGTGTGGCCAGTGACAATGATAGCCATTTGTAGGCTCATGTCTAAGGAGGATACATTTCTCCATTTCTGTAAAGTCCAAAATCTCATTAACTACTTCTGCACATTGAGGAAACTGAAAAATGATCAAAAAAGCTTTCATTATGAAAACCTCAATTTCACAGGTAGGTAAAACACACCTCCTTTTAGCAGTAGTGTATGTGTATAAGGTATGCAAGATACTTAGCTGGTAATATCTTTGTGTTTTCTTTGGTCAGAAGTTTATAGGCTGATTGGGATTTGTCAAGATTTACATTCACACCGTCTGCCAAATAATGTAGACAGCTGAGTGTGGTAGGCAGAATAATGGCCTCATTAAGATGTTCGGGTCCTAATCCCTGAAATCTGTTGAATATGTTATGTTACAAAACAAAATCAGATTAAGGTAGCAGATAGAATTAAGTTTGCTAATCAACTATCTTTAAGTTAGGAAGACTATCCTTGAATATCCAGGTGGGCCCAGTGTAATCACAGGGCCTTTAAATGTGGAAGAGGGAGGCAGAAGGGTCAGTGTCAGAGTGGTGTGATTCAACCAGGCATTGGTTGCTTTGAAGATATGAGGGAGCCACCAGACAAAGAATGGAGGTGGCCTCAAGAAGCAGGAAAAGTCAAGAAAACAGATTCTCCCCTAAAGCGTTTAGAAAGGTAAAACCATGGTAATACCTTGATTTTTAGCCCTGATGCCTTGATTTTAACCCAGTGAGAGTCATTTCAGAATCCTGACCTCCAGAACTTTAAGATAGTAAATTTGTGTTGTTTTATGCCATTAAGTTTGTGGTAATTTGTTACGACAGCAATAGAAAACTAATACAGTGGGCAAAGTCTAGTTTTTATTTGGACAAGGTATTACCATTCTTTATCTTCTCTATGGTTTTATGATATTCTTATAAACCTCAAGAAGATGATTTAAAACTCCATTTTCCCAAATCAAATCACCTAAGAGCTAGAGGAAAATTTTTTTCATTGTTGATATGATTCAGTGCATCACTTGATATACAATACTGTAAAAAGCATGATTGTTAATAAGGCCTGACTAAATCAGGTCTATGCTGCAACAGGCCAACACATCAATTGCCAAAATTTCTCCTTTTGTTTGCCTACATGGTTGCAACCTCTGAATCAGGAAATGTATCTTTATTCATGTTGACAGAATAATCAAGTGGATGTAGGATGTGTGTTTATTCTTGTGGTGTGCCCACAGAAAAATACGGTAGCTATTTTTGACTGAGCATTGGTGTTTTGGGGGAGATAAAAAAAGTTTAATTGATTTACTTGCTTACTTAATCTAGAATCTGCAAAATTTAGACTCCTTATGTGCTTTCACATCTCCTTTTCCACTATGCCCAATCCCCAATTCCTTTCTGCCTTTTGTATAGAATGCTCTGTTTTAGTTACTTTCCTCCCTAATCCAGTTGTATGTGTCTTTCTATCCGTTAATAAAATAATACAGTTGTCTGGATTATGCTGACACTGGCATTATAATAATCCTCATTTCATTATCTGAAGTCTTGGAACATGTGGTCACAGTATGCACAATGTTAAAATTAAACTAGCTTTACCTTAATACAAAGTACATAGTTAATCCACAGGCAAAGTGAAAGTTGACTGTTAATGCTCACAATTACAATACATTTAGTTTGCAAACGTAAGTAACATCACTCATAGTCATGCAACAATGGATATTTCATTATTATGAACTACAAATCAGAGTTGACAACGTCAGCGGTCAGAAAAAAATAGTGACAGTAACTACTGAAAGTGAATCATCTATGCCATATCCATTTGAAGTTAAATAGAGTACTACTTTTAGGCTCAATTTTTTTGGCTGCTATACGTATTTTATACTTTCCCTCTAACCTTCTGTACCCATTTCTGAAAATCAGGATATTTTGTACCCTGAGGAGGGGTTTCCCAGGATGTGGGAATTTTAATGCTGAAACCTAAATAGTGTCAGGCAAACCTGAATCATTGGTCCCTCTAAGACCAGTGAATAGCTTTGGATGTGATTGGTATTCAACATATCTAAAAATTAGTCTTCTTTCCCATAGATATGATGACAATATATTTTCTCTTTTGGTGTATTGCACTAAATTGATCAAACCAGAAGCATAGGAATCATTGCATTACATCTCTTAATCCCCTTTTCAGTAATTCACTAAGTCCTAAGACATATTTTAAAGTATGTTTCATTTTATTTTATGAATATCAATGCCTTCCCACAGTTCCAAAAATTATATATATTAAAAGATGTACAGAGAAAAGTTTGTCTCCTTTCTACCTTGTTCTCAGTCTTTCCAGTTTCCACCCAGGCTAAAGCAGTCATTACTGTGATCAGTTTCGTATGCATCTGTATGAATATGCATGCAAAGACAGATACCGTTTTTTATTCTGTTTTCCTTGGTAAAAATCACTGTCATTTGAAAATGAAAAGAATGGGCATCATATAGCAGTCAGAGGTTCTTAGCAATTCTAAAATGCACCTGGGTAAATATTTGCCAGCCTACTACCTAAAAGATTAAGAAAAGTACCTTGGATTAAGTTGAAGTTAAGTCCTGGTTCTGCTCTTTGGGTATAACTCCCCAGTTTTTGTACTCCATGGATTTTGAATTTTTGGCTTTACTTTCTGGAAGGACCTTTCATTTTCATTATCCTCCTTTGTTACATAAAGAAGGTGTTGGAAAGTATTCACTTATTGGTGACTGAGCAGCTTTCTTAGCCTGCTTCCCCCAACAGGAAGTTGGAGGCTTAGTGGTCTTTTACATGTCTCATCTAGTCACAGTCTCTTAGCAGATGCAACTCTCTCAAAACCTTTTTTCCCCCAAGTATGTTTGATTGCAGTCAACTGTGTATGCCAGAAGCCAGTTGACTCTCTTAGATATTCTATGTACGCAAGCATATTTTTATGTTGTCTGCAGTTAGTAATAGTTTTACCTCTTCCTTTCCAAAATATTTATTTATAATTTTTTTTAATTTAATTTTTTGGCTTATATTTCCAGTACAGTGTTAAGTAATACTGATGACTGAGAGCTTTTCCTTGTTTCTGATTTTGTTGGTAATGCTTCTAGTGTAGTCCTACTAAACATGACAGTGGTTTTTGGGCTAAGCTAGATATATTATATCATATAAAGTAAATTATCATCAGTTTTATTTTATTGAGTATTTTAATCCAAAATGGTTATTTGAATTTTGACAAATGGCTTTTCATTCTTTTATGCAAAGAGAATAAAATATTTTTCTGCAATCTATTAATTTGCTATAAAAATTTATTAATAGACTTCCTAATATTGAAAATTCTTAAATTCTTAGAATAAACCTCACTTGGTCATGATGTAATGTTATTTTTGTGTACACCTAGATTTTATTTGCTAATAATATTGGATTTAGGATTTTCCTTTGATATTCATAAATGACATTGACTTGGTTCCTGTGTGTGTACATGCAATCTTTGTTGCCTCAGGATGTTTTCTTCATTACCCTGTATTCTGGAGAGATTTTAGAAGCCTTGAAATTTTTGATCTTAAAGATTTAAAAAATTTCCCCGAGAAACTATCGAAGACTGCTGCTTTTGGATTTATCTATTGACAGATTTCTCCATTTCTTCTATGTAAATCAGTCTTTAGATTTTCTGTCTCTTTGGAGGTCAATTGTGGCAGATTATATTGTCTTAGAAAATTATCCATTTTAGTTAGATTTTCAAGTTTACTTGCATGGTGTTTAGCAGCATTATGATTGTTTTAAGTTTATTCTGACTGTGGTTATCTTTTATTTATTTTGTATATTTCTACCTTATTACTTTTTTAAAAAAAATTTGGCTCACTAGTGATTTTCTTCTTTTCAAATAGTAAGCTTTTGAATTTATTTATTAATTCTACTATGCTTTTAGCTTTCTTGTTTACTGCTTTTTCCTTTGTTAACTGTTCTGTTTTGCTTCAATATAATTTGACATTTCTTTTCTAACTCGAAATCAATTTTCAATACATTATTAGTGATTTTCTTATGGATAAAATACTTAAGAATAATAATTACCCCCTAAGCAATGTGTTTATCTTTTAAAAACTACATTTTTCAGGAGAAGTAGGAGTTACATAGTCCATATGTAGCTTCATAAAAAAATGTAGATACACGTAGAGGCATAAAACAGTACGGCATGTTTTGCTAGAGCAAAAAAATTTGAATGGGATACTACTGTAGATTAAATTGAGCCAGATTATGGAAAGCCTTTTTGCAGGTTTATTTGTGTGTACTCTGATGTTAGCTTTTCCATGCATATAAGACTTGTGATGTATAATTAACATTTATGTATCTATCTGTATGTGTGTTTTGTGTTTGTATGTATTTCTAATAATTTTCTAACAAATTTACTATGTTGTTGATCTCCTTTTTTCCCCTTAGGATTTTATTCTAAAATTAGTGGGGAAGTTTAAATTACAGTGCGATTTTTAAAAATTTCCTTCCCGTTTATCATATTTAAATTAGTTTTGAAATTTTAGATTTATACTTTTAATTCTTTTGATTTATGGGGCAAGAGACAAGTATTGTTTCTTAAGTTCATGCTTTTTATATTAAATAGGAGTACTCTGAAAGACTAAATAGCTATGCAACCTCTGGCCATTAGGAGTGCTAAGAAGGCAAGCTTGAAAGGTGTGTGTGTGTGTGTGTGTGTGTGTGAAAGTTTAGAGTTGTTTACATTTCCCCTCTTCTAGCCATTGGTCATCCTTTGTCTGTTCTAGCAAAATGACTGCTATGGACTGAATTGTGTCCCCCCCGACCCCCAAATTTTAAGTTGAAGCCTTAACTCCCAATGTGATGGTATTTGGAGTTTGGAGAGGGGGTATTTGGAAGATCATTAGGTTTAGGTGAAACAGTGAGGGTGGGACCCTCATGATGGGATTAGTGACTTAAAAGAGACACCAGAGAGCTTGCTTTCTTTCTCCTTCTTCCTCTCTCCACCTGCATACACCACAAATCAAAGGAAGGCCATGTGAGGACACAACAAGAATGTGGTTGTCTGCAACCCAAGGAAAGAACACTCACCAGGCACAGACCCTGCTGGCACCTTGTTCTTAGACTTCTAGTCTCCAAAACTATGAGGAATCAATTTCTGTTGTTAAAGCCACCCAGTTTGTAGCATTTTGTATGGCAGTCTGAGACGACTAAGACAATGACATGCCACTTCTTTTATAGAAGCCTCTGCTAGCTATTGTGTCTTTTTCAAAGTAGTAAAAAGATAATCATTTTTACCATGGTAGTGATTAATATGGGAGGTTGGATATACTTGGAAAATGGGATTGTTTTTGTATTTTCTTTAAAGATACATATCTTTTTAAAAATAGATCTTTATTGGATTATAATTGCTTCACAATACTGTGTTACTTTCTGTTGTACACCAAAGTGAATCAGCCATATGCATACATATGTCCTCATATCCCCTCCCTCTGAAGCCTCCCTCCCACCCTCCCTATCCCACCCCTCTAGGTCATCGCAAAGCACCGAGCTGATCTCCCTGTGCTATGCTGCTGCTTCCCACTAGCTAACTATTTTTAAAAGGCATATCAAGAAGGATATGCAGAGGTATAGTAAAAAAATGTGAGTTTGTAAAATGAAAATATTTTATTAAATTTCCAATTCATAAATTATTACTTAATAGGCTTAAATTCTTGGAAATTCATGATTCCTGTGTGAATAAAGATTGGCAAAGTATGAAATAAGGACAGCATATTTCCACATAAGCAAAATTACAGAACTGTATTTTTAACATTGGGGATTTTGAATTGCTTGCTTAACAGTGGTTCAATGTGGGTTGGGTTAGAATATGAGTATCATTAGAAGAGTTTGCCTTGTGATTAATACCTATAACTGTGGTTTAAAATTTTTCAATCCTGTTCCACTCAAGGGATATGACACTCTCATTAATAATGGCAGCTAAGGATGCTTTTCATGTTTTACATCACTTAGTCCTCACTACCATCCTTTGTGAGAGGTTTTATTATCCTTATTTTGCAACAAGAAAACAGAGTAAGAAAGGGTAGGTGCCTCTTCCAAATTTATATAACTACACTGTGGCAGAGCCAACATTTAAATTAATTTATACCCTTAACCATTGAATCAAGATTTTTTGAGTATGTGGCTAATGAGCTTCTCCATTTGGTCAAAAATCTGGTCAAGTTAAGATTCAACAAACTTTTGTTTTTCTTAGTTTGTTACACATTTTTGTTACATTTTTGTGAAATGCCAGATACTTTCTTTAAAAAAATTTTTGAGCTGCCTCTGCTTTGCTTGTGTCCTAAACACATATATAGTCTGCCTTTGAATAGTCCAGTTCTGCATACTGGCAGATAATTTAACAGAGAGAGCAGGGCACATAGTAAGTCTTGAGAGAAACAGGACATATTTCCTGTTTCCAATGACTATTAGAAATTATTTTCTTACAATACTTATTTTATAAAATGGCAAAGCGAATAGTTTATCCTTGACTTTAATAATCCTCATCCGATTTAAGACATTTGCCTGATATATAATAGTTAGAATATTTCTAATCAAAATATCTTTTAATGTCTGTAATTCCACTTGCCAATATTGTCCCAAATACGAGTCTGCACGACCATCGTTCTGCTGTCGCAATTTCTAAGCAGTAACTTTGTTCATAGGTCCATTGTGTAGGCTGAGGTTTTAATCCTGTAGCCTGCTGTGTTTATTGATCTATTTCTTAATAATTTCATTTCAGGCAATCACACGATTCACAGACTGTCTAGGAGGGAAGAGACACACACATTTCCATCAGCAGGAGATTGATGTAGTCATGCATTTAGAGGCTATACTAAGGATTTTAGCCTGGTCTGTGTTATGTAGAATGATTGTGAAGCACCGCAGTGAGACTTTTAGACCAATCAAAATTACAGCCTTCTTGTTCTAAAATATGAATGTTTCTTTAAAGAATCATTTTGGTATTTGCCTAAGGTTGTTTTCTCCTTCAGTTTGAATAGAATGTGAAATTTTCTAAGTCCAAATTAGGTGGTTAGCCAAGCAGTAGTCAGTAATGTTCAGTCTTTGCTCTCAAATGTGCTTTTTCCATTTCGTGGCTCTGCTGAGTGTCTGGACTTCTGCTATGTATTCTGGGCCAGGCAACGTTCAGCTATTCTGATGTCACCTCTGCTCCATCTACTGGAATAATGATTTTTACTATGTACACTCTTTAGCAAAATCACTATTTTTATAATGGCTTTTTAAGGAAGTTTGTCAGAAGCCTGGTGCCAAAGAACATTAAAGTTATTTAGTTAAATTGAGAAACCTCAGAGCAGAATTAAGATGAAACTATTAAATTAATCCTATTCTTTTGCACTCAGATATATTCAGCCAACACTGTCTTCTGTCATGGAAAGATAGAGCACTACTTTGCACTGAGGGAGAAGCCAGTGCATGAGAGCAGAGAAGTAGGTGAATTTTGAAATACAGTGGTACTGCAGTGTTTGACTTGCTCTGATTCCTGATCTCACAGCCAGCCACAGAGAGCTATTTGTTCTCAGACATGCCCTGACCTCTCGTGTCTCTTTGCCTTTGTCCGTGTTCTTCTTTCTTCTTAGAGCCCACTTCTCGACCTTGCTTACTTGGAAAACTCCTATCTCCCATTTTTCAAGATTCCTGACTTTCTTTTGTATTTCCTGATACCCTTAGGCAGAACAAAAGAGTTCTCTTCTCTGTGTCCCTATAGTATGGCCAATCTATTTCTGTCTTAGCATTTTTCACAAAATAATTATCTCTATATATCTGTCTTCATTCATTAGTCTCTAAACTTCTTGAAGGCAACAGAATTGTGTAGTTATTGTTGTCACTTCTGATCAACTGCCTTTGTTAAGGAGGGGAAGTTCCAATACTTGGAGATCACTTTGCTTGCAGAGTGTTTGGATAGAAGTACTCAAGTCCAGAGAAGTTAGGCAAAGCACCTTTGTTCTGCATAAGAATAGCTAAAAGATTTTGGGCAGGTGATGGCAAAGAGACCGAAGGCAGGGATTCCATGGCCGAGGCAGCCAGTGAACAAGGCTGGGGTATCACTGAGGGGTGGTCATGCTGCAGGGTAGTCTGGTTAGATGCTTAGCCAGAGAGACTTTGGCAAATAGACATGACTTAGGAGCATTTTGGAAGTGGGAGCCTATGGCATGTAAAATGCTCACCTTCTCTGACTTTTCTACAAAATAGTCTCCATTGTCCACCATTGATTTTTGCTGCTAGAACATAGTTTGAGGAAACAAAAAGAGATGCTATTTTTTTCCTCAAGGTTAGCCTGGGGAGAAAGCAGAGATAACATGTCTAGGGATAGACGGACCTCTAGTTTCCAGTGAAAACCTCAGAACTGGCAGAATACCTGGGACGTGATGGTACTCAATGAATCGATGAGCAAAGGAATGAATGGTGAATTCTTAGTAAAATGCAGGAGGAGCCAGTAGAGTAATTGATTTTAACTTTTTTTTTCAGAAATTCAAACTTCTTTAAAATTAGCAAAGGAGAGGAAAATGCACATACTAACGTGAAAAGTTACTACCATTGTCCCTTGCAGCTGCAGGAAGCAAGGTCTGTGAGCAGGCACCCTCACTTGCCTCAAGACCTCAACAACTCACAGCAGGGACCAGCCAGCATCCCTGTCCTGGCTCCTTTCAGTCCTCAAAAAGAGACAACCATAGAGACCCAGTTTCACATTTCAGAATCTTTTCTCACCCTCTTGAAACACAAATCTCCCCGGGGTGTAATGTATTTTATTTTTTTCAAGGAGGCAGCATGATTTAGTGAAAGACAGCGGAGGAAATCTGTTTAGATCCTTGTACCAGCACCTTCTCACCTTCATTAATTACCTTCAGGTTAATTGATGGAATAATAACATCGAAAACTGGTAAGGAGCTAGGGATATAGTAGATACTCAATGACCTTTCCCTCTCCTCCCTTATCTGTTGGCTGTACCCTTGGCATAAGTCATCAGATATGCCAAGGGTCAATTTCGATAGAGTGAATGAAGTACCTGAAGCAGGAACACTTGAGGGTAGCATCCGGGCACAGGATGAGTACCTGAAAAATGAGGAGTCTCAAGCTCAGAAGACAATTCCCCCTTGCCCATTGTTGCCTTAGGCTTGCCTTTGGGGGTGACCTTTTGCCATGCTTTAATCAGTGGCTTAGCAGCGTAGGAAGCCTGTCCAGGATCAACAGCTTCATGCTCGTCCAGTCCCTGATTAAACTATAGATTGCTATAGACTGCATGTGTGTCCCCTAAAATTCGTACATTGAAATCCTAACCCCCAAGATAACGGTATTAGGAGGTGGGACCTTTGGGTGGTGACTAGGTCATGAGGGTAGAGCCCTGATGCTTGGGACTAGCGCTCTTATAAAAGAGACCCTAGAGATCTAGCTCGTCTCTTCCACCATGTGAAGATACAAAGAGAAGATGCTATCTATGAACTACAAAACAGGTCCTTACCAGACGCTGAATCTGATCTTGAAATTCCTAGCCTCCAGAACTGTGAGAAATTTCTGTTGTTTCTAAGTCCCCCAGTCTATGGTATTTTGTTATAGCAGCCTGAATGGACTAAGACAGAGACATTTTCATATTGTTGAATGGCTTAATGGTCTTGTAATGTGGATGACTATTTGGTCTGTCTAGGATGGGTTTAACACTTATTTTCATTTGGATCATGAAAAAGCAGATACTTTTTTCATACTGCTGCATCACTTAGTTTAAAGAAAGGAATTCAAACAACATTTTACAGTGAGATTAATTGCTGTTCTCTACTGGGCATTATCCAGACTGTTCTTTATCTATAAAAATGCCTATGTCTATAATTTATAACAGATTTTAGAAAAATATGTGTGTGCAAATAATTATGCCAGCAAACTTTTTTTTTTTTTTGCGGTACACGGGCCTCTCACTGTTGTGGCCTCTCCCCTTGAGGAGCACAGGCTCCAGATGCGCAGGCTCAGCGGCCATGGCTCACGGGCCCAGCCGCTCCGTGGCATGTGGGATCTTCCCGGACCGGGGCACGAACCTGTATCCCCTGCATTGGCAGGCGGACTCTCAACCACTGCGCCACCAGGGAAGCCCTATTTTTTTCTTTTTATAGTAGAAAATATAAGATTTGTTTCTCAAGAAATTTAGAATTAACTAGAAAATCTGTTTTGCATTTATGCTACCAAAATTACTTGTGTGTTTGGCAGCTGGGATTAGTCTACTATTTGCATTATTTTATAATGGCTGCACTCAATGCTGTGTTGCCAATTTGCACTCAGTTTATCTATAATGATTCAGATGTTTTAAATGTACTTGTTTTTAGATAGGAGAAAAAAAGATCATGTATCCTTTTTACAATTTACATGAAAGATCCAGATGCAAATTTATTTGCCTGTTCAAATTCTTCTCATGATTTGTAAGAGATGAAATTCTCATTTCCCACCCAGATTGATTTGAACATTTTGTGCTGCCTTATTAATTGGTAAACATGAAGTTATAAAGATGCTTATGTATCCTCCTTAAAGTTTTTTGTTAACTCTTGGAAAGAGGAGCATACAAAAGTTGGGAGCAGGAATTGTGTGTATTACACATTTTGATGGCGTAGAGGTTCGTTAAAAATTAGTTTTCAAGTAAAGTAAATTTTTAATCATCTATAAATAGATCTGTCATAATAAATTCTAAATAGAATTTTCGAATTAGGGTCAGACCAAATCTAGTACTGTATTTCTTATGCTGTGTAATACAGTAATAATAACTTTTATTTGACTAATGTTTTATGGTCTACAAAACATTTCAAGAGCATCTTATTTAAACTTCCAGTTCTCTGTAAAGTAGGTAGAGCAGGCAATAATTTTCTTCCCATTTTATACTCAAGGAAGCAGATTCTCTCAAGAGTGAAGCTGCAGAAAACAATGGAAGAGCTGCATTCGGTACCCATAGGCCTTCTCTTTCTGATGTCTCCCCTACATCTCCATGTCAGTGAAGCCTGTGCATGACCCCACACTGCCAGTCATTTTTCTTCTTGTTTGCAAAAAAAACGTTCCTACCTAGAAGCTGCGATAGTGATTCTGCAGTGAAGTATAAAAAGAAAGTTGGGGGCTTCCCTGGTGGCGCAGTGGTTGAGAGTCCACCTGCCAATGCAGGGGACACGGGTTCGAGCCCTGGTCTGGGAGGATCCCACATGCCGCGGAGCAACTGGCCCCATGAGCCATAATTACTGAGCCTGCGCGTCTGGAGCCTGTGCTCCGCAACAAGAGAGGCCGAGATAGTGAGAGGCCCGCGCACCGCGATGAGGAGTGGCCCCCACTTGCCGCAACTGGAGAAAGCCCTTGCACAGAAACGAAGACCCAACACAACCATAAATAAATAAATAAATAAAATTAAAAAAAAAAAAAAAAAGACAGTTGAACTTTCTAACCTAATGGTAAATTTCCAAGGTCAGCCAATATCAAAGACATTGTCTGGATTCACTCACATAGAGAAATCATTCATTCATTTAATGGGGACTATAATTAGGGACTATGGGCAATACAGATAAGTGAGCCCCAGATTTAGTGTGATCCTTGATTCATTTTCAGATTTATTTGTGGTGGAGAATTTAATTACTCATCTGTTTATAACAGCACTGAGAACAGGTCACAGGGCTTTGTCAGAAGTGCAGCTGCATGTGGACAGGCACTGGGTAGCCTCTGCTGGGCTCTTGCCATCCTTGTTGCTGCTTCCTAGGTGTGTAGGTTTATAATACAGCCATTTGTGATGGATTTTTGGCTAGACCCGGGGTTGGCAATATTATGAACATGGGCATTCATTCCTTTTTGAGAAGAAATTTTCCCTTGTCATGGCTAGCTAAATTATATATACACTTGTTTTGAATTCTATTTGATTGTCTTTTTTTTTTTTTTTTTTTTTTTTTTGATCTACTTCCAATTTTTGCTTTTTGTGATTATCTAAATCTAGTAAACAGGGCAAAGAGAAAAGAAATGATTTCTTTTTTTGACAAAACCAGTATGTGATCTCTTAATTCCTAATGATCCCCATATAGCTGATACAGTACCCAAAGGTTCTCCATGGGCCCTTTAAATATAATTTTCCCTTTCCGATCTCAGATCCTAAATCCTTTCCACAGCAGTGCACGCTGCGGGCTGTCACCTAATCTCACATGTCATATTGTCTTATATCCCTTCTATTTCTAAAGAAAATAATTGTTCCAAGTGAATGGTGCTATACCAGAATCCATTTTCAAGTGGTTAGCAGTATCTACCTTATAATGATAATTGAATTTGATTATTCTGATTTGAAAAATTTCATGGAGCCCCTGTTTATGAATTATATTATTAAAGCCACTTGATATTTTTTACATTGATAGGAGTTGGAAAACCTAACACACCTGCAAGTTTTTAGAGTAACTAGAAGCCACTAAGTTCCTGTTCTAAAAGAAAGCCCAAAAAGTGGAATAAAAGATATTTTTAATATCTTATAGTAGAAAAATAACAAATTAAAGCTTACTACATGACATGTAAAATTCATTTTTTACAATATTCTAGAAACAAATTTTAGGAGCATATGCTTTGAATTATGTGTAAGTGCTCATATTTATTATGATTTATCTAACAGAATATAAAGGATGCTGTTATATTTGAATTCTCTGTTCTGTGTTGTTCATTGCAGGTAGATATTATGTTTCATAGTTTAGAAAGTTTCACATCTCTGTGGCTATATGTTCAATATTATACCTTCTAAATTTATAGTCACATATATTATGTATTTTTAAGTCCTATTGAATGTTTCTAATTTTTTTTTCATGAAAGAAAACAATGCATCTATAGTAAAGAATCTTTCTATATACATATCTTCTAATTTATTAGGGACCTGCTCATATACACATATTGAAAATTTTAAAATGACTTCAAGGTCACTTATTACATGGAAAGCATTTTTCACTTAAATGTCCGACATTTAACATGTAGTAATTGGAAATAAATCTTCAGTAATGATATTGTGAAAGAGAAACTACTGGGATGTATTTTTGAAAGAGAAGAATTTGTAATTAAGTACAACTATTTTTGGGGAAATGATAAATAAAGGGGAGGGTAGTAAATTGGGAAGAAAGAGGATGAGTCACATAGTTGAAACACTTCTGAAATTCACCATTGCAACCATTTGAAATTAAATGCCCTGCTAAAAAAGATTAAGAGTTGTCAAATCTCCATTTTTAAAATTTGCCCAGTATTTAGATGCTGAGGGAGATCACTGTTGTGTGAATGCAGTAATATTGCCAGGATAGAAGGTTATTTTTCTTTCATTCAAATCTTCAAATGATTATTGAGGCTTCTGTAATTTCATGGAGAGATTATTGCCACTTGTCTTTGTTGGTTAAATGACCTGACAAAGTACTTCCTAAGCTTTTGGTATTTGGTAAAACATGACATTTGGCTTTTTTTAAAATAAATTTATTTATTTTATTTATTTATTTTTTGGCTGTGTTGGGTGTTCGCTGCTGCACACGGGCTTTCTCTAGTTGCCGCAAGCAGGGGCTACTCTTTGTTGTGGTGCGTGGGCTTCTCATTGTGGAGCACGGGCTCTAGGCATGTGGGCTTCAGTAGTTGCGTCACGTGGGCTCAGTAGCTGTGGCTCACGGCCTCTAGAGCGCAGGCTCAGTAGTTGTCGCGCACGGGCTTAGCTGCTCCGTGGCATGTGGGATCTTCCTGGACCAGTGATGGAACCCGTGTCCCTTGCATTGGCAGGTGGATTCTCAACCACTGCACCACCAGGGAAGCCCTGACCTTTGGCTTTTGTTTTTCTTTTTTATAAATACCTGGAAAGTACAATCTGAAGACATTCTGAGATCTTTAGATTACTTCAGATGGCATATCACAATCAATCATTTATTTATGCTCTATTGTTTATGGTTATAAACAAGGCATGATATGGCTTTGATTCAGTTTGTCTTTCTGAACTTTTGAGCCAAATTTCTAAAACTTGGCATGAGAAGTACACTTGAAATAAACATCACTTACCTGTGCAAATCAGGTAATTACTCACATAGCTACCTACCGATTAGTCACTTATTGATGCAATTAGCTGGATGTATAGCTAATTTGGGGTAAAGAAAATATATGTCAGTTCAAAATGAGGACAGCCTAAAATCTAGCTTAGTGGTTAGTTTCACTTAGGATAAGGAGTCCTCAATCTCAAGCAAATATAAGAGTTTGAGCACAATTTTAGGTATTGAGGGTAGTATATAAAAAATATGATCATTTGTTCTGGTTTCACATAGTTGGTGTTCCTGGCTCAGATCTTGGAAGGAATTAATGCTTTTAGGAAATGTGGGTCATTTTTATGCTGACTCTTTTATCCCCCAATTTATTTTGTTTATTTGTGTTTGTTTATTATTTCAGCTGTCTTGAGTTATAATTACATATAAAGTTATAAGATATTTAAAGTGTACGTTATGATGATTTGACATACATTGTGAAGGGATTCCCCCAGCCCACTCTCTAGTTAATGAACACATCCATCATTAGATGAATTTTCTTTGTGATATGTGTGACAACATTTAAGTTTTGCTCTCTTAGCAAATTTCAATTATACAATACAGTGTTATCAATTATAGTCACCGTGTTTTACAGTAGATCCTCAGGCCTTTTTTACATTATAGCTGAAAGTTTGTACCCTTGTACCAACCTCACCCTGTTTTTCCCACTCTCCAGCCCCTGGCAACCACTTTTATACTCTCTGTTTCTATGAGTTTGACTTGCTTTGTTTTGTTATAGATTCCACATATAAGTGATGCTATGCAGAATTTATCTTTCTCTGACCTAGTTCACTTAGCATAATAGCCTTGAGGTCCATCCATGTTGTCACAAATGTTTCATTTTTTTTAAGTGGTGGAATAGTATTCCATTGTATATATATCACATCTTCTTTATCCATTCACTTATAGAAGGACATTTAGGTGTGTCCATATCTTGGCTATTGTAAATAATGCTGCAGTAAATATGGAATGCAGATAACTCTTCAATGTCCTGTTTTCATTTCCTTTGAATATATACCCAGAAGTGGGATTATTTTATCAACTGTTAGTTCTATTTTTAATTTTTTGAGGAACTTCCATACTGTTTTCCATAATGGCTGTACCAATTTACATTCCTGTCAACTGTGTACAAGGGTTCCCTTTTCTCCACATTTTTGCTAACACTAGTTATCTCTTGTCTTTTTGGTGATAGATATTCTGACAGGTGAGAGGTGATGTATCACTGTGATTTTGATTTGCAGGTCCCTGATAATTAGTGATGTTGAGCACCTTTTCATATACCCCATTGGCCATTTGAATGTCTTCTTGGAAAAGGGTCTATTCAGTTCCTGTGTCCATTTGTTTAAATAGATCGTTTGGTTTTTTGCTATGAGTTATATGAGTTCTTTATATATTCTGAATATTAACCCCTTATCAAATATATGATACACAACTGTTTTCTCTCATTCCATAGGTTGTCTTTTCATTTTGCTGATGGTTTTCTTTTCCGTGCAGAAGCTTTTTAGTTTGATATAGTCCCATTGTTCATTTTTGTTTTGTTGCCCTTGGCTTTTGGGGTCGAATCCAAAAGAAATCATTGCCAAGGGTAATGTCAAAGAGCTTACCCCTTATGTTTTCATTTAGAGTTGTATGGTTTCAAGGCTTACATTCAAATTTTTATCTATTTTGAGTTAATTTTTGTGTATGGAGTAATACTGTGGTCCAGTTTCATTCTTTTGTATGTGGCTGTCCAGTTTTCCCAACACCATTTATCGAAGAGCCTGTTCTTTCTCCATTGAATATTTGTGACTCCTGTGTTGTAAATTAATTGACTGTATGGGATTAATTTATTTCTGGACTCTCTATTCTTTTCCTTTGATCCATGTGTCTGTTTTTATGCCAATACCATACTATTTTGCTTACTATAGTTTTATAATGCAATTTAAAATCAAGAAGCATGATGCCTCCAGCTTTCTTCATCTCTCTCAAGAATGCCTTGGCTATTCAGGGTCTTCTGTGGTTTCATTCAAAATTTAGGATTTTTTTTTCTATTTCTGTGAAAAAATGCAATTGGAATTTTGAAAAGATTAATTTAAGTTATAGATGGTTTTAGGTAGTATGGACATTTAAATAATATTAGTTCTTCCCATCATAATCACAAGATATCTTTCCATTTATTTGTGTCTTCTTTGATTTCTTTCATCAGTATCTTATAGTTTTTAGTGTACAGAAATTTCACCTTCTAGTTAAATTTATTCCTAGGTATTTTATTCTTTTTCATGCAATTATAAATAAAATTATTTTCTTAATTTATGTTTCTGAAAGTTTACTATTAGTGTATTTAAGCATAACTGATTTTGCTATATTGATTTTGTATCCTATAACTTTACTGAATTTATTAGTTCTAATAGATTTTTTGTGAAGTCTTTAGGGTTTCTCTGTGTAATATGTCATCTTCAGATAGAGACAGTTTTACTTCTTCCTTTTTTATTTGGATGCCTTTTATTTCTATTTTGCCCAATTGCTCTGAATAGGAGTTCCATTACTATATTGAATAAGAGTGGTGAGAGTGGGAATCCTTGTGTTGTTCCTGATCTTAGAGGAAAAGCTTTCAGCTATTTAACATTGAGTATGATGTTAGTTGTGGACTTAGCATATATGAGCTTTATTATGTTGAAATGCATTCCCTTTATACCCAGTTTATATCTAGCCAAAGCTTTGTCTAGTTTTCTAATCTTTTCAGAAAAAAAAAACAGCTCTTTGTTTCATTAATCTTTTCTGTTGTCTTTTTAGTCTCTAATTTATTACTGCTCTGATTTTTATTACATCCTTTCTTCTACTAACTATGGCCTTCATTTGTTCTTCTTTCTCTAGTTCCTTGAGGTGTGAAGTTAGGTTGTTTATTGAGATCTTTCTTTATTCTTAATGTAGGTGTTTATTGCTATGAACTTCCCTCTTAGAGCTGCTTTTCCTGCATACCCTAAGATTTTGTATTTTGTATTTTCATTTTCACTTGTCTCAAGATAATTTATTTTTCTTTTTATTTCCTCCTTGACCCATTAGTTGTTCAGTAGGATGCTGTTTATTTCAAGTATTTGTGAATTTTCCAGTTTTCTTCTTGTAGTTGATTTCCAGTTTCATGCCATTGTAGTTAAAAAAGATGCTTGATATTATTTGAGTCTTCTTAAATTTACTAAGACCTTTTTTATGGCCTAACTTATGATCTATCCTGGAGAATGTTCCATACCCTTGAGAGAAATATGTATCCTACTGCTTTTGGAATGTTCTGTAAATGTCTCCTGAATCCACCTGGTCTAATGTGTCATTTGAGTCCAAAGTTTTCTTATCGATTTTCTGTCTGGATGATCTATCCATTGTTGAAACTGGGGTTTTGAAGTCCCCTACTAGTATTGTATTGCTGTCTATTTCTCCCTTCAAGTCTGTTAAATTTTGCTTTACATATTTAGGTGCTCCTATGTTGGATGCATAAATATTTACAAATGATATATACTTTTGTTGGATTGATCCCTTTATCATTATATAATAACCTTTTTTCAGTCTTTGGCTTAAAGTCTATTTTGTCTGATGTGAGTATAGCTACCCTAGCTTTTTTTTGGTTTCCATTTGCATGGAATATCTTTTCTCATCCATACACTTTTAGTCTGTGTGTATCCTTGCTTGTGAAGTGAGTCTGTTGAAGGCAGAATATAGTCGGATTTTTTTTCCAGCCATTCTATGTCTTTTGATGGGAGAATATTATCCATTTACAAAGTAATTATTGCTAGCTATTGACTTACTATTGACATTTTATTAATTGTTTATGGCTGTCTTGTAATTTTTTTTTTTCTTCTTCTTGTGTTCTCTTTGTGATCTGATCATTTTCTGTAGTGATATGCTCAGAGTCCTTTCTCTTTATCTTTTGTGTGTCTACCATACGTTTACTTGAGGTTTACATAAAACATCTTATATTCATAAGTGTATTTTAAGCTGATAATTTAACATCAAATGCATACTAAATCTCTACATTTTATTCTTCCCACCCCCACGTTTTATGTTTTTGATGTCACAATTTACACCTTTTTACCTTGTGCATCCATTAATAAATTGTTGTAATTATAGTTATTTTAATACTTTTGTGTTTTAACCTTCATACTAGATTTATAAGTGATTTACCCACTAACATTACAGTGTTAAAGTATTCTGAACTTAATTGTACATTTACCTTTACTAGTGAGATTTAGGCTGTTATATGTTTTTCTGTTACTAATTAGTGTCCTTTTATTTTAGCTTGAAGAATTCCCTTTAACATTTCTTGTAAGGTTGGCTTAATGGTGATGAGCTCTTTCAACTTCTACTTGTCTGGAAAATGCTTTATCTTCCCTTCAGTTCTGAAGGACAACTTTGATGGGTAGAGTATTCTTGTTTTGCAGGTTTTTCTTTCAGCCTTTTCAATATATCATCCTGCTCTCTTCTGGTCTGCAGTAGTTGAGTGTGTGCCAAGACCCATTTTGATGTGGGTATTTTCATGTTCTCCTGATGTGTAGGAGTCAGTCACTTGTTTCTGGATTTCTTTCAGATGGAATTGTTCCATGTACAGCTGTAGATTAGCTGTGTCCATGAGAGGAGGTGAGTTCAGGAGTCTTCTATGTGCCATCTTGGACCAGAACTGGTACACTTTGCTTTTGTAGTTCTCAGTAGCTTATAGCCAGTTTCCAGCTATGAAGTATAGAAGAAGATGGAACTATGAGTTCTGGCAAGTCCCTGTGACCCCACTGCAGTTTTATTCTGCATTTTAAGTAAGTTTCAAAAAAATCTTATAAACTTGGTTCCTTATCTGTACAATGAAGGCTCACAAGGTAATTGTTTAAAAGTAACAAGTAAAATAAAGTATATAGTAATTGAATTTATTACTGTCATTTACTGAACTGCCTACTGAGTACTAGGTACTCCACTAAGTAATTAAGTTTTGTTATCTCATTTTCATTCTCTCTAGAACCCTTTGAAAATGCACTGCTTTGTTCTAATTTTACAAATTAGGATATGGAAGCATACAGTTTATCTAATTTGCCCAATATCATATAGTGGTAGAAGTCAGATGCTAACTTAAGTTCGTCCAACTCCTGAGCTCAGCATCCTTAACAGATACCTTTTTCTGTTTTACCATCTAAAATCAGAACTTGACACTGAACTTCTGACTTTGTTAAGTTAGCTCTTTTCTTCTTCCCCTGGACTAGGATTAGGTCAATCCCAGCTGTTAAGGGAAAGAAACAAGTACAAAGAAACTTATTGAAAATTTTTAAAATTTCAGAGTGTTCTAAGTCAGAATTGGGGCTCCATGGTGGCTAGACGTACTTCAGGGTGTTAAAACATTGCCCCATAGTCATCCTAATACAATTCTGCAGGCTCAGTCCCTAACCCACTAAAACTTATTTAGAAAATCAGATTGCTATGTGCTGTTCATTAGATACCAAGTCATAATTTTGATATTTGCAATAACAGTGTCATTAATGGAAAAATATTAACTTAAAGCCATACATTTAAAATAAAACATTAATAACTTTTAAAGAACATAGTAAGTGAGCTATATCGTTATAATGTATAATTTATAATAAATACATACCATTTACAATGTAATGGTGGGTTGACCAAAAAGTGCCTTCGGTTTTTAAGTAAAAATAAAAGACACGTTTCATTTTCACCAAGAACTTTATTGTAAACAACAATGTATTCACTACCTTCTGCCATTTTTCAGGCAACTTCATAATTCCATCCTCCCTAAACTTTTAATCTTTTTGAGCAAAGAACTGTTCCAGGTACCTCTTACAGTAGTCTTCCAGGGAATTGAAATTTTTTCCATTAAGAGAATTTTGTAAAGACCAAAATAAATGGAAATCCAAAGGTGCGATGTCTGGTGAATATGGCAGATGAATTTCCCAATCAAGCTGTAACAGTTTTTGCCTGGTCATTAAAGAAACATGTGGTCTTGTGGTATCCTGATGGAAGATTATATATTTTCTGTTGACTAATTCTGGACGCTTTTCATTGAGTGCTGCTTTCAGTTGGTCTAATTGGGAGCAGTACTTGTTGGGGTTAATTGTTTGGTTTTCCAGAAGGAGCTCATAATAGAGGACCCCCTTCCAATCCCACCATATACACAACATCACCTTCTTTGGATGAAGACCAGCCTTTGGTGTGCTTGGTGATGGTTCATTTTGCTTGCTCCACACTCTCTTCCATTCCACATTATTGTACAGTATCCACTTTTAATTGCCCATCACAATTTGTTTTAAAAATGGAACATTTTCATTACGTTTAAGTAGAGAGTCACATGCAAAAATATGGTCAAGAAGGTTTTTTTCACTTAACTTATGTGGAACCCAAACATCAAAGTGATTCACATAGCCAAGCTGGTACAAATGATTTTCAAAACTTGATTTGGATATTTTGACTATGTCAGCTATCTCGCACATGGTAGAATGTTGATTGTTCTCAATTAATGTCTCGATTTGATGGCTATCAACTTCAACTGGTCTACCTGACAGTGGAGCATCGTCCAGAGAGAAGTCTCCAGGACTTTGCAAACCACTTTTGACACATTCAATCTGTCACAGCACCTTCCCCATACACAGCACAGATCTTTTTTTGCGTTTCGGTTGCGTTTTTATCTTTCAAAATAGTAAAGCATCATATGCTGAAAATGTTGCTTTTATCCTTCCATCTTCAATATTAAAATGGCTACACAAAAATTCACCAATTTTGGGCTTCCCTGGTGGCACAGTGGTTGAGAGTCTGCCTGCCGATGCAGGGGACACGGGTTCGTGCCCCAGTCCGGGAAGATCCCGCCTGCCGCGGAGCGGCCGGGCCCGTGAGCCATGGCCACTGAGCCTGCGCGTCCGGAGCCTCTGCGCCGCAATGGGAGAGGCTACAGTAGGGAGAGGCCCGCATACCGCAAAACCAAACATGAAAAAAAAAAATTCACCAATTTTGATAAGTCTTTTTATAAATGCACGCTGATATGACAGCTGTCACATACAATCTAATAAAATTGGTTTGAATGAAGTTAAAGACAACTAAGTGCTACTAGAGCCATCTTACAGAAAAAAAAAAAAAAATGAACCTTTGGCCAACCCAATATTTGAAGCTTCTTGGTGTAAGAAGGAGGTTCCAAATAATGACTGTGAATAAAGAGACATAACCACAGTTTCAGGGAAAATTCAGCAATAAAGTTACTTTGACCCTTAATGTGTTTCTAATTTTTAAGGTACCGTGTTTGATCCTACTATGAAACATTCGCTGAAACATTGGACTGACCTCATTTTATTATATTAAATAGTCTACATTGATCTATAGATTTGATGGTATCTAGAAAATATTCTATGAATTTAAATTTCCAATTCTGTTCAGTGGAATATATGAATATAATAATTAATATAATGAAATCTTAGTATTTTATGCACTAAAGCAGATATTAAAAGAGAAAAATGTTGAAGTAGCGTTTATCACAGACTCACTCTTTGACTGTAGGAGAGACAGTTCAGTGGGTTTGCAATGTATCTAGTGTTAATGGTGTAGAAAACAAAAAATACCTATGAAAATGTTCAAGTTGCTAAAAATTGTAGGGTGAAAATAATTTGAAATTGGGTTTCTTTAAGGTCCATATATCAGTTTTTTTGTTTTCCCTTCTGGTTGGAAACTCAAAAAACTAAAACCATTTTAGATTCATAACATTTTAGATATTTTGGGGAATAAAGTTAACTGATCAACTTCCCCCTCTACTGATTTTAAATTAGGAAACTGAAGCTAAGAAAGAGAAAATAGAATAATAGAGTATTAAAGGAGAAGAGACCTTGGAAACCACCTAATCCAACCTTCTTTTTGTGATTCAGAGAAATTGAAAAATTTCCCAGGAACACAGGGATAATTACTACCAGAGCCAGTTCTTTCCACTGGCCACCTTCTTTCTACTATCTAGTATTTTTATGAAATTTAAGGTTAAACATCATTATTCACTCACATGCTGGATCCTAAGTAGAATTACAAATGGTGATTTTTGTGATCATATATGCCATCATTCATGATCTTTTGTTTCAATCCACAGTTTTAATCTAGGCAACTTTTATGTACCATATATGAAATTTCCTGTCCTGAGACTTAGAAATTAAAAGCAAACAAAGCATATATCACACTGCTGTTAGAAGGTCAAGGCTGACAGTTCTTAAGAATTAATTTATAGAAATTTTGATCATTAATAAAATTAGTCACCAGTAACTTGGGGTTAGATGAGGGTAAGGACATATACTCTGGCAGTAGTGGGGGTGGAGAGGAGGGGAGAGATGAGATGAATGATTAAACAGATAGAAGTAGAAGTGGTAGTTTTCTTATGGTGTGAATCTTATAATATAGGAACAATCAGAGGAAACTTATTTGAATGTTGAAAGATAATCTGAAGCAAATGGGACCGAAATTTGTTATGGAGGACTTGGAAATTATACATGTACAAATTACTTTCTACCTGTCTTTGTTTCTTTTCTATTTCTGTGACAGCATGAAAATAATACAAAGAGGCATTAAGTGGCCAGAAAAATAAAAGCCAACCAAGTGATTGAATTTGGACTGAATAACATACACACACACACACACACACACACACACACACACACACACACACAGAGCTTGGCTATGGACAAATTTAGTGTTGGAATTTTTGTGAAATATTTGAACTTATACTGTCATCTAAAGAACAAGTTTCATGACCAGCATGGAGACAGAGAGAGAGAGAGAAAGAGAGAGAAAGAGAGAGAGAGAGAAAGAAAGAAAGAAAGAAAGAAAGAAAGAAAGAAAGAAAGAAAGAAAGAAAGAAAGAAAGAAAGAAAGAAAGAAAGAAAGGAAGGAAGGAAGGAAGGAAGGAAGGAAGGAAGGAAGGAAGGAAGGAAGAAAGGAAGAAAGGAAGGAAAGAAAGAAGGAAGAAGAAAGGAAGGAAGGAAAAGAGAGAGAGAGAGGGAGGGAGGGAGGGAGGGGAAGTGGGAGGGAGGGAAGGAAGGAAGGATGGGAGGAAGGAAGGAAGGGAGGAAAGGAGAAAGGAAGGAAGGTAGGAAGGAAGGGAGGGAGGGAGAGGAGGGAGGGAGGAAGGGGGGAAGGAGGAAGTTTTTCTTCCTATTACACTCCACCTCCCTCAGTGTTTTCACTTCCCTACA
>NW_006782062.1:186312-191099 GCF_000442215.2 Lipotes vexillifer
TCCCTACACTTGGCCTTATATTGAAAGGTGGGCAGCCTGTAGTTTTGAAATTTTCAGAAACTTGTCATTTTCATTATAGGAGCTGGGGTGGACGGGGGTGTTGGGGATAGGAGTGAATGCCAGTAATATTTGTGCTTTCTTAAGGTTAAATGACAACAGTGTTGTTCAGGTCAAGATCTTGAAGGGTGAATCCTTATTTTTGAAAGCAGGATTTAAGGCAGTTTTGCAGATGACATAGATTTTAATATAATTTAGTAAAATGCCATTTGTTGGCAAAATGATAACATGAGAAATTGCTTGTATTATTTTCTATGACTTAAGTTTTCACACCATACAATACCTGCCTGCCAAAATGAATATGATATCCTCACCTAACAGTGTCAGTGAAAGAAGTAATCAGAGTAGAAAGAGAGCCCCCCCGCTGCTACTGTGCACCAAACTCTATGAGCCCATTATAGCTGCCAGTTTGGATGATACTCATACACAAGACCCTTGGGAAAAGCAACATCACTTCCCCTGCTGGGTCTACTACAGTATCATTTCAGATAAATACCCCGCACAACAAAGGTTTGAACATTTTGTCCTCAAATTATTGTACTATCGGTGTTATTTCAGAGGCAGCTTGTAAGGAAAGAGACTTCTGCTTTGCCTGGGTAATGCCTCTTTATACACCCTCTTCTTTCCTATCCTATTTGGTTGTCATTATGCAATGTTTATGTTCAGTTTTGATATCACATTAACTGCTTGGGTCAGTTTTGCTTTCTAGAATTTGGTCACTATCCATTCCTTAAATATGGCTTTTGGCCCATGAGGCTGGGAATTTTGAGGTGGCCATTCTGAAGCCATCATTTTAATGTGTACTCACAGCCCCTGGTATTGTTGATTTCCACTGAAATTCTTGAGGGCCATTGCTTTCTTCAGTTTATCTCTGAGGCTCTTCTGTGGTGACAGTTAGAAATGAAATAAAGGTAAGGGGTGGTTGACTGTGTCTGGTGTGCACATTATATGTCAGTAAACAAAGCTATGAACTTGTTTCTTTCTTTCAGGCGACATCAAAGGGCAGCCTCCTCACAAAAGCCTTAAAACAAGTGCCTATGCCAGTTAGGCCACCATCATGGCTTCTTACATTATTATGATTTCTTTCTAGCAGCCTCATTATTTAAACACTAGCTGAATCTTCTTACCTACTCTAGATTTAGAGCACTCCTTTTATTTAACAAATGCTTACTGAGTGTCTACTTTGGAACAGGCACTGTTCTAAGTACTTGGCACAGATAAGGGAACAAAATGGACAAAACCTCTGCCCTCTGGGAGCTTACCTTCTGTCATGGATTAGAGAACATGAAGGACTATATGAAGGACATGAAGCACTACAGAGCAGGCTGAAATTACCCCACTATCTGTGGGTCTTAGAGCCTGAACATACAGCTGTGCATTTTGTGTACTACATAACTCCTGGGAGCGCTACTCACTTAATTGTCATGTGAGCAGTGCTCCCTGGAATTGTGCGGTGCACAAACTCTGCATCCTGGGGTGGCAGCCCTAGTGCTCGGCCAGGTGCAGGTACAGGCAACAGCTTTTTGTCCAGTCCCACATGGTCTCTTGAGAGTGGATAGACCTGATTTTCTGCAGGAGTGGGTTTCAGGCTTGGTGAAAATAAACACAAATGAGCTTTTCAATGGGTACAACTTACAGAAGTTAGAATTCACTGCAGTTCAACAGAAAGAATTGATTTAATAGCAAGTGATATCAGAATACATCAAACTTTTCAAATCTCCCTGAACCCTGGTGAGATACATGGTCAAGTTGTTGTCAAGGCTAATTTTTCTGTCTAGTGTGAGATCTTTCTAGTTACCCTCTTCTAGTTACCAACTTCATTTTCCACCAAACATATCTCTTTAAACTTCAGCATAATTACCTTAAATTCCAAAAACTGCCTTTTACAGGCCACTTCACCAGGATCTAACACTCAAGTTCGGAGTAGGTTTTCTCATTGCCCATCAAGCACCATCATTCTCTCTTGCCCCAAATGTTTATGATGGGCTCCTGCCCAGTCACTGTCCACCACTGTTACGATGCTTAGTGGGAGGCCCTGCCCTGGCTTACACATGCCAGAAGGGCTGAGCCTGGCTGCCTTGGCCCAGTCTTACCCTGCCAAGTGATAGTTCCTGACATTGGGACATGTTTACATCAGTGTCCAGGGGTTGACTTTCTCTTTGGACTTTTATTTTCTATTTACACAATCCTCCAAAAATAGATTATCGGGAATATCTAAGCTCAGCTGGAATAATTCCCTTATTCTCTTTTATATTTTTGTTTTCCTGTGAAGTTCCTGATGTAGAGCTGAGTGAATGAACAAGGAATGCACTGGCAGAGAAGTGCAAAGCTTTTGGCTCTGATCAAATTGAAAAGTCTGTGGTTGCCATCTGGGCCAGCAAATAAAGTTGCTGCCAATAGAACAGAAATGTAGAAGTAAAGAGACTGGTTACAAACAATCACCTTAATTTCAGTCTGGGATATTTTGATATAGGTTATGTAACAGTCCTGGGAGAAGCAAGTCACCTCAACAAGTTGGTGGATGTGAAGAAAAGAGAAGTCTCAGAGTATACAGAAAACCTTTCTGGCAAGTTCCTATTTATTTATTTTAGTTTTAGCAATTTCATTTTGCTTTCTTTGAGTCAGTGGATGATAAGCTGGTTTCGAGAGGCAGTGTTTTTTATGGCAGTACCTTTAGTGAGGAAATCATATATTCTGTAAGTAAGCATAATTAAATAATATGATAGGTATATAAAAATGACTTTAGTTGGGAGGTAGTATGACTTAGTGGTTAAGAAAGTAAACTTTTGAGTGAGATAGAACTAGGTTTATGTTTTAGCTCTGAGAGTTACTGATGATGACCTTGGGCATGTAATAATAACTCTGAGCTCAGTCGCTTCATGTGTAAAGTGGAGATTATAACACCTAACATAGGGATGTTGTTATGTGGAATAAGTCAGATAATGTAAGGTACATTCTCCTGTGCTTGACTCAAAATGCAGTACTTAATCAATGGTTGATATTACCATTATTTAATTATTTGGAAATATATTTAGTAGGTTTTAAAATAAATAATCCTATTTTTCCTCATAGAAAAAATTAGGAAGATTAGTACATTTTTTGGTCTATAACATGAGTAGATTATAGAATATGGTTAAAAGCTTGAAAAATTTGCTGATCAATCCGTAAAATTTTGTTTTTCCTTTGGTGGAAAAAGTTATTTAATAGCTCTGTCAGGGGCTTCCCTGGTGGCGCAGTGGTTGAGAGTCCGACTGCCGATGCAGGGGACACGGGTTCATGCCCCAGCCCAGGAGGATCCCACATGCTGCGGTGCGGCTGGGCCCATGAGACGTGGCCGCTGAGCCTGCTCGTCCGGAGCCTGTGCTCCGCAACGGGAGAGGCCACAACAGTGAGAGGCCCGCGTACAGCAAAAAAAAACAAAAATAGTTCTGTCAGTTATTGCATTATGCCTATGTCAAAAATCATTCATTTGATTGAAGTTTTTTTCTTTATTATTACACTTTAAAATTATAATTATACTTTTAAAATTCTTTAGTTTTTACACCCTCATTTTCATTTTTAATTTTGCTGATATATTTTTGTGAAAAATCCTTTATATTTTCAATTTAATGCTACCATATTTTAATAAATTAGTATAGTATACCTTTAATTTCATTAATCTATCCCTATGGATGTTTTAAAAAAAAATTGGGTTGAATAATTAAAATGGATTTATTTTTATGTTTACTTTTAAATGAAAGCAAGCAAAGGTATGAGATAAGATCTAACCACTATTTGGCTCCTTAAACAAGTTATTAACTGATAGTGTTTTAATTTCCATTTTTTTATAAATATTTTATATTATTTTCTTATCGGCCTTTGTTTCCATGGATTTATTATTATCGTTAATATTTATTTAAATGTATTATTAAATTGTATTTGTATTATACTGCTTTCAAAAAATGTAGCCATAACATTGTTCACATTTTTTTTTCATCTACTTGGTGTGATAAAGGCTAAATCTTAGAAGTGTTTTAACATATTGGTGAAAGAATTTCCTCTCTTCATTGTTTGAATGAAGTCATGTATTAGTCAGGGTTCTCCAGAGAAACAGAACCAATATGATATATAGAAAGATATACAGAAAGAGATTTATTATGAGGAATTCACTCATACAATTAGGAAGACTGAGAAGTCCCACAATCTAACATCTGTAAGCTGGAGGCCCTGTAAAGTGGGTGGTGTAGTTCCAGTCCCAACCTGATGTCTTAAGAACCAGAGGAGCCAATGATGTAAGTCCTAGTCTGAGTCTGATGGCCCTAAAACCAAGAGGCCAATGGCCTAAGTCCTGGTTCAAGTCCAAAGACCAAAGAACCAGGACATTGATGAACCAGGTCAGAAGATCAGTGTTCCAGCTTAAGCAGAGAGAGAATTCATTTTTACTCCACCTTTTTGTTCTATTTGGGTTTTCAACAATTTGGATGATGCTTACCCACATCTACAATTCAATTGTTAATCTCTTCCAGAACTGCTTTTACAGAGACACCCACAAATAATGTTTTATCAGCTATCTGGGAATCTCTTAGCCCAGGCACGTTGACACATAAAATTAAGAATCACAGACCATGAGTCCAATTACGTATGTAAGCTATATATATATATATATATGTATATATATATATATATATTAAAGCTAACAAACTATGTATTTAAGTATATTATTGGTATATCTTTTTTTTTTTTTTTTTTTT
>NW_006782062.1:191109-206549 GCF_000442215.2 Lipotes vexillifer
GGGCCTCTCATTGTTGTGGCCTCTCCTGTTTGCGGGGCACAGGCTCCGGACTTGCAGGCTCAGTGGCCACGTCTCATGGGCCCAGCCGCTCCACAGCATGTGGGATCCTCCTGGGCCAGGGCACGAACCCGTGTCCCCTGCATCGGCAGTCGGACTCTCAACCACTGTGCCACCAGGGAAGCCCTGGTATATCTATTAATCTATTTTATTTAATATACCGAATATTTAAAAGTGGGACCAAAGGTGGCGTATTAGAATACTTCAAATTATTTTATCATGCTATTATACCTTTCATTTTACATTTTATAATATGATTCATACTGGGCCATGAAGACACAGCAAAGTAAAGCACAGAAAATGCAGTTTGGACTTTCCTACATCCTCAGTTTTCTCTACCAACATATTTTTTTCCTGCTGTGGGAACTATCATTTTACCGTTTTGAAAACAAGTGTAATTTTCCTCTGCTTTTTTATATTTTTAAAATTTTATTTTCTCTCCTTGAAAAATTATTTAAAATAATTGTCTATTGTCTCTTACTATTGAAATAAAACATCTTTCGCTTTTCCAGTGACCAAATTTAGAGATATAGAGGCCTCCACATTTTTTTCCATAAGACAGACATTATCTATACTTTTCTATAAATGTTACAATAAAAAATATTAGATTCCCATCTTTAGAAACTGTATGTCAATGATAACATTTTCTGTGAATTCATATTTAGAAAAGGAAGTAATCTATTCTGTCATATCTATCTGCACACTCATTAAGCTAAATCACAATTTATACATAAAAACACACACACGTGTGTGTATGAACTGAACTGTGCAAATAATGCACAAATTACAAATAATAGCTTGCCTCTGAGGACTGTTATCACTGTGAGTTCAAACAAGGAAATAGAAACTTGATATTAGATTTTATGTATGCTCACAGTGCCTGCCAATTTGGAGTATGATCCACTATGTGACAAAAGACTGATGTATAATCACTGTTTGATCAGAATCGACAAATATTAAAATGTTAAGTTGGGGCAGGGAACAGCACTACACTAGAGGTCTCAGGCCTGGAAACAAATTGTATGGGAACATGGGTGATTCTGTTACTTCTCATCTGTGACTAGTAGGGTTAGAAATATTGCAGATTAATGGATTTCATGTATCAGTGAAAAAGCAATTCAAAATAATAGTTAATAATTTACTAGGTTATTTATATTAAGGAATACATAAGTGATATTAGGAAGTAAATATTTTTTTAATATTTGAATTGTATTTTATTTATTTTTTTATACAACAGGTTCTTATTAGTCATCAACTTTATACACATCACTGTGTACGTGTCAATCCCAATCGCCCAATTCATCACACCACCACCCCCACCCTGCCCCACCGCTTTCCCCACTTGGTGTCCATACATTTGTTCTCTACATCTGTGTCTCAACTTCTGCCCTGCAAACTGGTTCATCTGTACCATTTTTCTAGGTTCCACATAGACGCATTAATATACGATATTTGTTTTTCTCTTTCTGACTTACTTCACTTTGTATGACACTCTCTAGATCCATCCACGTCTCAACAAATGACCCAGTTTCGTTGCTTTTTAGGGCTGAGTAATATTCCATTGTATATATGTACCACATCTTTATTCATTCGTCTGTCAATGGGCATTTAGGTTGCTTCCATGACCTGGCTATTGTAAATAGTGCTGCAACGAACACTGGGGTGCATGTGTCTTTTTGAATTATGGTTATCTCTGGGTATATGCCCGGTAGTGCGATAGCTGGGTCATATGGTAATTCTATTTTAAGTTTTTTTAAGGAACCTTCATACTGTTCTCCATAGTAGCTGTATCAATTTACATTCCCACCAACAGTGCAAGAGGGTTCCCTTTTCTCCACACCCTCTCCAGCATTTGTTGTTTGTAGATTTTCTGATGATGCCCATTCTAACTGGTGTGAGGTGATACCTCATTGTAGTTTTGATTTGTATTTCTCTAATAATTAGTGATATTGAGCAGCTTTTCATGTGCTTCTTGGCCATCTGTATGTCTTCTATGGAGAAATGTCTCTTTAGGTCTTCTGCCAATTTTTAGAATGGGTTGTTTTTTTTTTGATATTGAGCTGCATGAGCTGCTTGTAAATTTTGTAGATTGATCCTTTGTCAGTTGCATCATTTCCAAATATTTTCTCCCATTCTGAGGGTTGTCTTTTTGTCTTGTTTATGGTTTCCTTTGCTGTGCAAAAGCTTTGAAGTTTCATTAGGTCCAATTTGTTTATTTTTGTTTTTATTTCCATTACTCTAGGAGGTGAATCAGAAAAGATATTGCTGTGATTTATGTCAAAGAGTGTTCTTCCTATGTTTTCCTCTAAAAGCTGTATACTGTCTGGTCTTATGTTTAGGTCTTTAATCCATTTTGAGTTTATTTTTGTGTATGGTGTTCGGGAGTGTTCTAATTTCATTATTTTACATGTAGGTGTCCAGTCTTCCCAGCACCACTTATTGAAGAGACTGTCTTTTCTCCATTGTATATCCTTGCCTCCTTTGCCATAGATTAGTTGACCATAGGTGCGTGGGTTTATCTCTTGGCTTTCTCTCTTGTTCCATTGATCTATATTTCTGTTTTTGTGCCAGTACCATACTGTCTTCATTACTGTAGCTTTGTAGTATAGTCTGAAGTCAGGGAATGTGATTCCTCCAGCTCCGCTTTTTTCCCTCAAGACTGCTTTGGCTATTTGGAGTCTTTTGTGTCTCCATACAAATTTTAAGATTTTTTTGTTCTAGTTCTGTAAAAAATGCCATTGGTAATTTGATAGGGATTGCACTGAATCTGTAGATTGCTTTGGGTAGTATAGTCATTTTCACAATATTGATTCTTCCAATCCAAGAACATGGTATATCTCTCCATCTGTTGGTATCATCTTTAATTTCTTTCATCAGTGTCTTATAGTTTTCTGCATGCAAGTCTTTTGTCTCCCCAGTAGGTTTATTCCTAGGTATTTTATTCTTTTTGTTGCAGTGGTAAATGGGAGTGTTTCCTTAATTTCTCTGTCAGATTTTTCATCATTAGTGTATAGGAATGCAAGAGATTGTGTGTTAACTTTGTACCCTGCAACTTTACCGAATTCTTTTATTAGCTCTAATAGTTTTTTGGTGGCATCTTTAGGATTCTATATGTATAGTATCATGTCATCTGCATACAGTGACAGTTTCACTTCTTTTCTAATTTGTATTCCTTTTGTTTCTTTTTCTTCACTGATTGCCATGGCTAGGACTTCCAAAACTATGTTGAATAATAGTGGTGAGAGTGTACATCCTTGTCTTGTTCCTGATCTTAGAGGAAATGTTTTCAGTTTTTCACCATTGAGAATGATGTTTCCTGTGGGTTTGTCGTATATGGCCCTCATTATGTTGAGGTAGGTTCCCTCTATGCCCACTTTCTGGAGAGTTTTTATTGTAAATCAGTATTGAATTTTGTCAAAAGCGTTTTCTGCATCTATTGAGATGATCATATGGTTTTTCTTCTTCAATTTGTTAATATGGTGTATCACGTTGATTGATTTGTGTATATTGAAGAACACTTGCATCCCGGGGATAAATCTCACTTGATCATGGTATATGATCCTTTTAATGTGTTGTTGGATTCTGTTTGCTAGTATTTTGTTGAGGACTTTTGCATCTATATTTATCAGTGATATTGGTCTATAATTTTCTTTTTTTGTAGTATCTTTCTCTGGTTTTGGTATCAGGGTGATGGTGGCCTCATAGAATGAGTTTGGGAGTGTTCCTTCCTCTGCAATGTTTTGGAAGAGTTGGAGAAGGATGCATGTTTGCTCTTTTCTAAATGTTTGATAGAATTCACCTGTGAAGCCATCTGGTCCTGGACTTTTGTTTGTTGGAAGATTTTTAATCACAGTTTCAATTTCATTACTTGTGATTGGTCTGTTCATATTTTGTATTTCTTCCTGGTTCAGTGTTGGAAGGTTATACCTTTCTAAGAATTTGCCCAGTTCTTCCATGTTGTCCATTTTATTGGCATAGAGTTCCTCGTAGTAGTCTCTTAGGATGCTTTGTATTTCTGCAGTGTCTGTTGTAAATTCTCTTTTTGCATTTCTAATTTTATTGATTTGAGTCCTCTCCCTCTTTTTCTTGAGGAGTCTGGCTAATGGGCTATCAATTTTATCTTCTCAAGGAACCAGCTTTTAGTTTTATTGATCTTTGCTACTGTTTTCTTTGTTTCTATTTCATTTATTTCTGCTCTGATCTTTATGATTTCTTTCCTTCTGCTAACTTTGGGTTTTGCTTTTTCTTCTTTCTCTGGTTCCTTTAGGTGGAAGGTTAGATTGTTTATTTGAGATTTTTCTTGTTTCTTGAAGTAGGCTTGTATAGCTATAAACTTCCCTTTTAAAACTGCTTTTGCTGCCTCCTATAGGTTTTGGATCATCATGTTTTCATTGTCATTTGTCTCTAGGTATTTTTTGATTTCCTCTTTGATTTCTTCAGTGATCTCTTGGTTATTTAGTTACGTTCTGTTTAGCCTCCATGTGTCTGTGTTTTTTACATTTTTCTCCCTGTAATTCATTTCTAATCTCACAGAGTTGTGATCAGAAAAGATGCTTGATATGATTTCAATTTTCTTAAATTTACTGAGGCTTGATTTGTGACCCAAGGTGGGATCTATACTGGAGAATGTTCCATGCACAGTTGAGAAGAAAGTGTAATCTGCTGTTTTTGGATGGAATGTCCTATAAATATCAATTGAATCTATCTGGTCTATTGTGTCATTTAAAACTTCTGTTTCCTTATTTATTTTCACTTTGGATGATCTGTCCATTGGTGTAAATGAGGTGTTAATGTCCCCCACTATTACTGTGTTACTGTCGATTTCCTCATTTATAGCTATTAGCAGTTGCTCTATGTATTGAGGTGCTCCTATGTTGGCTGCATATACATTTATAATTGTTATATCTTCTTCTTGGATTGATCCCTTGATCATTATGTAGTGTCCTTCCTTGTCTCTTGTATCATTCTTTATTTTAAAGTCTATTTTATCTGATATGAGTATTGCTACTCAGCTTTCTTTTGATTTACATTTGCATGGAATATCTTTTTCCATCCCCTCACTTTCAGTCTGTATGTGTCCCTAGGTCTGATGTGGTTCTCTTGCAGACATCATATATATGGGTCTTGTTTTTGTATCCATTCAGTGAGCCTGTGTCTTTTGGTTGTAGCTTTTGATCCATTCACGTTTAAGGTAATTATTGATATGAATGTTCCTATGACCATATTCTTAATTGTTCTGTGTTTGGTTTTGTAGGTCCTTTTCTTCTCTTGTGTTTCCTACTTAGAAAAGTTCCTTAAGCATTTGTTGTAGAGCTGGTTTGGTGGTGCTGAATTCTCTTAGCTTTTGCTTGTCTGTAAAGCTTTTGATTTCTGAATGAAATCTCTGAATGTGATCCTTGCCAGGTAGATTAATCTTGGTTGTAGGTTCTTCCCTTTTATCACTTTAAGTATATCATGCCACTCCCTTATGGCTTGTTTAGTTTCTGCTGAGAAATCAACTGTTAACCTTATGGGAGTTCCCTTTTATGTTATTTGTCATTTTTCCCTTGCTGCTTTCAATAATTTTTCTTCATCTTTAATTTTTGTCAGTTTGATTACTATGTGTCTCGGTGTGTTTCTCCTTTGGTTTATCCTGTATGGGACTCTCTGTGCTTCCTGGACTTGGGTGGCCAGTTCTTTTCCCATGTTAGGGAAGTTTTCGACTATAATCTCTTCAAATATTTTCTTGGGTCCTTTCTGTCTCTCTTCTCCTTCTGGGACCCCCATTATACAAATGTTGTTGCATTTAATGTTGTCCCAGAGGTCTCTTAGGCTGTCTTCATTTCTATTCATTCTTTTTTCTTTATTCTGTTCCGCAGCAGTGAATTCCACCATTCTGTCTTCCAGGTCACTTATCCGTTCTTCTGCCTCAGTTATTCTGCCATTGATTCCTTCTAATGTAGTTTTCATTTCAATTATTGTATTATTCATCTCTGTTTGTTTGTTATTTAATTCCTCTAGGTCTTTGTTAAACATTTCTTGCATCTTCTCGATCTTTTCCTCCATTCTTTTTAAGAGGTCCTGGATCATCTTCACTATCATTATTCTAAATTCTTTTTCTGGAAAGTTGCCTATCTCCCCTTCATTTAGTTGTTTTTCTAGGGTTTTATCTTGTTCCTTCATCTGGTACATAGCCCTCTGCCTTTTCATCTTGTCTATATTTCTGTGAATGTGGTTTTTGTTCCATAGGCTGCCGGATTGTAGTTCTTCTTGCTTCTTCTGTCTGCCCTCTGGTGGATGAGACTCTCTTAGAGGCTTGTATAGGTTTCCTGATTGGAGGGACTCATTGTGGGTAGAGCTGACTGTTTCTCTGGTGGGCAGAGCTCAGTAAAACTTTAGTCAGCTTGACTCTTGATGGGTGGGGCTGGGCTCCCTCCCTGTTGGTTGTTTGGCCAGCGGCACCCAACACTGGAGCCTACCTGGGCTCTTTGGTGGGGCTAATGGTGGACTCTGGGAGTGCTCACACTAAGGACTACTTCCCAGAACTTCTTCTGCTGGTGTCCTTGTCCTCACAGTGAGCCACAGCCACCCACCGCCTCTGCAGTTAACCCTCTAACACTAGCAGATAGGTCTGTTTCAGTCTCCCCTGGGGTCACTGCTCCTTCCCCTGGGTGCCGACATGCACACTATTTTGTGTGTGCCCTCCAAGAGTGGAGTCTGTTTCCTCCAGTCCTGTCAGAGTCCTGCAATCAAATCCCACTAGCCTTCAAAGTCTGATTGTCTAGGAACTCCTCCTCCTGTTGCCGGACCCCTAGGTTCGGAAGCCTGACATGGGGCTCAGAACCTTCACTCCAGTAGGTTGACTTCTGTGGTATAAGTGTTCTCTAGTTTGTGAGTCACCCACCCAGCAGTTATGGGATTTGATTTTATTGTGATTGCACCACTCCTACCGTCTCATTGTGGCTTCTCCTTTGTCTTTGGATGTGGATATCTTTTGTGGTGAGTTCCAGTGTCTTCAGCAGTTAGTTGTGATTCTGGTGTTCTTGCAAGAGGGAGTGAGAGCACATCCTTCTACTTTGCCATCTTGGTTCAGGGCCCTGGGGAAGTAAGTATTTTTTATCTTAATTTTTTTTACATACTTAAAATAATTAACTCAAGTACTTTTAATATCCTTTTTTTCCACCTTTTTCTAAGGTACATTTTATAGTCAAATTCTTTCATTAAAAGCTGATAAACTTCATAAATTTCTGTCTGGGCCTTGTCTGAGACATCATTAGTTTAGAACTTATAGAGTCTGAATTATTGAATTTCTTTTTTTGTTCAAATATCTGAGTGTCTGTTTTTGTCACTTTGATCATTCATTCATCATGCTTTTAAAATTAAATTTATTTTTCAAATCCAGCACTTTGTTGCCTGTCATGGATATAGGTGAGAGGTAAAGCCCCTGATGTTTAGTGGAAAAGATATAGACATATACAAATAATTGAAAGATACAAATATTAGAGTAAAACCAAATTATAATAAGAATACCCTACCTCTGTCTGAGGAAGTTGGATAAGGCTTTAAGACAGAGGTAACATCAGAGATGTGTATTGTTATAAAATAAAAAATTTCTATTGAGTTCAGTATAAGGTTCTATCTAACACCCAGTGCAGTACTTACTAGGAACATGGTTGTTACTGAGTGAAGAAAGAACAGGGAAGGTAGTATGCTGGCACAGAAAAGCATACAGGAACATGGTTTGTTGATGGTGTATGTATTGGGTGTTGCTAATACATAGGTCGCTGAGATTTGGTGAGGGAATGGCCGGAAATGAACATAAAGTAGTGTGGAGCCTGATTACAAGGGTTTTGTATTTTTTTCACTAATATGGTCAGATTGTGTCCTATACACAAACCAGGATCAGTAGAAATCTGGCAGTAGGAGAGTGATATATCTGACCTGTTATTTAGAGATGCTACAAGAGAAGAAACTGTTGGAGAGATTGTTGTGTTAAGAGTGTAAGAGAGATCAAAGCTCTAGTAGAATTTTGGAGGGAGTTTTAAGAGAAGTAGGAAATTCCAGAGACATTTCTAGGATAAAACTGACAACATGTCATGACTGACTAGGTTTAGAAAGTGATGGAGAAATAGGAAAAGATTATTCTCTCCATGCACACCCTCAAACTTTTATCTACACTCTTATTAAACCCACATGGATAGACTTTGGCTTAGATATGGGGGACACAGAGATAGATTGGACCCAATATTTGCCCTTGTAAAACTCATTGCTTGGTGCTTCTCCCAGTGAGATTTTAGTTTTTGATGATCATGACGTTAATTGATTCATGCTTTCCTGATGTATAGGATAAGACTAAGCTTTCCTAAAACATAGAAATTAATCAATGGGTTAAGTCTGCTTGCTTTCTTGAAATCTTCAGTCTTTTGTCTTCAATATTTTGATGTCACTGTGCTGGTATGCTACTCTCTTTTTCTTCCTAAATGACTTACAGAGATTGAAAATATGTGTGCAGGACTTTTCAAGAATAACATATTACTGCATTAGAGAGAAATAGAAATGTATTACCCCCCAGATTTTTATTGTAGTTTGCCTTTGAATATTTGTAGATTGAAACTGAGTAGAGAGGATGTTGATTAGCATGCAGATTTTTTTAATTGTCTGTAATAGGAAACGAATTGGTGTTTTCCTTAAAGAATGAATTTAAGGAAATGTGGTTTGAAAAGTGTAGTGTTGTTAATCGCACTGATCCAAGTAGTAGAAACTATTGATTGAGTAAAATAAGCAGTTTTGATTATTTAACTGCAGGCTTCATTCTGGGAAACCAGAATTAAATGGTGGTAATAATTGCAATACTTAATACATGAAAACTCTGACCTAACACTGGGTGTACTTTTACAAAGATTAACTCATTAAATTTTGTGACTTAAATTCTGCATTCTGCTCCTGTGTCATCTGCCCACCCCACCCTTTCCATTATCCCACATCCCCTGCTCCTAATACTATTCATCTAACCTACAGCTTCTTACTGTTAGAATCCCTGTGCTCTGCAAGTAGCTGTCTTACATGGAATACAATAAATTGGTACATCTCTAACTACCTTCTGTGGCATCCATGTGGTCCGCCAGAAACTCATATGTCCTTGCCATGCCAAATGGTGGAAATATAGGTTGACCCACTGGTATGTCCTAGCTTAGATATACTATCTTTCTCCAGTACTCTTCTGAGACAGATCTTCTGGTTAGCTGCCCAAACAGACATCTAGCCATGGAAAGAAATACCTGAATCCCTTTCTTAGAGACACCCCATATAGTCTCTCAGTAATATCTTCACATCCTACTCTTGGCTTTAGGGAGAGACAGTAGCCTTTCATCATGAACATTGATTCCTCACAAAGCAGAGGATTTAATGACAACCCTGTCCTTTTACAGATTCTACAGACGAGATGAAGTGATGGCTAGTGGTAGCAAGACCAATTTTGCTTCCTTTTAGTAAGCTCATGTCTCATCCCCACTTTAGGTGGCTCATAGACCATTCCCTTTTAAGCATGGAATGCTTAGCACCTTTGACAATTCTGCATCAAAAGGAAAAATCTCACATAACATCCTGTTGCAGGCACATCCTAATATACACACCTACATACAAAATGAATTCTGGACACCTTAGTTATCCTAATCACAAAAGTAATAGAAAAGTAAGCTTCTAAACAATGAGAGAACACTTTCTCAGAGAGCCATGGCTTTCATGTTGTCCAAAAGAGGAAGGTTAAAACCTTAGAATTATATACAAATTTAGTTTAATGATTTTACAAATTTGGTTGTTTGGTTTTCACTTCAGATCTCCCAAATAGAAGAGCTAGGCTGCTCTATGCTTATATACTGAGAAATGACAACTGTCTAAAGGATTGGGCACATGTCCTCCTGCAGTCCCGTAGTGTCAGTGTTATGAGTATAGTGTGTTTCAGAAAATAGGATAGTGTATAAAGAATAAATTTTTAATGCCTCTATTGAGATAATTCTTATATCTCAAATCTACCTATTTAAAATATACAGTTCAGTAGCTTTTATTATATTCAGAGTTATAATGTGCAACCATTACCACAATCAACTTTGGAACACTTTTGTGCTCACTTTGGCAGCACATATACTAAAACTGGAATTTTAGAACACTTTTCTCACCCCCCAAAATAATCCTATGCCGATTAGCAATCACCTTCCATCTCGTCATCTTCCCAGGCCCTAGCAACCACTAATCTACTTTCTGCCTCTGTGGATTCGTGTGTTCTGGACATTTCATAAAAATAGAATCATACAATGTGCCATCTTTTGTGGCTTGTTTCACTTAGCATATTGTTTTCAAGGTTCATGCATGTTGTAGCATGTATCAGTATCTCATTCATTTTTTATTACAGAAAAAAATTATAAATAAATTGTAAAGACTCTCTGTTGCAAGTTGGGTTCTCCACAAAGGAGCATAGAGATGGAATTAGGCATGCAAAAGATTTACTGGTGAGTAACATCTGTGAAAGGAAAAGAGCAGAAGCAGGGTTGTATAGGGAGGCCATCAGACCACAGTGCACTTCTCCCACCAGGGTCCCCCAGAGCAAAGCTTGCCCATTGGAGGAGTCTTCCTCTGGGAGGAAATGCTAGGCTCTGGTACTACTGCCTTGCTTGGTGATTGGCCAGGGTCTGTCCTGAGAAGAAGCTGGAAGCTGAGACAAACCATATTCCTTGCTGGTGGGCAGCAAGACCTTTCTTAAAGAGCAGTCTGGTGTCACATCTTTATGACTAACATGGCTAAAATAAGCATCCATTAAAAACAAAACAAAACAAAACAGCCTCAGTTATCTGAATGTGCTCTCTGAGAATGCTGGATTAAAAATAAGCCTCCACTGCATATTCATTTGTTGTCTTTTCTTCCTTAGCACTTGGAAAGCAGGGGCTCTCACTTTCTTCCTTTTGTTTTCAAGTGACCAAATTCTTTAAATTGAAGTATAGTTAATTTACAATGTCGTGTTAGTTTCAAGTGTACAGGAAAGTGATTCATATATACATGTGTGTATACATTCTTTTTCAGATTCTTTTCCATTACAGGTTATTACAAGATATTAGATATAGTTCCCTGTGCTATACAGTAGATCCTTTTTGTTTACCTATTTTACACATAGTAGTGTATATATGTTAATCCCAAGCTCCTAATTTATCCCTCTCTTCTCCATCATCTTCCTTTTTGAGTCAACTTTCTTCAAGTAAGAATCTTTACAGACAGTGGGAACTCAATGAATGCCATTGATTGACAGACCTGGACAAGCAAGACAAATATTTCTTACTTGGACCTAAAATCTTCTTTTTGGCACACAATAAAAGGGCCCCATAACTCTTGTAACTCTACACCAAGATGTTCTACAGGTTTACAAAGTGCATGTGAAAATTGTCCTGAGACTGTTGAGTAGCCTCCCAAAGGGTGTGCAGCTAGGGTAATGATATGGGCAATAGAAACCATGATTCTATACCATGCTTACTGCTCCCAGCGCACTGACAGATCTCATTGGCAGTGAATGCGCATGTTTAGGTTACAGGCTTTAAAGACTCACACCTTTGTTAACACTGCAGCTCAATAGCTCTATAACTACTTCTTATTGAAATCTTCTTATGAATAACATTGAACCATGTGCTCCATCCAGTCCCCAAGTGCCCAAAACCTTCCTGAATTCCACATACCTTGTTGTGAACTGGCAAACTAATCTGTACTCCCTCAGGCATGAAATTTGCCACTCAGAAAACTTCATATTTGTATTTTGAAAACCTGCAATGATGCATTGTAACTGACAGATGATCTAATCTCTAGGCACATATTGCTTTTGGTTTTCGTTATTGAAGATGGAAGAGATTTCTCTCATTTCAATGATGCATCTTTATGTACTTCTTATGAATCATGGTGGCAGTGTGATAAAATTAAGACATTTCATTGATTCAGTTATGAAGGACTTCATTGCTCACCATGGGTGATAAAAACTGCATCACTGTTTACACATAATATACATATTTAAGAACATAATTCAATTCAGAGTGCACAACACACTATGTGATCATAGAGAAAAGCTTTTAAAAAAATTTTCCTTAAATTCCTTTGGGGCAAAAAACAATAGGAACAGCTTTGGAAAATAATAGAAAGCCATACAACATCAGGAATTAATTAACTAAAGTTTATTGCTTCATACACTTTAATTTCAATCACAGTACTAATAAGTAAAGTGATTATGTAATTTGCCAATTGTCATAACTTTTCAAGGGACAGAATACTGCAGTCTCCTCCTTGTTAACTTGGACACCTGTCTGGAAACTACTGTCCTACCTCCTTGTAAAGAACCTCTCTCTATGAAATATAGATTAAATTAGCAGAATATTTTGACCAAAACATACATGTATTTCATTGTTTATTTTAGTAGGATATAAAAAATTATGATACAACCCTTTGCCACCAAGTGTTCTCCTTTCTCTGTTCTAACACAAGAACATGGTGGAAATTAATAAATAAAACTGGAACTCAAACCACTCAAGTGATTAAAGAGTTTGAAAATATTGAAAAAATATATTTACACTTAAAAGATTGTTAACTGTTAGACATAGAAAAGCAACAGTACATTTTTTGAAGATGATGAAAGTCAAATGCACCTAATACTATCCAATGTAGGCCTGAGAACACTATGCCTACTGTGAGAAAACAGTGACATGGCTGATAAATTGCACTATTCTTTCTGTGTTGATGAGAGATTTGATTTCCTGAAGGATTGAAAGTTAAAGGAATGAAAAAATACAGCAAAGGATGTCTCTACTCTCAACCTGTTCTGTTTAATGTGGAGCTTGGTCCATCTGCTGTTTCTACAGTTTGACCCTCTCCCTTCCACATATGTCTGCATAGGCACACTATACTCCATCTTCCCTTCATGCTTCAACAGGCTTTATCTTCAGTTCTCTTGTGAAAAGTTGGACTTTAAGGAAAATCAAGGTGGTCTTTTGAATGCCAGAAAATGGTCTAAAAAAATGCACATAGACTACAGTATTATTAGGAATGAATATATGTTTCTTCTAGAGATGGTATGGTACTGGTATTCCAGGGTTATGCCAATCACACAGATTTTCAACCTGTATTGAGTGAATATTTACTATCTGCACATTGGTACTGTTCTGGGCATTAATACTTTTTCCCAAGTAGAGAGACATTCCATAATCTAGGTGTTCAGAGGAACATTGAACCCTGTTCTCAATGCCATGGTCTAAGTGTTAAGTTTTCCAAGGGAGGGTCTGGAAATCATCTTTGATGATTAAATGGGATATTCGGTGTGGTCAAGATAAAACTCCTCATCATATGATCTGTCATTTTTGTTGTTGTTAGTTTTCTTTTTAACAATTTTATTGGAGTATAATTACTTTACAATGGTGTGTTAGTTTCTGCTGTATAACAAAGTGAATCAGCTATACATAAACATATATCCCCGTATATCCTCCCTCTTGCATCTCCCTCTCACCCTCCCTATCCCACCCCTCTAGGTGGACACAAAGCATCAAGCTGATCTCCCTGTGCTATGTGGCTGCTTCCCACTAGCTATGTTTTACATTTGGTAGTGTATTTATGTCCATGCCATTCTCTCACTTCATCCCAGTTACCCTTCCCCCTCCCCATGTCCTTAAGTCCATTCTCTACATCTGCGTCTTTATTCCTATCCTGCCCCTAGGTTCTTCAGAACCATTTTTTTTTTAAGATTCCATATATATGTGTTAGCATACAGTATTTGTTTTTCTCTTTCTTACTTCCCTCTGTATGACAGACTCTGGGTCCATCCACCTCACTACAAATAACTGTTTCGTTTCTTTTTATGGCTGAGTAATATTCCACTGTATATATGTGCCACATCTTCTTTATCCATTTATCTGTCGGTGGACACTTAGGTTGCTTCCATGTCCTGGCTATTGTAAATAGAGCTGCAATGAACACTGTGGTACATGACTCTTTTTGAATTATGGTTTACTCAGGGTATATGCCCAGTACTGGGATTGCTGGGTCATATGGTAATTCTATTCTATTTGTAGTTTTTTAAGAAACCTCCATACTGTTCTCCATAGTGGTTGTACCAATTTACATTCCCACCAACAGTGCAAGAGGGTTCCATTTTCTCCACACCCTCTCCAGCATTTATTGTTTGTAGATTTTTTGATGATGGCCATTCTGACTGGTGTGAGGTGTTACCTCACTGTAGTTTTGATTTGCATTTCTCTAGTGATTAGTGATATTGAGCATCCTTTCATGTGTTTGTTGACAATCTGTATATCTTCTTTGGAGAAATGTCTATTTAGGTCTTTTTCCCATTTTTGGGTTGGGTTGTTTGTTTTTTTGATATTGAGCTGCATGAGCTGCTTGTATATTTTGGAGATTAATCCTTTGTCAGTTGCTTCATTTGCAAATACTTTCTCCCATTCTGAGGGTTGTCTTTTGGTCTTATTTATGGTTTTCTTTGCTGTGCAAAAGCCTTGAAGTTTCATTAGGTCCCATTTGTTTATTTTTGTTTTTATTTCCATTTCTCTAGGAGGTGGGTCAAAAAGGATCTTGCTGTGGTGTATGTCATGGTGTGTTCTACCTCTGTTTTCCTCTAAGAGTTTTATATTGTCTGGCCTTACATTTAATCCATTTTGAGTTTATTTTTGTGTATGGTGTTAGGGAGTGTTCTAATTTCATGCTTTTACATGTAGCTGTCCAGTTGATATGATCTGTATTAAAGCATGTCTTCTATGTGTATAGAAGCAGGCAGAACCCTAGAGTAATTATTATGAGTTAAAATGACAGAGATCCACATTTGAAGTAAGTATGAGGAAGAACTAGTTCAACGTTAGAGCAGTTCAACTTTAATATAACGTATCTTTATTCATTCAACAGGTATTTACTGGGGCTACTGTGCACCTCTTCTGTATACGTATGTTTAACAAAGAAAGTGTGCACTTCCCATTCTTGGAAGCAGAAGGAGTTGACAAGCCAAGCGAAGCAAGATAAGCATTTGCTGGAGGTGTGGAGAATGGCTTCCTGCACTGTTTAGGCAATTAGACCAGATATCCCCTGTACTCCCTCATAGGGCTGAGTTTCAGTGACACCATATTATATAAGCAGTAGTTAGAAAGACAGTATATGGTAAATGCTGTAAGAGAGGTATAAAAATAAGTTCTAGGGGCTTCCCTGGTGGCACAGTGGTTGGGAGTCCTGCTGATGCAGGGGACGCGGGTTCGTGGCCCGGTCTGGGAGGATCCCACATGCTGCGGAGCGGCTGGGCCCGTGAGCCATGGCCGCTGGGCCTGCGCGTCCGGAGCCTGTGCCCCGCAGCAGGAGAGGCCACAGTAGTGAGAGGCCCGCGTACTGCA
>NW_006782062.1:206559-209502 GCF_000442215.2 Lipotes vexillifer
AAAAAGTTCTGTAAGATTTAGTGGAGAAAAAATATTATTAGAAGTAATATAAAAATAATATTAGAAGGCTGTATAGTGATAAAATAGGGGATTTGAAGGGAACCTTTAAGGATTGATAAGACTTAGTGTAAGAGGAAATATAGGGTCTAGGAAGGGGGAACAAAATGGGTGAAGAGTTGAAGAGACAAGTGCTTGATGCTCTCAGGAGGGATAGTATTAAGCATCCTGACCATAATCATGATTTTTATGGAGGAATAACAGGGACTTAGGCTAGGGAAATAGGCAGAGAGGGAATGCTTCTCCTCTCCTTTATGGACAGAAGGGCAAAATACCCCATGTGTACATTGGTTACTTAATACAAAACTTTTGTGCCCCAGGAGACAGGTCAGGGTCACTGTTTCCTTTTTCTAGCATCATTAAGACTTTAGGTATACTTGAGTCTTTTCTCCTTGTAGGGAAGTGTGAGAATAGATATCTATTGCTTTTGACTGTCAGCTGCTGCTGTTGGTTCACTACTGAGATAACAGTTTACTCTTATTCAAGCTGTTAAAGTACTAGATCACAGAGTTTAAGTAACAATTAGATGATCCAGAGAATGACATTGCTTCTCACTGACTACAAGGTTACACTTCAGTCAAGGGTCTTCTCCAAGTGAGAAACAGTTCAAATATATGGAGGATAGAGAAGGAACGAATGCAAAAGTAGTGTGTGTATGTGTGTATGTGGGTTTAATAGACTAGTTCTCTTACTTTTCAGTGGAACTTTTACTATTACGCTGACTTTTACACAGTTGCCTAATGTGCAAAAATAATTCCAATATTTCCATTGACACAAATGACACAAGAGGATGAAACATTTTACAGAAATCTCTGTGCTTACGTGTATTTTTATATGTGTTAAATGCATATGTTGTAATTTGTGTGAACTGCTCACCCACTTGAGCAATAATGACTAAATTAGGCAATGAAATGAATGCGTTCTATCATATTTAACGTGAAGGTGCTTGGTGTTCTCTTGCCTGGTTTTCCTCTCTTTCTTAATTACGTCCATGTGTTTTCATGTAAAGATGAGCTGAACATACAGATGGCCAAAAACTTCTGTAATGCCATCTAATGGAGTCAACATTGTTTTCCATACATTTTTAAAAATAATTTGCATCATTTTAAACATTTATGCCTTTTGAAACTGCCATGTTTAACTGTAGAGTGGAAAATATAGTTTTTGTGACTTCTCACTTGAGGATCTCAGCTGGGTGGAAGTATTTACTAGAGCTTATCGAATGACTATAGCCTTTGTTTCCTTTCTTGGCTTGTCCCCTTCGGGCTTCTCTGAATTTCTGTTACAAGTGTTTACCTGATGACAGTGAGAATTACATCTTGGCATGAAGAGCCCAGTGGATGCTGTCCCAGAGTTGAGGGGTATTGCACTCTGTAACTGCAGAATTATGGCTAAATCCTAGCCAATCCTGACCCTTTGCAGAACTTCATCACTGGGATCAGAGTTCTTTGTATTTTGTGCAATCAGATAGTGTGCATTTTGTAGCCCTGGCAAACTGCCAATCTCTAAGCCAAATTCAGCCCACAGAGTTTTCATATATTTTTTTAATACCTCAGTGAGTGCTGAGTGCTACAATTCTCATGTTTGTTTCTTAAGCTGCCCTATCTGGGTACATCAACATTATCTGTCTGGCCCTGAAATCCCGAGTGCTTGAGTCTCCTGCAGTGCTAGAGGGTGTGTTGGAGAAGGCTGCAGCAACAACAGGTTATCAATCCTACCTGCAAAATTCTTATATCAGAAATTTCAGAGGGCTTTCAGGGTATCCATCGTTTAAAAAGTACTCCCTGGCTATGCTATAGTTCAGGCAGGGTTGAGAACCATTGTGATAAGAAGAACCATTTGCCTCATTAGATTCACTAACTAGAAAATATACACTAACTCAAAGCTTAGACTGTTGCTCTAGTTCTCAAAGGAAAAAAAAAAACTCTCAATAAGTAAACAAACAAAACCACAAAACCTGTATTGAGTGATTACTACATGCTAAGCATGTCATGTATGTTATGCTATCCAGTCTCCACACTAATGGAACATTTTCTGGTTCTCATCTTCTCAGTTTCCTGACCTTGATCTGTATGTCATGTCCCTCTCTTACTCTTTGCATATACTAAGGCTATCACTCTGCCTCTTTACCCTGGTGTATTTGCTTCATAAGAATTTATTTTTCAACTGAAATTATTTTATTTGTTCATTTTTTTGTTGTCTTGCTTCTGTTTTGGAATGTAAGCTCCATGAGGACAGGTCTTTGTTTTGTTCATTTCAATATTCCATGGACCTAGAATCATGGCTGCTTCATTATCAGAACTGAGTAGATATTTGTTAAATTAATAAATGTCTGCTCATTTATTATTCTTCTTGACTTCCTATTGCATCTTCTCTGTTTCCTTTCCTTTCGATTAGAAAATTCTAAGACTTATTTGAGGTCGTTTTTTTAGTATCTTTGAAGAAAAAACACTGTACAACATTTTTATATTTCCAAAATAGTACCTCAATATTACTGTAGTTACTGTCACCCAACCGGGCTCATCTTGTTATATAGGGGTGATTTTAAGAAGGAACAAATGCAGGATAAAATTTCTTCTTTATTTTTAATCTTTCAATCATACTCATTTAATTGTAGTTTTACATACCTCACAAAGGTATCGTGATAATTAATGTCTGTTTAGTCATTTCAAAATAATAAAGCATCTGAACCCCTAAGGGGAAAAGAGTTCTATAAATGTACATAATTAGTATTATAGTTTTCTCATTTGTAGAACACAGAGAGAAAATACCTATTCACAGTCACAAGGGTATTATTGAGATTAATTAATTAATGTTTATAAAGCAGCCAGAATGTGGGGGAAAACACATTTTCTTTGCTATTTAAAGTGCATTTCAAAGGGAAAG
>NW_006782062.1:209512-244405 GCF_000442215.2 Lipotes vexillifer
TTGCAGTTTAGAGTTTTTACTTATTTATCTTGAATGTTCAGATAAATTGCAGTTTTTACACTTGTTCTCCTGAATCACGTACCAGGTCCTAATACCCTTTTCACTCCTTCTGTACTTGAGCAGACCCTATAGCCCTTTGTTTCTTCAAAGTGGAAGTAACTGCTCAATGCATAACATATTATTTCTTCTTTTCAAAGGTAGCTTATTCTGAAAAACATACAGGTTATCTTAGTCCTGTTTTATTTTTTCATTGTCAACATGGTATGCTTTATTTTGTCCTTTGAATATGATTTTATGTAAAGCTATTGAATTTGACATTTCTTTATCTAGGCAGATGTGGGTGTGATGCTACAGTTTTGGTTCTTTACCATGAGTATGACACTTGACTTCAGAGGCTCTGAGAGAATGAGACACAGACTATTGTTATGTTGCTTTCCTGCCATATTTATTTATTTTGTTTTATGCTCTTTGAAGTCTTTGAAATTGAAACTAAACGTTCATGATTTTTTAATGGGTTCCAAATGTGAATTTTGGCTCTAAACTTTGTCAATGTACTCTACTTCCCTATTCAAGTTTGCCTCTTCATTACCTCCTTATCGCTGTGTTTTCAGTAGATTACAGCAGGCTCTTCTCAGTTGGTATCGATCCTTTTGTCCTAATTTAGTGCATCTTCCACAGCCAGTGATTGTGTAAAGGCACAGGGATTACATGATTAGCTGTGGTATCTTTATACCAATATCTAGTTAGTTAACTGGTACCAAAAGGCAGGGCATAGCCAGGAGCTCTAGTTAAATTAACATCCGGCTGCCATCTGATTATTTTTGCATGATCCCTTGCTTGGCAAAAAGCTTTACAGAAAAAAATAAAATTATGCTTGTTATTCTTGGGCAGAGAGGATGATTAATCTGTTTTATATTTCCCTCCCAGACCCCCAGTTGTCCCTCCCTCTATGACAAGGAGCCCTGAGATTTTTTGGGTTTTCCGTTTAGGTTCCGTTTGGGTTTTCCTATTAGCAAATAGGAAACCATTTGCTAATAATGGAGAAGAAATTTAGGGATGGGTAATACATCTTTATGTGGAAAGATCAGGTATAAAACTGAATTGTAAAGTTATATAAAAGTTGTAGGTCCATGGTGTATCGAAGAAACACAAGGTTTGTCTGAAAGTTTAGTTAAGGTTATGCCCTTCTATAGTAATAAAGATTAAGGGAACATCACTCAGCTTCCCTCCTTCTACCCTCAATATACAAAAATTAACTTTGCTTCTTCTCTAGTGCCTTATCAAATAAATATAGATATTCTGATACAAAGTTAGAACATCTGGCTAATCACATCATTGTGATTATTACATGATGTATAAAACATAGTTCTATAAATCAGCAGAAAATAAAGTTCACTAACTGGTTAACTAATGGGTTAATATAATATATTTGGTTTATATTCTTGTAAGGACCCATGACGAAATGAGATGACATCTTTGGGGGTTAAGAGTTGGATTTGAATTCTTAGAGATGATGAAATTTTTAGGTTTTCTTTTCCTCCCTCCAAACTGACAAAATATTTCACAAGTTAAGGAAAACATTGAAAGTGTAATGAAAACACAATGCGCAAAACTGCCTAAATGCATCTCGTTTATTTACATTTCTAGATTTTGCAAAGCTAAATTATTGGATTTCTTCATTGTTTTGACAGAGCCATGCTGAAAAGTAACTTAATACTTCTTCTAAGGTGCTTTTAGCTAGAGCCGAAACTACAAAGACTACTGGGTTAGAAATAGGCTTCATTCAACACATGGTTTGCCAGGAATGTGCTTTGCTCTCTTGACCTCAAGACTGATTAAGGATTAATTTGTTATTTTTAACTTTTAAAATAGTTTAACAGAAGATGGAAATGTATCACCATATACTCTTAGATAAATCTTTACATTTTTACCAATAGATAAATTGTTGTATAACTGTTGTCTTGTTCTGTGGCATGTACAGTTGTTTGCTTGGCTAGTTGGGGTGTTATGAACTTACTTATATTCAATAAAATAATATCACCCTCTTCCGTAATGAAAGGTACTCTGCTTTGACTTGATATTGACTTTTTTAAAAATGTAAGATAGAAAATAAGTGTGCATAACAATATACAACTTTGATGATGCTGTCAGAGATGTATGTGCCTAAAAAACTCCAATCACACTATGTGAAGATGAGTATTTGAAGTATAACCCAGCTTTTGGTTGAAGACCCTATGTCTGCTTTTACTCTTTGTGTCGCAAACCATATTTACTTAAATAGAGTTGCCCCATGATTTGATTAACATAGATCATGTACCACAATAGCTAGCACAGTGCTGGATGGAATGAAATTTTTTGTTGAATAAATGGGTTAAAGACATGATAGTCAATTTAGAAGGCATATTGTAAGTTTGTCGTGAGGGGAAGAAAGCGTCAAAATTGAAGTCACTGAGCAATTTTAGCAAATGTTTAAGGGTTCAGGGTACTGAAGGTCTCATAGTAGAGGATCGCAGGTTTCACTGAGTTCTCTTTATTAACTGGACCAGATGTGGTACATTTTTTATGCCCAGGCAGAAGTTTCTGTATTTAGCTGGGGGAATAATCCTTTAACTCTGAACTGCAAAATGATTAGTCTCTTGTTTGCCATGAACCTTATGGTCTATACCCCTTGTTCAAGCAATTAATCATGCCTTGCAGTGTTTCATGGGTGTTCCCTTGTATAGTTATTTAGCTTTTCCATTGTTTATGGCCCCATGTAGAACATATCCACAAGTAAATTGTTGAGGCAGGGAACAAGTTGTGTGTGTGTGTGTGTGTGTGTGTGTGTGTGTGTGTTCATGGTGTGGTGTGGCTATCTATCCATGATTGTATGTTCTGAATTCATTAAACGTCAAAAATATTGCAGGTTTGGGCTTCCCTGGTGGCGCAGTGCTTGAGAGTCCGCCTGCCGATGCAGGAGACGCGGGTTCGTGCCCCGTTTCGGGAAGATCCCACATGCCGCGGAGCGGCTGGGCCCGTGAGCCATGGCCACTGAGCCTGCGCGTCCGGAGCCTGTGCTCCGCAAATGGGAGAGGCCACGACAGTGAGAGGCCCGCATAACGCAAGAAAAAAAAAAAAAAAAAAAAAAAAAAATTGCAGGTTTGATAGTATTTCAATGAATTCCAGAAGAATCAGTACTATAAAATAGGATAGGACTGTATAATATTCATTAAAAGAGTTACTGTTGTATAATTATGAGAAAGGACATAGCATGTAAGAGTTGACCCCTAAAAAAAATAAAGAGTTGGAAACATGAAGGGAACCTGTGGAAGGAACTGTGAGTTGGTGGATATTGATGGGAGAGGGGAGGGGCTAGCTCAGTAATCAGCAGGACCTTATCAAAGCACATTGTATTTTAAGTACCTAAAGTTTTCAAAACCTTGGAATATATTAATATATTAAGGAACTCAACTTATCTAGGCTTATCTGTGATCAATCTGATTTCCTTCATCTGTTAAGTTGATTAAGAGAAATGTGTATTATTTGGTGATAAATGAAAAATGGGTAAAATAAACAGCACAACAGAGGCATATTGCATTTGTAGATTTAAAACTCATTAAACATTTGCTTTAGACAACACCATGAAGAAAAATGACTTTTCATAGATTTCCATGAGCAAAAGTGTCTGGAAAGGCAGCCTAGAAAACAGAAAGGAAGTCAATGTACACATGAATGGAAGAAAATGATTGCTATGGCAACTGGTGTGTGGCATTGGAAGCAAACTTATATTGTGCTTAAAAAGATGATCCTATAAATGAATGGATAAACTGTATTAGAAAATCAGCAAAGACTAAATAATTTTAAATGTTTGCCCTTTCTTAACTCAAATAATTCAGAAGTAGCTCCCTGAACAAAATTACAGTCTGAGAATTGTTGGAAAACCAAAGTTGCTAATATCCATTTTACCTCTGGAATAGGGCTTAAATGTATTTTTTAAACCTATCTAGGACAGAGATATGTCCTAGGAACATATCAAGAAGGGAATACATCTTCTGGGTTTTTATAAATTGGTGATCAACTTGTGTGTCAATTTTTTATACTTAAGCTGAAACTTCATGTGCTTTCTGATAACTTTTATACCTTGTACTTAAGTATTTGTCCCTACCTGTACTGGAAAAGAAAAGACAGATTGACTTGATTAATAACCAAATCAGTAGTTCAGAATCACTTTTAGAGTATTTGTGATATGAAGGTTAGATAATAGATAAATAGAGGATGGATGATAGGTATATATGAATAAATACCCTTGTACTCTAAAGTAGACTAAAAAAGAAATGTTAGAGCCTTTTGCTAAGTTCTTTGAATATGAGTTCAGGTTCTCTTTTGAAAGGCTGACAAGTTCTTCCTTTAACTTCCTGAGGGAGAATAAACAATGAGAGATCCTGGGAGTTTGATTTTAACCAGGGGAGTCTCAACAGAACTTGGCATCTCAGGTGCAGCAAAATACAGCAATGAAGCATCATGGATTATGACATTATTGGGAGGTATTTTACACCCAAATCTATTTTATTAATGAAAGGACAAAGAGATGAGAGTAAGAAAAATGCTGTTATAAAGTGCATACATTCTCAATATTACCAAATTGAGGTGAGACAAATACAGAGATCTGTCTTGGGAACCAAGTGGAACAGAGGGTCCAACCCAGACCAACTTGCACAGGCAGCACTACTGATTACCTAGATTACAGGGCCCCCTTCTCATGCTCAGGATAATGTAATACAAATGTTTGAGAGGTTTGTGTTGTAGAAAACAAATGATCACAAAAGGATGAACTAGGTCTTAAGTAGAGAGATCGTAATGAGCCTGTGAGATTGGAATCTTCTTGAGTAATGGAGACTTATAGTATCTTCTGCTGCTGAGATTATTGTCACTGTAAGAAAACTGTTTTCTTTAACCCATATGACCTCATTTGTTCTGTCTGGTAGCCAATAATACATGGACAGAACACCAGGACTGGAATAGAAAACAGCTTACAATATTGGTGTGGTGGCTTCTAGGACTGGCTGGAGTTGCTATCTATTGTGGCAGTTTGTCCTACTTCATTTATCTTTGCATTTTGCTGCCACCAAAGAAAGTTAAGTCACCAGCTGGGGTTGGGATTGGGTGGGGAGGGAAGGGAGAGTCAACAGACCCTACAAAATATTACTGAGTCTTGTTGCCCAATTGTGACTTAAGAAAGATTTTAAGTAAATTCTTTTAAAATGCAATTATTTGAGAAAACTAAAGTATCCTAACTATGTCTATAGCTCTCACCAGGAACCCTGGTGTGAAATGCCTTCTAGAGATGGTGCTGGGGGTTAACAGGGAACTCATTAATTGATTTAAAGAAACAAAACCTAGAAGATATTTTTAGACCAGTATTTAAGGAGGTAAGCAGGATCTGAAATGCAAAAGGTAGATGAAAAGCCACAGAGATGGCTTCAGGACACTGCTTTCTACCAGCAGCCAGTGTTAGAACAGCAACCACACGGAGCACACACGGAACTGTTGTTGACTTAGCAACAGCTGCTGAGAGAAGTCAACCATGGACGCCTTTGCTGAAAGCTGCCACTTAGAGACCGTGTAGAAGCCAAGCAAAGTTAGAGGTACAAACTTTGAGATCAGCTGTCACAAAGGCCCTGCTGGAAAATGCTGGCCACCAGGTCTGACTCCAGAAGCATTAGATGGAGTGTACCTGCCAATGGGACCTTGTCATGCTAAGTGAAACCTCTGACATATTTCCTTCACAACTGGAGTGGCCCTTGAGGAAAAAGGGGGTCTTTGACATCCCTAAAAACTAGGGGCTGCTCTCTTTTACTCTATTCAAGGGAGGAGACTGTATGACAATTTTGCACATTCCTACAGGAGCCAAGTGGGACTTCCTGGCAATTGTGGACACTTGGACCCCAGTTTCCTGGTAGAGCGTCATAGCCTTGTAAAGGGTCAAGATCTTAGAAATCTCCCCATTTGTTCGGTTCCTAATATTGATACTCTAGCTTATTATAAAATTGATCAATATGGCATGCTTCATCTGACCTGATTTCTTTTCCTCTTCTCCATTATGTGGTTCATTAAAAACAATAATCTGTCAAAAATGTGCATAAGTAAAGAATAGTTGTTTTGTATCTTGTTGAAATATTTCTCTATAAAATGTAACAACATGCAGAAAAATAAAAATTTGTAAATCATTAATATGCCCATGCAACAATGTGTACCCAGTGGATACTCCAAAGAATGCTGATAATTTATTTAGAATCAAGGACATGTTATCAGTTTTATTATTATTATTATTATTATTATTTTTTGCGGTACGCGGGCCTCTCACCGTTGCGGCCCCTCCCGCTGCGGAGCACAGGCTCCGGACGCGCAGGCTCAGCGGCCATGGCTCACGGGCCCAGCCGCTCCGCGGCATGTGGGATCTTCCCGGACCGGAGCACGAACCCGTGTCCCCTGCATCGGCAGGCGGACTCTCAACCACTGCGCCACCAGGGAAGCCCCAACATGTTTATAATTTAATGAAAGTGACTTAAGATTGCATGAGCTAATTCTTTAAAGTAAATGAGTTTATTTTTCAAATGGCATCTTTATTAGAATACTTATGTTCCATATGAGTATGATATTTACTTGTCAATTGTCAATAACTTCATCCATTGAAGAATTAGGACATTGGATAAACTCATTATTAATCAATTCTAGGAAGAAAACTAAAAGCAGACAACCAAACCAAACCAACCAAACAAACAAAAAAACAAAAACCTCCTGTCAAACCATAAGTAATGCAGTTCTATTGTTTTCATGTAGCCTCTCTCTAATTTAGTTAGGCTTCGTAAAAATGAAAATAAGGTTTATATTCTTTTCATTTGTTTTTATTTACTCTTAAAAATATTCTGTTTACCCAGGACTAATCTAATCAGCATGTTCATGTGTTTAGTATGGCATATCTTTATAAGTGGCTACTCAAATACTTTGTAGGTAATACTTAGGAATTTATGATGATGTAAGTTATTGCAACACAGAATCAAAATGAAGGAAATGTAAAATAATTTTGAAAGATAAAAAGTAACAGGGATGGGGCTTCCCTGGTGGCGCAGTGGTTGGGAGTCCGCCTGCCGATGCAGGGGGCATGGGTTCGTGCCCCGGTCCGGGAGGATCCCACATGCCGCGGAGCGGCTGGGCCCATGAGCCGTGGCCGCTGGGCGTGTGCGTCCGGAGCCTGTGCTCCGCAGCGGGAGAGGCCACGGCGGTAAAAAAAAAAAAAAAAAAAAAAGTAACAGGGATAGCATAGAAACTGAGTATCAACATATAGATAGTTTCCATTGTCTAAAAAGCAATTAACTGAGGCTGGTGATAAAGACTTCTTTGGGGTTGGGGGAAGATGAGAAGAACACATAAGAATCATGTTATATATATATGGAATTTAAGAAAAAAAATATGTCATGAAGAACCTAGGGGTAAGACAGGAATAAAGACACAGACCTACTAGAGAATGGACTTGAGGATACGGGGAGGGGGAAGGGTGAGCTGTGACAAAGCGAGAGAGTGGCATGGACATATGTACACTACCAAACATAAAATAGATAGCTAGTGGGAAGAAGCCGTATAGCACAGGGAGATCAACTCGGTTCTTTGTGACCACCTAGAGGGGTGGGTTAGGGAGGGTGGGAGGGAGGGAGATGCAAGAGGGAAGAGATGTAGGAACATATGTATATGTATAACTGATTCACTTTGTTATAAAGCAGAAACTAACACACCATTGTAAAGCAATTATACTCCAATAAAGATGTAAAAAAATACAAAATAAATTAAAAAAAGAATCATGTTAATGAATAGGAAATGATGATTCACCAATACATTGTATGTAGGAGATAAAATAAACATGGGGAGAGAACTCTTTAATTTTAATTTGGTGTTGAAATTAGACAGAGAATGACCATGAGAAACCTGGGTAGTAGACAGCAAACTGTGAAGCCTTATCTGGCTTGAAAGCAGCATCTGAAGTAAAAAAAAAAATAACAGAAGTATTATGGGCTACCACAAAAATATAGACAGCAAAATAGTCATCATTTATATTTTATTCAACAAGTATGAGTACCTTATACGTGTCAGCTACTGAACTAGACACAAGATATTTCAATGAACAGAACAAAGATTGTTGCCCTCCATAAAGCATGCATAAGTGGCTTTAAAACCAAGCTTACTGTTCAATTGTTTCCTAAAAGATCCATATTTAATGTTATATTTTCCAAAATCCCATGAAGAATATGTATTATACACAGGAGGATATCAATATGTCCATACTTTTTAAAAAAAGTCTTGCAATAGTGCAAACTTTTGATATACATACAAATGAAGCACTGATGGAACTAGGGAATGAATTTTCTACAAGTAAGCAAACATCTGAAGAAATTGTTATTGACCATACTGACACATCAAATAAACAGTTTGACAAATCGAAGATTGATTTAAGAGTTATTTTTCGTATTGTAATTATTGCTTCTCTTTCACTTTTATGAACCTGATTGATCTAGGATGTCTCTATTTTTACCCCTCAATTCACTACATAGTCTTTCTACTTATACTGCTCAGGTTCTAGTTCTCACTGAGATCTAATAATGCTGCTTGATCTTCTTGTCCTATTAGACATAGGGGTGGTAACAGCTTCCTACTGTTGCTAGGTCCTGAATGCTTCACCATCCCCTGTTGGTTCCCACAGCCCTGTCCATACTTCTGTAGATTATCTGTTTATTACATTGTCAATTAACTCCTTCGTGTGTGCTATCTGCCAGAACTCTGCATGACACAAAGATAAATAGCAGTGTTGAAGAGAAGCTCAGGGCTCAGATTGTCCTCTCAGCTCATGCTGCATTTGGAAAATGAGAGAATGGGCCCTTTCACAAGATTTCGACATTGAGAAGTCTTGGACAGAAACCATTAAGAGAGCATCTTCAGAGACCACATAACTTTACTGCATGCACTTAAAAAACACTTAAGCCCATAGGCAGTGTTAGAGCCACTTCTTCCAAAAGCTGCTCCTCTGTAACATTTAAAAATATTCTCCCCAGATGAGGAGAATGTTGTATCACATAACACTATCTTAATGTTGTATTAACATAGTGTTCCAAGACCAAATCAAAGCTTAGGGCTAAGAATTCTGTTTTTCCCATTTTTTTCTGTTGCTTAGATGGGTGGTGACTGACCCATCTTGTGTGCCAATTCTCTTGACATTTGTTCGATCCCTTTTTATCCATACGGGTGTGGTGGAGACAGTATAGCCCCACTCAACACTGTCTTCTGGCCCCATTTTGAAACATCTACCCAAAGGTAAGCTATCTAACATAGCAAATGACCTATATTTGGTTTGACTATCACCACTCTCCCATAATGTTCTTTGTCCCTTCTTATCATTCTTAAAAAAGAAAGCTAGCTCCATCCCTTGTATTTCCCCCCAATTTTAGGATCTTTCGTAATGTTGGCATTGTATTATATTATAGCCTTATTTGATGCCTCAAATCAGTTATCTTTATGTGTGATTAACTCTTCTTGAAATAAAAACAGTTAAAATTTCACAGTTTAAAACAAAATCTGACAGTTAAGAGTAAAGATATTATCTACTCTAAGGGAGTAAGGGATAATAGCAAGCATAGCTAGAATATTCATTTTGAGTTGGCCTTGCTAAAATAAGCCCTCTCTGTCTACAGTATAAATATCTTTCAGTTTAAATTGCCAGTTTAAAGGGTTTGCCAATGCATTTTTTTGAACTTAGCAGAGATTTGGATTGATTTATGTAAGATAAAAATAGTCACTTTATATGATAAAATGTGTCATAAGCATTGAAATATGAAGGTTCATTTTGAGTCATTGGAACCACTGCACTTATAAGGTGTTTACAAGGATAACAGTGTCCTTAAGTGCATAAGTACTTAGTCTATCATGATGGATACAGGTTTTTAGAGAAATAAACAGTATCCTAATTTATCTTGTCTTGCCATATTCTTTTCTCTTATGAGACAGAATAATTTATCTGTATTGATAGTAGATGATTTATCATAGTATTCATATGAATTATCTGGTAATTTGTGTTTCTTTTTCATTAAATTCTCTCTATTGGTTTTCAGATATAAAAGCTGAGTTGAAATGGCTTTCATTTTTTAACAGCACAAACCAATTAGAGGCTAGTCATGGTAAATAACTTCTAACCAGAATTGGGTTAATTCAGGTTATTTAACAATAGGTTTTTTAGAGTATATTCTATTGATTATTTTATTCATTTTGATTCAGAAAACACTTACTGGCTAATAATGTAGGGTGGTCATCATGATAGGTTCTTGGTAAACTCTGTAAATAAGGCACAAATCACCACCAAAGTTATGGTCAAATCATTTGTTTATTGGTAGTTCTGAGTAGTAGTAAGTTATGTGATGCTTCTGAAAATCATCCAGAAGCATTGGCTTTTTTGTACAACATTCTACCAATAAGTGTGGATAGTCCTTTCTTCCAGTTATAAAATAAAACAATAAAAAATAAAATAAAATCTAAGTATTTTTGAAAATTTGTTGATTTTTAATGAATTTATTTCTATGGTCAGCTTTTTCAAAAGAGAGCATAATTTAAATAATTATATCAACTAAGACTCTTTAGTTGTTTTGAAAAAGGATTTATATTAGTCCTGAGTTTTTTCAGGTCTTATCACACAAGACACAAAAGTACATAATCCAACTGGATGTTTTATATCTGCATAGGAGTGATTTGAATTGTGCAGGTTGAAAGATACACTTGAGCCCATTCAGATTCAAAATGCTGCTACCTTTATCCTCAAAGAAATTATTTGGTTTAACAATAGCTCTCCTTTTGTAAGAAAGAAAAATAAAGCTTGGTAGTATCTAATGTTAATATAATGATTCTAATACAATTACAGTTGCTGAGCAACTGGAGAGAATGTGAGAAGTCCAAGCTCCAGAGTAGCAAGAAGCCCAATTTTTAGTAGTTGTGGATTCATTTTCTTCCTTTTCAGAGTAAAGTATATGGAAAAACTTGATTTTATGAAACTTTAAAATATATTTAATGTTTAATGACAAGTAAGTTAGATTCAGAGAGTGACAACCTTCCACCCAATGTAATTGCTCTAGTATTTACTCAATAAATCATGTCAAATGACATTAACAATTTTACTTTTTCTTTAGTTTTAGAGGTACTAGACAAAACTTATGGTTTTATAAATTAGAATTATTGATTATATAAGGCCAAGCCAATATATTATTATAATCTTTTGTCATATTTATTCTTTATATTCTAGCCCCATTAATATAGGAAGAGGAATGGGAGAAAATAGAAAAAATATAAGAATGAAATTTCTAAAGATGAGTAGTTTTCTACAGTTATGGATATTCAGTTGCTCATGCCTGGTAGTAGTTCTTTTTCAGTCATTGGTTGGTTGCCAACTGAGGGTATCTTTTTCTGTACTTAAGTTTTACCATCACAGAAAAATATGCTCTGCAGAGAGGCTATCAAATGATAGATATTATGGCCCTTCCCATGTGGCATTTACTATCAAATTTAGATTTTTTTAAGGTTTTCATTTTTCATTATTTTTATTAACACAACAATTTAATGATATTTGAGTTGTGGAGAAATAAGGTACTGTGAATATCTGATAGCCTTAATATTTTTAAGATATTGCTGATTCTTTAATATTTTTTCTCTCTTGATTTGTGTTTTTATTACTTACTAGAAAATCAAAATTATGATCTATAGAAAATCACTGTTCGCATGAGAAAATTTGCAACTTGGAAAAGTTAAACAATGAATTTACCAAAAAATAAACAATAGATTTTTATAAAAATAGAGCTATCTCTTATTTAATTTAAAAGTTGAAATTACTAGCTCAGCATTTTTAATATGATTATTTAAATGTGCTGTAATAGTGTGGCTAGTTTTTTGAGTATATGGGTATTATTTCCTGAAATATTTTTATATCCCTAGAATAGTCTAATGCCAAAAGATTGGCATTTCTCCATCTAATAGAGAAAAAGATCGCTATGCATGGAATATCCATGAGATGATTTCATTATTCTCTCTCTGTCATTTTCTCTTTTTTACATTTTTGGGGGGTTGTCTCACAATGGAAGTGGTAGAATGGTTTAAAATGTGGGATTAAGCGTACATGTTGGACAGCTGTGGAGAAGTTGGCATTTCCAGATCTATATTCTTGCCTAGACCCAGTTCTTTAAGCAATTATTCTATTAATTAAATCCTGTGTGCTAAATTGGGGAAGCAGGTAATGACTTGTAGAGATCTGTCCAATTTTGAGACTTTGTGAGGTGTCTTTGAACTAAAATCATTGGCAGAAAGAAGACCAAAGCTTACTGTATTTTTTTTGCTATTGGTATCATTTGTATTACTTAACAGTTAGAACCCAAGGGATAGAATTTGCTTAAGGAAACAGGAGGATCTTTTAAGTTAAAATTTGAGAATAAAATAAGAACAAATAGCTCTGTAAATATTCTATAAAGTCAACATGACAGTGAACTGACAAACCTGATAATTGAAAGAGATATTGAGTGATTAAACCTTCAAACAAATTGTAAATAGCTTAGACATAGCATTAAGTAGGAGATATTCACTTAACATTTGAAAAGCAACTAGATATCCATAGCTGAAGAAATGTTATTTTTTTCTTCATTGCTTTTCCACACGTCTTTTAATAGGTGATACGTTCTTCATAAGTAGACTAGTAATTATTATTGAAAAGCCACCTAAATGATGTAGAAAATGATTTAATAGAAATGAAATTATATCTTCCATCTTTATTGAGATATAGTTCACATATCATACATTTCACCAGGTTAAGTGTACAATTTAAAATGGTTTTTAGTAAGTTCACAGGGTTGTGCAACCATCACCACAATCTAATTTAGAACATATTTATCCTCCCAAAAGGAAATCCCACTATTAATTGCTCCCACTCTTCCCCACAATTCATCTCCCCTACCTAGACCTAGCCCTAGGCAACCACTAATCTATTTTCTATCTCTATAGACATGCCAATTCTGGACATTTCATATATATATAATTATACAATATGTGATTTTTTTGTGACTGGTTTCTATAAGTTAGTGTAATATTTTCAAAGTTTATACATGTTGTAGCATATATCAGTACTTCATTATTTATTAATGAAAAATATTCCATTATATGGAATACCATATTTTATTTATCCATTCACTAGTAGACAGATAATTGGAATATTTTCACTTTTTTTTTTTTTTGCTGTATGCGGGCCTCTCACTGTTGTGGCCTCTCCCATTGCGGAGCACAGGCTCCGGACGTGCAGGCTCAGCGGCCATAGCCCACGGGCCCAGCTGCTCCGCGGCATGTGGGATCTTCCGGGACCGGGGCATGAACCCGTGTCCCCTGTATCGGCAGGCGGCCTCTCAACAGCTGCGCCACCAGGGAAGCCCTATTTTCACTTTTGATCTATTGTTAACATTCACAGAAAAATTTTTGTGTGGATTTATGAACACGTGTACACAATTTTGGTGGATATATTTTTTCATTTCTCTTAAATATACCTAGGATTGGAATTGTTGGGTCATATAATAATTCTATGTTTAATGTTCTAAGGAGCTGCCAAACTGTTTTCAAAAGTGATCATACTATTTTACATGTATGAGGAATCCAATTTTTCCACATCCTCACCAACACTTGTTACTGTATGTCTTATTTATTATAGCTATACTAGTGAGTATGAAAGTATGAAGTGATATTTCATAGTGATTTTTGACTTGCATTTTCCCAATAACTGATGGTCTCAAACATTTTTAAAATGTGTTTCTTTGTCTTTTGTATATATTCTTTGGAGAAATGCAGAGGTAATTAAGGTTAAATGAGGTCACATGGGTGGACTTATGACTAAGAAGATGGAGAGTCACCAAGGATGCTTGCTTCCTTTCTCTCTCTGGCTTTCCACTCACATGTACCAAGGAAAGGCCATGTGAGGGTACAGTGGGAAGGTGGGCAAACCAAAGAGAGAGACCTCAGGAAAAAACAAGTGCTGGCACTATGATCTTGGGCTTTTAGCTTCCAGAACAGTGAGAAATAAATTTCTATTGTTTAAACTACCTAATCTGTGGTATTTTGTTAGAGCAGCCCTAGCAGACTAATATATTCCCTATCAGATATAATAATTTGCAAATTTGTTTTCCCCACTTCACAGATTGTCTTTTCACTTTCTTCATGGTATTCTTTGTAGGACAAAAAGTTTTTAATTTTGAAATAGTCAAATTTTGTCTTTTTTGTTTTTGTTGTTACTTGTGCTTTTGGTGCTGTATCTAAGAAACCATTGCCTAATCCAAGATCATTAAGATTTATTTATATATTTTGTTTTAATCGTTTTATAGTTTTCATTCTTACAGTTAGGTCTGTAATCCAAATTGAGCTAATTTGTGTGTGTTGTGTAAGGTAGAGGTCCACCTTTATTCTTTGGCATGTGGATATCCAGTTAAACCAGCACAAGTTGTTGAAAAAAAAAGACTGTGTTTCCTCTGTTGAACTGTCTTGGCACCCTTGTCAGAAATCAACTGACCATATTTGTATGGGATTATTTCTGGACTCTCAATTCCATTCCATTTATCCACACATCTATCCATATGCCAGTACCACAGTAAGTTTTTAAATTGGGAAGTATGAATCCTACAAACTTGCTCCTTCTTTTCATGATTGTTTTGGCCATTCTAGGTCTGTTGAATTTCTGTATGAATTTTAGGATCAGCTTGTTTACTCTGCAAAAAAGGCAGCAGAAATTTTTATAAGGATTGTTCTGAATCTTTCAATCAAGGGCAGCATTGCCATCTTAACAATATTAAGACATTATCAATGAACGTGGGATGTATTTCCATTTATAACTTTTTAAGTTTTTTTCAATGATGTTTTGTAGTTTTCAGTGTTTAAGATTTTCACTTCTTTTGTTAAGTTTATTTCTAAGTATTTTATCCTTTTTGATGATATTTTAAATGCAATGGTTTCCTTAATATCATTTTCACAAAGTTGATTGTTAGTATGTAGAAATATAATTGATTTTATACATTTGATATTGTATCCTGCCATCTTGCTGAGTTTATTAGTCCTAATAGTTTTTCTAGTTGATTCCTTAGGATATTCTATATGCAACATAATGTCACCTGCAAATAAAAATAGTTTTACTTCTTTCTTTTCTAGGTGGACATTTTTTGTTCTTGTGTAATTGCTGTGTCTAGAACCTCCAGTACAATTTTTTTAATTAATTAATTTATTTATTTATGGCTGTGTTGGGTCTTCATCATTGGGTCTTTATTGCTGTGCATGGGCTTTCTCTAATTGTAGCAAGCGGGGGTTACTCTTTGTTGTGGTGCACAGGCTTCTCACTGTGGTGGCTTCTCTTGTTGTGGAGCCCAGGCTCTAGGCCCACGGGCTTCAGTAGTTGTGGCACATGGGCTCAGTAATTGTGGCTTGTGGGCTCTAGAGCTCAGGCTCAGTAGTTGTGGCACACAGGCGTAGTTGCTCTGTGGCATGTGGGATCTTCCCAGACCAGGGATTGAACCCGTGTCCCCTGCATTGGCAGGCAGATTCTTAACCACTGCGCCACCAGGGAAGCCCTGAGAACCTCCAGTACAATGATGAATAAAAGTAAAGAGTGGACATTTCTGTCTTGTTCCTGATATTAGAAGGAAATCATTTAGGTTTTTTTTTTTACCATACCATTAAGTATGATATTAGCTGTGTTTTATTTGTAAATGCCCTTTATCAGGTTGAGGAAATTCCTTTGTATTCATTCATAGTGTTTGGAGAATTTTTATCATGAAAATGTATTGAATTTTATCAAATACTTTTTGTTTGTCTATTGACATGATTATATAATTTTGTTTTTTTTTCTATTATATATATTACATTAATTAACTTTTGGAATTAATATGATTTTAAAGTATGTTTTTAATGAGTTCCTTATCAAGATGGTTTAAGGGGCCACCAAAAAAGTTGTACCTACACTGTGGCATCTCTAACTCGGCTAATGGATCGTGATTGGTATTTCAGAAATTAGTGCTGAACTTAGCTTTGTAAACTCATATCTTTGCCACCAGCTAATAATTTAATCTGAGAATATTTTTATCCACATTTTAAAATATTTCAATTGCCATTTTCAAAAATGGGATCATACCTTTTCAAAATTTTCTCCTGTAAGTTTTCAGCATCAAAGTCTATATCCACATTTATTAGGTATAATATATTCTTTTAAAATACATCAAAATGTATGTATTGATCTTTATTATGTGCAAAGTAAATTCTCAATCCACTCAGGAGCTGATTTTAACTAAGTTACAATGTGAACACCTCCTTCCTTTCTAACTTTTATTCCTACATTCAACAATAATTATTGTTCCTCTACTTGGTACAAGCCCATGCCAAGTGTTGGGTATACAATGTAAACAAAACCAGCAGGGTTTGTTCTTTTATGAAGTTTACAGTATTGTGTGGAGACAAACATTAAACAAATGACCTGAAACTAAATGTATAATTACTTAATGTGATAAGTGCTGTAAATAAAATACAAGATAGGAAACAGTGTAATTAAATGTTACTAAATATGGGAGAGGGAGGGAAAATTGCTTATCATCCATGATTATCCTTAAAAATTTCTCAATGGTTAAATTTTGATATACATGACTTCTGTATATAATGCTGTACACAAATTTTATGGTGTGGACTCTGAATTAGACTAAAGAAAGGAATAAAATGGAAAACTTATATGTGGTTGTCAGGACTGTTTAAAAAAAGTAACTCTACAATTCATAGGATAAAAAGAGTATGAATGGGTAATTCTAAACTATTCCTGCTTTCCAGAAGGATTTAGTCTTTTTTCACTTGATAATAAGACTAATTCATATTAATATATTTAATAGATTTACATATTATAAAGATTAAACAAGATGCTATGCTCATCTAATTTGGTTTAGGTTTTAAATTTTCCAATTATATATATGAGAGGTTCAACTTCTGCCTATGCCATTTGGGCAATTAGTTAATCTTTCTATTTTTCATTTTTTTTTTTCAATTTGTAAAGAAGGCAATAATCAGAGTTCCTACCTAATAGTGTATTTGTTAGGGTTAAAATGAAGTTATCCAAAAAAGTATTTTAGCATAACATCTGGCACATATTAGGACTCAATAAATGTTAGCTACATCTATTAGTAATTAATTTGTGGGATCTTTTTGTCTGTCAAAATGGGAAAATTTAGAAGAGGTAAAACCAAGAGTAGTTGCCTCCTACCCCATTAATGATTCTAGGATTAGACAAAATTGGATTTGAAGAATGTCATGTATTTCATATATATACAATTCTCCTGTTTTTACTATCTTAGAAAATGGTAAGAAGAAGGCTATATCTCAGAGGATTACTTAGTTGCTCTAATATTATGGTGATGAACTGGTTTTTGTGAGTTTGTTTCAGTGTAGCACATCTAAACATGACTTGTTGATTACTGTCCAGCATTGCCTGGAACAGCTTGGAATAAAAACATAAACTTTTAGCATTATTTATGCTATCTTATTAACTGATGATGCCTATCAAGTCTTTTCTTATTTCAGTAATAAGATTTCATATTAACATATCAGGAATTATTATGTATCAGTTTGACTCTATTCTGTCAAGTTTCCATTGTGGCTTTTTTTTTTTTTTTTTTTTTTTTTGCAGTACGCAGGGCTCTCACTGTTGTGGTCTCTCCCGTTGTGGAGCACAGGCTCTGGACGCACAGGCTCAGCGGCCATGGCTCACGGGCCCAGCCGCTCCGTGGCATGTGGGATCTTCCTGGACCGGGGCATGAACCCGTGTCCCCTGCATCGGCAGGCGGACTCTCAACCACTGCGCCACCAGGGAAGCCCTATTGTGGCATTTTTTATTCACTAATTTTCCTGAAGCATTTTGTTACAAAAGCATAATCAACTCAGTGAGAAATAAAGACCACTGTTTAGATACCACTGGAGAACCCAGTGAATTATTTTGTCAAAGTTTGCCATCTTAGACTATATTTACATTTTGAAAACAAATAAAAATATGAGATAATTCATAACTATCCAAGAAAAAAAATTCTGCTTCAGTTGTGTAGGCATTTTATGTAAAAGTATGTTTTGACCTAAATTATCCATGTGATGACCCTAGTTCTCTATAACCCTTATTGGGCCTGAATTATCCTATTAATTATCAAAGTGATTGAACTAACTTTGTTTTTGATTATATACCAGCATCTTCCCTGCCTTCATATTGGCAGTAGTTATTAACCACTGTGTAATTTATTGTTTACTTGTTTGAGGATAACCACAGCAGCCTTCACTTATCTGATGATGAATGGTTTATCAGGGCCTTTCTATATATCATCACTAATCCTATGTCACAGGTTGGCCTCCACCCAAAGCTGACACTAACACAGAGTTTAGGGTACAGAATGTTTGGAATGGTGTGCCCTGGGACCAATACCTGTGGAAGGGAGGAAAGGAAGCAGGATTGGGCCAGAGTTAAACTACTCCGTAGTCCCAACGACCGTCTTCGCCAACACCACAGGAAGATCTGGAGCTAGAATGACCCATGAGAGTTTTCCTGAGTCGGGCCTAGAGGGGCAGAACTTTTTTTTCCATGTAAGTCAGTCATTCGATGTGGGACACCCAGGATATCACTGTGGGCCAGATGAGTCTCTGCCTCTAAGTCTGACCTTTGAAGGGACTGATAGCTGAAAGCTGTTTCCTAACAACACTCTCAGGAGTGGAGACCACAACTGCTTTCTTTTTAATCTAAATATTTTAATTCTTTTCTTCTAGCACTGTATAAGTTTAAGGTATACAGGATAATGATTTGACTTACATGCATCATGAAATGGTTACCACAGTAAGTTTAATGACTATCCGTCATCTCATATAGATAGAAAATAAATGAAAAAGAAAACCAAATTTTTTCCTTGTGATGAGGACTTGTAGGGCTTACTCTCTCAACAGCTTTCATGTATAACACACAGCAGTGTAAATTATATTAATCGTGTTGTACATTACATCCCTCATACTTACTTATAACTGGCAGCTTATACCTTTTAACCACATTCTTCCAGTTCCCTTCCCTCCACCTCTGCTTCTGGTAACTACAAATCTGATCTCTTTTTCTATAAATTTATTTGTTTTTTAAAGTATAACTGAGCTACAATACTATGTTCGTTCCTGATACTCAACAATATTGCTATACATTACAAAATGGTCACCACAATGTCTTGTTACCCTACACTGTACATTTCATACTTGTGACTCATTTATTTTGTAACTGGAAGCTTGTACCTCCTAATCTTCTTCACCTACTTTTCTTGTTCCCACATGCCACTCCTTTTGAGCAACCACCATTTTGTTCTCTGTATCTATGAATCTGTTTCTGTTTTGTTATGTTTGTTCATTTGTCTTGTTTTCTAGATTTTACATATAAATGAAATCATATGGCATTTATCTTTCTCTGTCTGACTTATTTCCCTTAACATAATATCCTATAGGTTCATCCATGTTGTCAAAAATGACAATATTTAATTCTTGATCATGACTATATTCCATTGTGTGTGTGTGTATCTGTGTATACACCACATCTTTATCCGTTCATCTATCAAAGGGCACTTAAGTTGTATCCATATCTTGGCTATTGTAAATAATGCTGCAGTGACATTGGGGTACATATACCTTTTTGAATTAGAGTTTTTATTTTCTTCAGGTAAATACCCAGGAGTGGAATTGCTAGATTGTATGATAGTTCTATTTTTAATTTTTTGAGGAACCTTCATACTGTTTTCCATACTGGCTACACCAATTTACATTCCCATCAATAGCAAACAAGGCTTCTCATTTCTCCACGTCTTCGCCAACACTTGTTATTTGTTGTCTTTTTGATAATAGCTCTTCTAATAGTTGTGAAGTGATATCTCATTGTGGGTTTGATTTCCATTTCCCTGATGATTAGTGATGTTGAGCATATTTTCATGTGTCTGTTGGCCATCTGTATGTTTTCTTTGGAAAAATATCTATTCAGGACCTCTGCCCATTTTTTAATTGAGTTGTTTGATTTTATTGATGTTGAGTTTCTATGAGTTCTTTGTATATTTTGGATATTAATCCCTTATAAGATATATCATTTGTGAATATCTTCTCCCATTCAGTAGGTGGCCTTTTTGGTTTCTGATAGTTTCCTTCATTGTGTATAAACTTTTTAGTTTGATTTAGTCCAGTTTGTTTATTTTTCCTTTTGTTTCCATTGCCTGAGGAGATACATCCCAAAATATTGCTAAAACCAGTGTCAAGGGGCTTTCCTGGTGGCGCAGTGGTTGAGAGTCCGCCTGCCGATGCAGGGGACACAGGTTCATGCCATGGTCCGGGAAGATCTCACATGCCGCGGAGAAACTGGGCCTGCACATCCGGAGCCTGTGCTCCATAACAGGAGAGGCCACGGTAGTGAGAGGCCCGCGTACCGCAAAAAAAAAAACAGTGTCAAATGCATACTGCTTATGTTTTCTTCTAGAAGTTTTATGGTTTCAGGTCCTACATCTAAATATTTTATCCATTTTGAGTTTATTTTTGAATCTGGTATGAGAAATTAGTCCAATATGATTTTTTTTTGACACCAAGAATTAGAATCTTTTCTGATTCCAAAAGAATCAAACAAGTCTTTCCTTGATGATGGATCACAGATTTAACAACCCAGCAAATTCTGCATGGAAAATACTATTATCCCCATTTTACGGAGAGCAAAACTGAGATTTTTCTAGTTGCATAGACAATGGTTGCCTGAAAACGGGATTCAAAACTAGGATTGTCTGATTCCATAGCCCTATACTTTCCACTGTACTTCATCGCTTTCTCAGGTTTCTGTGTGGTGGTAGAATTTTCAGAAACATACCAGTCTTTTTTTTTCAAGCCAAATATATATCCAAATATCTTCCTACTGATTTGACTCTAGCTAATTTACATAGTCCTTTTATTCTGCATTACAGTTTATAGTACATTTTCTCAGACATAATATGAGCAGGTAAGGTTATATGTTCTTACGGCCATTTGGTAAACAAGACAGGATAAGCATCATTATTTCCAATTATAGACTAGGGAACAGACACGAAAGTAATCAGGTGATTTTACTCAGTCACAAGATAAATGAGAAAACTTGAAATTGAGCTTGAGTGTTCTAAGTCCAGAGTACAGATACAGTACTCTTCATTAAGAATTCATTTATTAGGAATGTGCTTGTGTGTTTTAGTGTTTCAGCCTTTAGAGGATTTGAAATGTTAGTTCACATACTAGGTCTTTATGAAGTGCCACTTTAATTGAATATGAACCTATCTCTTACATCAGAATTTTTTTTTTTTTTTTTTTTTGGCGGTACGTGGGCCTCTCACCGCTGTGGCCTCTCCCGCTGCAGAGCACAGGCTTCTGACACGCAGGCCCAGCGGCCATGGCTCACGGGCCCAGCCGCTCTGTGGCATATGGGATCCCCCCGGACCGGGACACGAACCCGCATCCCCTGCATCGGCACGCAGACTCCCAACCACTGTGCCACCAGGGAAGCCCTACATCAGCATTTTTACTACTCTCCTTTTTTTCCTGCATGAATACCATAATAATCTTCCTTTGAAATATTCATCATTTGCTTCTAGTTAACAAAAATGTATACTGAAATTGCACACTGAAGTGAAATAACACTGATAACTCTATTGGATAGAACTTACATTTGTTAGCAATAGGTTCTGGTTCTTGCCCATACAATACACTCAACTGTGTCCGAGTTGAAGTTTAAGGATAATAGCCACCCAATTTTATCAGATACAGCATCCACTGGATGCAGAATTTAATTTGTACTAAAATACTCTTCTTATGTTTTGTTTTTTCCCTGTATGTATTTTTTCTTTTATAATTTGCTTGTTTGACATGTGGCCATGAAGATAGCTTCAGAAGTGTTTTGCCCTGAATTTCTAGCTTGAAAGTGTATATAAATAGTCCAAATATTAGAAGTAGACATGAACAGATTTTTTTTTTTTTTTTGCTGTGTTAGGTCTTCATTTCTGTGCAAGGGCTTTCTCTAGTTGGGGCAAGCAGGGGCCACTCTTCATCGCGGTGCGTGGGCCTCTCACTATCGCGGCCTCGCTTGTTGCAGAGCACAGGCTCCAGACACGCAGGCTCAGTAGTAGTGGCTCACAGGCCTAGTTGCTCTGCGGCACGTGGGATCTTCCCAGACCAGGGCTCGAACCCGTGTCCCCTGCATTGGCAGGCAGATTCTCAACCACTATGCCACCAGGGAAGCCCCAGAACAGATTTTAACAATAAAAAACTTTATTTCTTTCTTTTCCTCATTCTATTTTGCATATTATTTTTAATATTGGGGCTTATTTATGTTTCCTTTTTAGCTAGACTCTACATAATTAGTGAGATTTGAAACATTTTCATAAAGATACCCTCAATTAAAATAAATCTGCAAATAAAGGCGAGTTAAATTTCTATATAGCCTTAAAGTTCAAAATAATACTTTGCTTATCTCTTTTATTTTCATTGTTTTATACACACACACACACACACACACACACAGTGGCAGCAGGGAATTTACCAGTAATATGAAGCCCAAACTAAGTTACTATGTGGTTTCATCTAAGGCATGGAATTTTATATTTAGTTAACTAAAATTATCTGGCTTTTGAATTTTTATATTGGTGCGTAATCCTTAAAAAGAAATAAGATTTACTTGAAATTTGCAGTGTTTTTTTAGGATTGTGGAAACATTATTAGTGACAAATGAATAATTTGATGTTTAAATCTTCTAAGTATTAATAAAAACCATACAAATTAAAATTCCTGTGCACAGGTACCCCTTAACATAAATTCATTAGAGGAGTTAACACTTATGAAATAACAAAATAGGCTGTGAATTCATTCTCCACAATATGAAAATTAAGTGTCAAAAAAATCACTAAACAAGGCCTCACTGTATCTGACTCAACACTTCTCTCATGGTGTTCTATGGCTATTCAGTTCTGCTAATATAATACACAGAGACGCAAATGGTCAAATGAAGCAAAAGAGAAAAAGAAGGCAAAACTGGCAGTCTACTTTTTAGTAGACTTTAAAGAATTTTAGAACATTCCCATTTATGAAAATATGTGAGCTAGATAGTGTATTTAATATATATTGTGTCATAGAATTGAGAAAATGCTGCAAACAAAAGTCAATAGAACAATTACCCTTATTTAACAGGCATGATAAATTAGTTGAGCTTTACTATAACTCCTAGCCTTCCAGGATCCTGGCCATCACTTCTGGTACCTTTATCGTTACACATTTCTACTTGGTATATTATTTTCTCCTGTGAAGAAGCATCTCTGCTTATTTAATGGAATATGGTGGAAAACCAGGATTTGCTTTAGAGAAAGCTTTAATAATCTACTTTCCAAAATTATATTCATTTAAAAAAGTAAAAAAATGTTGTGTGTTTGGTGGCAGTGATGTAGGAGTGACTGTGTGTATCTATGTATGCGTGTTTGTATGTATTTATCTATGTTTATGTAGTCCATCCAAACTTTGAGATCTTTAGCTTGTGTGTTATGAAATCGTTTTTAAAATCACATTTAAAAGTATAATTTATACAACTACAGCTTTCTGTAAACCCTCTCTCATGTATATTGACCAATTATGTATTCTATTTTGTTTTGTTGCAGCTACCTAATGAGTCCCCAGTGATTTTGAAAAGTTGAATGAGTATTAAATAAGTAAATAAATAAATATTTTGCTTGGAAATAATTTTTAAAAATCTATTAAAATCTGTATTGTAAACCTGAAGCAAGTAGGAAATCAAAATAGGCAATATGGCATGTAGTCAGATATGGAAATGGTACTAGGGATATATATATAGTCTCCATTTGCGCTGAAAGTGTCCTGGACTGTAGTATTCTTTTTGATTGTTAGAATATAGTAGCAGCAGCTTCTATTGAAAAGAACCATGTTGTGTGAAAGCAACACAATTTATATGTATAATCAATGAAATTTCTGTCCAGCATACTAGGATGCAGCTTAAAATAATATGGCAAGAAACTAGGGATCTATCTTCCTTAAATTATTAATATGTTCATATTCCACCAATTTCACTTTACAATAGCACAATAAAAGCTTTGATGAGCTTTGGCCTTTCTACAGTGACCAAATGCTTATAAAGTGCAAAGAATTTTCAGTGAATCCTTTGCAATGAGTCAGTTTATACAAAATATTTTCACAGCATCATATTCAAGGAAGTGACATACATAACTTACAAAAGAATCATTGGGAAATAGATTGACATTTTGTATCACAATATAGACTACATGAGGGTAGATAAGTAATACTTAAGTAGTGTATAAGTTAGTTGATATTTCTTGAACCTCTCTACTAATTTTATAAAATTATTTATTTTTCTGAGTCTCTCTCTCCGGATATTATTACTGGCCAAAATAACTTACTATCCCCATAGTTAGTACCCCCATTGTTTTCAAAAAGTAAAGTAGAAAATAATATATATTTAAGCTCTCAGACTTTTACGTTAAGTATATAGTATTAAATATTTCTTCAACAGATATTTAGTGTCTAATATGTGAAAGCATAGCATATGCCCCTCCCCACCATCCCCACCCCAATGTACTGCATTGTAATAAGAACTATTTCTTATGGAAGTTTAATCAAAATGTGAATGTTATGGATACAGAAGGCTGAAAACTATCAGCCTAGGTAAATATTTGAGGACTAGGAAAACTTTAAGCATGTATTTTGTGCATAATTTTTATATATGGAATCCTATAATTTTGTCTTTTTTAGGCCATCTTACTGGAACAATTAAAAGCCATTTTGTGAAGTGAGATCAAAAGATGCTAGGCTTTTCTATTGATTCCAGGACTCCCAAAACAGCACAAGTTCATTTAAAGTTCCCTGAGGGGAGCATTACCAACACTTCAGTTAGAACTTGAATCTTGTGTTCTTTTTGGGGTTTTTATTTCGTTTGGACGACAATTCCAGCAAGTTCATTTGGGAGCTCAAAATGAACCTTATTAAGAGTGTTTTCGGGCTTCCCTGGTGGCGCAGTGGTTGAGAATCTGTCTGCTAATGCAGGGGACACAGGTTCGAGCCCTGGTCTGGGAGTATCCCACATGCCGCAAAGCAACTAGGCCTGTGAGCCACAACTACTGAGCCTGCGTGTCTGGAGCCTGTGCTCTGCAACAAGAGAGCCCGTGATAGTGAGAGGCCTGCGCACTGCGATGAAGAGTGGCCTCCGCTTGCCACAACTGGACAAAGCCCTCGCACAGAAACGAAGACCCAACACAGCAAAAATAAATGAATAAATTACTAAAACTAAAAAAAAAAAAAAAAAAAAAAAAAAAGAGTGTTTTCATCTACCATAAATATGCAAGAGATACGTGTCCTCCTATGCTTTGGGGTGTGTGTGTCTAGGGATCGCTCTAATAATTATGTCCAGTTTAACTACTACTGTCAGAAATAATTCTTTAATATCAGCTATTCTGAAACAAAAGTAGTTTTTGGCAGATATCTTCCAAAATGTAATTGGCTTATATATAACTATACCATATGGCCAGTCAGCTCTTTCCATTACTTAGAGTATATTTTGCAATTAATTCATCTTGGAACTTTGACTGCAAAGCTATGTTTCTCACAAAGAGATGGCCTATGGGTACATTTTTCAAAATATTTTGTGCCTTAGATAAATGTCTGATAACTCCAGCTTCAATGATTATACAGGGCAAAACAATGTCAGACATGCTCTATGACATAACATGTGTTTCTACCACACATTGGGTATATTTTATATAATTTGTCATTAGTAGATAGAAAATACAAAATTGAGTTTTCTTTGGCTTATACAGGAAGGGAACCAAACTATTTTAAGAGTCTTGACCCTAGTTTTACGACATCCTTGGGCTCACCTCTTGACAGAAGTAAGTGGCCATCCATTTAGCAAGGATGTCAGTTTAGACAATGTATTAGTTTTCTGGGGCTGCCGTAACAAAGTACCACAGACTGTGTGGCTTAAACAGCAGAAAATTATTTTCTCAAGTTCTGGAGGCTAGAAGTCTCAGATCAAGATGGTCAGCAGGGTTGGTTCCTTCTCAGGACCATAAGGGAAAGTTCTGTTCCAGGTCTCTGTCCTTGGCTTGCAGACGGCTGTCTTCTCCCTGTGTCTTTCCATAGTCTTCCCTCTATCTGTGTCTGTGTTCAAATATCATCCTTTTATAAGAATACCATTGATATTGGATTAGGTCTCACCCTAATAACCCCATTTTAAACTAAATACTTTTGAAAGGAAAGACCCTATCTCCAAATAAGGTCACATTCTGAGATTCTGGTGGTTAAATCTTCAACATAATTTTGGGGGACACAATTCAGCCCATCCCATCACTCGTATAAAAAGGTTGTGTGGGCTTCCCTGGTGGCTCAGTGGTTGAGAGCCCGCCTGCCAATGCAGGGGACACGGGTTCATGCCACAGTCCGGGAAGATCCCACATGACGTGGGGCGGCTGGGCCCGTGAGCCATGGCCGCTGAGCCTGCGCGTCTGGAGCCTGTGCTTAACAACGGGAGAGGCCACAACAGTGAGTGGCCCACGTACAGCAAAAAAAAAAAAAAAAAAGGTTGTGTTACAGTTATGTTTTTCTGTCTTTTTAGAATGTTTCTAAATAATGAGACTTTCCAGAACATTTTCCACTACCTTTAAAATACTATAGTAAGAAAAACTCCCTAAGTTCTCTAACAGTGGTTTTGAAACCCAATAATTTCATTAAAGTCAGCACTAGAGCTGAGGGGAGAATAATTGGGCTGTTTTTAGTCCTGGCTCAGTCACTAACCACTGAATTTGCCTTGGTCACAGTATTTACATAATTTGAGCTTCAGTTCTTCATCTAGAAAGGGAAGTCTGTATCCAAACTTACTGTTTTTACAAGGACATTAGTCGTATTGGATTAGGGCCCACATTAATAACCTCATTTTAACTTAATTACCTCTGTAAAGACCCTATCTCCAAATGTGGTCATATTCTGAGGTACTGAGGGTTAGGACTTCAACATATGATTTTAGCATTCAACCCAAACAGATATTTAGACCCTTAAATTATTAAAACAAACATTGGGCCTATTAATTATCCTATTCATAGCAAAATATATGCCCATAGATAGTAGATAATATATGACTTTACTGTATAGAATAGTAAGTGCACCTCAGTAATATAGATAGATGGTAGATAGATAAAATCTCTCTCTCCATATATGTATATATATGTACATATATATGTTGATCATATTAAAAGATGACCAACTTCACTTATAATAAGAAAAGTACATATTAAACCTCAGAAAGACACCTTTTTCACCTATAATATTGACAAATATTTTAAAGTTTATGATATCTATGTTGGTAAGGGTTTGGGGAAATAAGCACTCATACATTGATGGTAGGAATATAAATTGTTATAACCTCAATGGAGGGCATTATAAAAAATACAAATGCATATATTTTTTATCCAGAAATTTCGCTTTCAAAGTATTTTCCTGTAGATACATACACACATGTGAAAATACTTATATATAATATTATGCTGAAGATTATTATTCCATTTACACACACATATATATGTGTGTGTAAATGGAATACACCTACACACTCAAGCATTCCTTTAATAATCTGAGATATGGTATTACCAAGGAGGACACTGAGACTCGTAAGTTGCCCAAGGTCACCCTATGGTATCCCAAGCAGCAGAATTTGATTTCTAATCCACTTACGTTAGATTCCCAAACTTGCTTTTAACCACTATTTATTAGGACCTTCCCGATTTTGTCTTATTCAAGCTGCTTTTCTCCTAGCCCTAACAGTTCTGTACTTACATTTTATAGTATTTGTTGCTGCAAGCCAGCACTGGAATTTCTGAAACCAGGTCAGTGATTAACAGTCCATCAGGGTATTAAGTGACCTAGTAGCAAACCATATCTTGGAACATCCCAAGGCTCTTCATATATTTGAGGAGAAAACCATCATGGATAATACAAAATGTGGTAATATTATTTTAGTCCATGCATTTAGTCAGTGGACATTTTACAAAAGCACCAACTTAAAGCTGATAAATTTGACTTCAGCTTTTTTTTTTCTTATTTTGATTTCCCTTAGTAGAAGTGTTAGAGATAGCAAACAGACATCCAGAAAAAAGGGAAACAAATTGACTGACTGGATAATCCACAGGAATCAAATAAAATGACAAAATCACCTACAATCTTAATAAATCTTAGAATTACTTAGTTGGTTATTTTATTATAGGGTACTCAGCAAAATATTCCTGCAAATACCTTATATGAAAATATGATAATGCAATTCTTATCAAAAGCTCTTGAAAGTAAAAGTCAATATGAGTACATAGTAACAAAATTAAAAACAAATACTTTCTAAAGAGGATTAGAAATGTTTTATCACCTTCCTTAGAGTAATGCATTTAGGATTTTAATTTTACAAGCATAGCTTTTAGCTTCCGACAACCCCCCAGTTTACCTCCATTGTCAATCAGCATTTTAGAATTATTTCCTAGCTCTCATGCATTTTTATCTTTTTAAAATAGTCTTATCAGAAGCTTGTTTCCTTCAGATTGCAGATAGCTACATGTTCACTATCAGTAATTAAAAACAGTTCCATATATTTCTATAGTAACTTTATTCCCCAGAAAGTTCATGATTGCAATTGGCTCTTCAAAATGAAGCTCCCTGGGCTTCCTGCATCTGATAACCATTTTGGATTAGTCATCGATTGGTCTCTGTTGTCAGTACCAGGTTGCAGGCTCTTAAAGGACACAGACTGTGTGCTCCGTTATACATCTTTACCCCATAGTGTCCCTTGAAATGCTAAGGACTCTGAAGTTGTTTCATATAAATCACTTGGATTGATTTTTATCTTTGCAGCCAAGTACGGGAGACAGGTGCTATTTCCTCTGACTTTAAGACAGTCAGACACTCTGGAGCAGAGATTAGGAGCCATGTCTCCAGCTTTCATGCCCATTTCTGAACTATTAGCTTAGTGCAGGGCTTCTCCCTGAAATACTCCTAACTGCAGACATGAATGAAACACATACCTCTCTGTGCAGGCCCTGGTGTCCTAACAGCAATTGCCTGTTGCCAGCTGGAATTTTCTTTGAAGTTATGTATTTTATCTTCAAAAATTCTGTAAATATTACATTGTGTTTGTTGTTGTATTTATTTGAATATAAAAATACCACTGCATATACTTAACATCAAGTAAAACAGCTATACCAGGAAACCGTGCCACTTTTATCTTGCAGGTCCTATTATTTCCTTCCTTTACCTGTGACCCCTGGAACATGTGTGTTCCAGCTTAAGAAACACTGGTGAGATGTTTCACAAAAGTCCCTTTGCTTTAAGTTTTGCTGTAAACATGTTTCAGATAGAGAAATTCACATGGACAGTACAGATTCAGGAGGAGGCCCTTGGTCTATGGGATAGAACATTGACTTTCATGAAACCCTAAATTCTAAATTCTGCTGGAGTCCAAGAGGGTCACTGCAGGGTGACAGGGAAGAGAAGGGAGCGAAGGTAACTTCTTTGTTTTCTACTCCTTGCTTCAAACTAAGCAGCTCCATTCCCATCTGCTTTTCTTTTAAGATTTTATTTTGCAAAAAATCTTCTTTTTCTATTTTTTCTTTGTTTCTTAAAAGAGCCACCGAATTGAGGAGAAGAGAGAATGCAGTTCAACATAAGATTTTGAATTTCTTTGAATAACTGAATTTCTTGATTCTATTAGACATTTGTTCTTGGTACTGGCTTTCTTTTTTTCAACCAAATTCTTATAAACAATAAGCAAAAAGGAGCTAATGTGTCAAAGCTAAATATCACAGTAACTTATCATTGTAAGGATCATGCCTGGATTCCAGACCTGACCTCTCATTCGGAACGTCCCTTCCAGATATTACAGCGCTTTTCAGTTGAACTAGTTTCAGTAACAGGAGTTCACAACTTTTTGATGCAGCCCGTTACATTGTTGGACACCTCTTTTTGTTAGTAATTTCTTTCTAAAATGGAACCAGAAACCTCTTGCCTATAATTTTTGTCCCAAGCCATACAGTCCCATGTGCTACAGAAAAGCACAAAACACAGGTGTCCCTCATCCACACAGTAACACTCCAACAGAGGCAGATTTACTGTGAAATCAATAAAGCTTAAGCTTCAAGCCCCGCATGTGCATGAGCCACTTCCAAAACCCTGGGAGCGGCCCCAGAAATAGTTCTGAAGGCCATATGTATTTCAGATTAGCAAAAATTGGATATTTTAAGCACAGTCAATTAGGACAACTCTCTATTCCCACTCCAACTTCTCCATTACATTCCCTCTCATGTCACGTGGTGTCAGAGGAGCTGGGGCAGTTTTGGAACTGATTACGGGGAACTTCAGTCGGGAATACACTTAGTTTGGGCTTAGGGGGAGATGTTTATGGGGCTTGCAGTAATTCTTATGTATATCTAAGTTATCACTAACCATTCCAATACATAGGAATGGTTTCTAGAAAATTGCTACTGCTCACTCTGTTACAACACAAAGATGTATGGCCAGAGCTCATAACTCTGAGGTGACTCAGATCATACCATTCATAATATGAGTACATCCTAAGATGTCTCATGCCAGAAGTATGTGGGTAGTGGATGCTTGAATGTATGGAGTCAGAAGCTAGCTGATCAAGATTTGTCTAATCATCAGGTGTGTAAAATTGTGCAAAGAAAGCTTCTCTAGCTACATTTTCTGTTCTTAGGAATATACTCTATAGTGGGGCATATACAATTATAAACACCATATATTGTTTTCTATGAGAATTGCACAGACTATAATTCTTCAGAATTCTTGTAATTGTAGTTTATAAAATTGTAGCAGTACTATATATAAACAATGAGTTCATCTGTGACAGCTCATAAATGAAAGAAACTTGACAGAGATTTTCCCTAATTTGCTAACAAACCTAAACATTTATATAGTATTTTCAATAATGACATGTGAAACTGACAGAAACCTTTCTAAAATATCATTAATAAAAAACAAATGTCAATCAACCATGCCAAAAAAGCTAATTTTCTCTCTATTCTCTCTGTAGAAGATATTACAAAATCTTTGCCATAAAGTAATTAAAGAGGCAATCACGAACACAGAGCAAAAAATACAGGGAAAAGAGTTCTATAAAGGTGTGCCATACAGTTAATGAATAAAAAATAGTATATTATTTTTCTGGATTTTTAAATAAATGTGGTACATGTTCACATTTTTAAAATTTGAAAATTTTTGTCATTCTAAATATTCTCTTTAACAATTAATTTTGCATTCGTAATTTTGTATTAATTTTCATAGAAAGCCCCTCTTTCCAAGTTGCATGAACTTTAAGCCCCCAAACAACTGATTCATCCCTCAAATACTCATAAACAGCAATTAGGTCTTTTTTCTTCTCTTCCCCAGGTAAACACCCTCAGGTGCTTTCCAGTATGATTCTGCTTTCCAGGTTTCTCATCAGCTACTGATTTATGGCCCATTTGCTCATTAACTAAGGCCCCTAAGGAGACTGGGGATGAGAAGGCTTTAATGCTTGGGAGAAGGCACAGCATAGCTTGGTAAAATCAGAACATACTTCGCATTGAACCTATGTGGGTTTGCATCCCAGGCTTTCAAGTTACTAATCCTATTATACTAGGCACTGTTTCACCTTTACTTGAAGATTCAACTCCCTTATCTATAGAAATATGAACAATAATACCTAGCTCAAGGTGGAGCAATAAAATACAAAAAATGTGTATCACCTAGTTCAGTGCTTGGCATATAGTAGATGATCAGGTAACATTTGCTCTTCTTTTCATTAGTGTTTAAACAGAAATGCATGCTCTCTTCTGTACCTTTCACAGAGACTGGAGAAAGTTTGATTACATTTTTAAAAAATGTAACATTTCTCATTTAACAAGTGATGAAAGGCCTGTTTTTCCCTGGTGAGCTATCAGACAGATTGAGCAAATGAACCCACTAGTCACTGAAATCAAGCCTAGTTAGGCCTGGAGGAGTTTCAGGCAATTATACCAAATTCTAACTTCCCAGAGGACCCTGTGGTTGTCAGCTGACTCCAGAAGCTTATGCTAGAACTTCTGGTGCTTCTCTGTGCCTTCTGTGTTCAATCCTGGGCGGGGAGCGAATTATCTGGAAGGAAGGTAAGAACGTGGGATACTATTTACACTAATTTCTTTATATATGGATTTATTAACCAGATTGAGAATTATCAATAGCTTTACGTTCTGACAGCCTCTATTTTGGTCATCACATGTTTAACACATTAAACAGAAGAAGAACAGCTGGGGAAGGGAAAAATAGTTTTGTTTGTTTGTTTTTTTGCGGTACGCGGGCCTCTCACTGTTGTGGCCTCTCCCGTTGCGGAGCACAGGCTCCGGACGCGCAGGCTCAGCGGCCGTGGCTCACGGGCTCCGGACGCGCAGGCTCAGTGGCTCACGGGCCCAGCCGCTCCATGGCATGTGGGATCTTCCCAGACCGGGGTACGAACCCGTGTTCCCTGCATCGGCAGGCAGACTCTCAACCACTGCGCCACCAGGGAAACCCCTAAATAGGTATTTTTGGTTGCACTGAAAATGAAGTGAAGTAATGAAGAAGTTATGGTTAAAACTGGTTGCAATAATGAAGGTAATGGTAGTAATACATGATGTATGTATTTAAAATTTCTGTGATGTTCATGTTCCCACAGCCTGGGGTGCGGGGGGTGGGTATCAATGTCAAATAATATATAGGCTATGTTGACAAAAATAAGATGAGTGGACTAGGTACAGAGAAATAGTTCTCCATGATAAAAATGGGTGCGTGTGTGCACACACAGACACACACAGACACACACACACACACACACACACACTGTAGATATAACACTATGTGAAAGCTGATAGACCCAGGGGAGATGGAGAGGGTGGTGAACCTAGATATAACCTATGTGAAAGCTGATAGACCCAGGGGAGATGGAGAGGGTGGTGAACCTGACAGGTCCTGCCTATTGCACGGGAGCTGCTCTGATCCAAAGTATTTCTGAGTGTGAAAATGTGGCAGATCATTTTTTTCTCCAGCAAAGTTGGAAATCTGGAATTTTATAGTATATCACGTAATAAAAATATTGGACCAGTTTAAAATGAAAACAACACCTTCTAGACCAAATATAAAGTTTGCCAGGGCTGCTCTGGCTCCTGCAGAGACATTTGTAACTTCTGCCCACAGCTGAACTGCATCACCGTGAGAGGAACATACAGCCCCAGACAGGCGCTGGGGTCAGGGATGAGGGAGGATGCCAGAGAAAAGCAGCTCAGAGGAGTGACCTGATATGTGGTGTATCATGTGTCTGTGGATATATTTATCTGTGGGAAGTGTAGGTGTATCTTCTGTGCAGAGAAATATAGGTGCAAAGGCAGGGAGGTGTGGATGTTGCATTTTGTTCTCAGATGCTCAACCAAGGGTATCACTGTGGGCACTTTGAGGATATGGGGAGAGAATTGATGGTCTGCATGGTTGAAGAATGTACAATGTGGACTCTTTTGTTTTGCTGGCAATTTAATTTTAGTCCCTGTTTCTTTATCAAAAATATTTAGTATATTTTTTCTTGATCTATTTACAGTGGAAAGACAGAATTTTTTCCCAAATAATAGGACAAAACAAGAAAGCGAAAAACACACACAATTCCTGTGTCCCTGTCTTTTCACTTAATTATAACAAATATGTGTACTTTATGAAAGTAATTTCTGCTAAAGCTGTTAAGAGGATGTAAAAGATTAAAGTAGTTTGTATTTTTATAAATGCATACTTTTGGAAGAATTTCCTGCCATGAAAGTGGATGTAATTTAAAACTAGGTTTGCTCTTCCTCTCAAGTGTCTTGGTTTTCTCTCTTTTGTGTGTGTGTGTAAAAACAGAGAAAATACAACTCCTTTTCCTTAAAAAAAAAAAAAAAAATCCTTATAGCTTTTATTATTGAGAGACCCTAATTAAAATGTTTCATTCGGGGGATTCTCTGCCAACCCAAATTCTTGTTAAGCAAATTCTTTATATTCCTTGCCGGAATATAAGGCTGCAGTATTCCTAGAGGGCAAATTTACAAAAGACCATCAAACCCAAATATACAGCAACATATATTATCCCAATAGTTTAAAACATAGATTGTTTCAGAAATGTTTAACACCTAGGAATGTATTAGTGAACAGATTTTATACGTATTACTTTGGAAAAATGAAATGATACATGAACATCATCTTTAACCAATAGTATGTCCATCTAGTAAATAAGAAAAATCCCATTCTCACATGCCTCTGTTCTTCTTTATCATCAGGAAAGAAATTTGATAAAATTTTCTCTGTAACCCAAATTATTCTTTTTGTAATATCATTTTAGAATCTGCCTTTTTTGAAATTTTTTTTTTAATCTTTGAGGAAGCCAGTATATATTTGGTGATTTCTGTAAAATAAACTTGAAATTTAGTTAATATAATTTAAAATTTTACTGATTCTTAGCATGTTCTATAAGCCAGGTGGATTCATTTTTCCATGTTTCACACCTTCTATTATTCTTGGGGATCAGAGATAGCGGGGAGTCATCACGTACTAATTTAAGTGAATTATTAGTCAGATTGAGTTTCATAAACTAATTATTTCTTACTCTTTTTTATGATTGTAATTGCATATAATTTTGTTTTGTGATACATCATTTATTTTCAATATCAATTACATTAAAATTATAACTGGAAAAAGTTTCTGTGT
>NW_006782062.1:244432-264980 GCF_000442215.2 Lipotes vexillifer
ATTCAATATTTTAATTTATTAAATATTAGTTATTATAAGGGATTACTATTTGGTTTTATTTTTAATGAATTCATGTGAAGAGGGCACTCTAAGTGTATACCCTTAAAAACAAAAGAATATTATGATAATTCATTCCTTTCCACAAAATTTCTGAGCAACATTCTGATTTTGGCTATGAATTTAAGTAGTATGTCTAAATATAATTAAATAAAGCAAGCTTTTGAAATATGCAATATATCACATTCCAAATGTGTGAGAGGATATGACTGATTTCTTTCTGAATTATATTGTTAAGGGTTATCATGTCCACCTGTAGATATTTGCAATAGCCTATATATCATGCATCAACATAATTAACATAAATAAAAATGAAAATGATAAGCTTAATTTAGTTTATTTACCATGAGCTAAAACTGACCAGATAATCAGTAAATTAAGAGTGAATTGACTTTGTGAACTACCGTTATTATTTATGCAGTAGAGGCCTTTGGATCTGCAACAGGAATAGGAACCACTCAGTAATGTCTGTGCTTTGGTCGCTTATGGGACCAAATAACAATGATTTTCCTCCAACAAAGATAAATGGAAGACAGTTGATTTCTTTTATTAGACACGCATAATTCATTTTGAAAATAAGATTTTTTGATTAATAATTCTTATTATTAATTTTGTGGGGACATTTTATTTCAAGTAATGAAGAACCATAAAACCAATATTAAATCTAACCATTTCTCGATGCAGTTCTCATTGTTTAATCCTGTTTAACTAAGCCTTTGCTTCAGGCAGAGTGGCCTTCCTTCAATTAAAAGGAAGGGCCGAGTTCTTTTCTATCTCTAGGCTGTCTCTCATACTGCCCAGTATGCTTCCCACACTACCCTTCAAACATTCCTATGGCTGGCTCCTCACGTTTTATGTCTCTGTTTTAAATGTTATTTCCCTAAAAATCTTTTGACATCTTGTTATTCTTTCACATCACATGCTACCCTTGTCTTACGTTACCCTATTACAATGAATGTTTGTTTGTTTGTTTACTTTGTTCTCATCTGTTTCTCCAACAAGAATATACCTTTGTGAGAGTAGACTTTATCTAGATATTCATTACCTAGGACAGGCAGCAGCAGAGATAAATGGCTGAGTCACTAAGAACCACACTGGCTGGTTTGAATCCTAGCTCTGTCATTTGCAAAATCTCAGGCAAGCTTCTTATCCTTTCTGGGTGTCATCTGTAAAATGGACACCATAATTAGAACAATTAGAATAATAGAACAAAGATTACATGAATTAATATATGTAAATTACTTGGTGCAAAACGAGGCCTTATTAAATGTGAGCAAGCTAGATATCACAGTGTCGGGTACATAGTAATTAATCAGTAAACATTTGCTGAGTGAATGAATGCTATAATAGAGCTCTGATATCAGAAAGACTAGGATTTGAATGTCAGTTCTATCACTTATGACCTTGACAAAAGTTACTTAACTTTTTTGAACCTCAGTTTCTCAGTGTATAAAATAGTGTTGACTTTCTTGACACTTTGGTTAAGGATGAAAGGAGGTGTTTTTTTTATAGCATGTTTTATGATTTCTTCTCTTTAAAAAAAAAAAAAAGAAGCCCTAGTACTGTTCCTATTCTAGGACTGTGGTGTTCAACAGCCTTGCCTGAGGCCATTTGTACCTGTTGTTAAGATAATTATCCTTAAGTTTTTAGTCATTAAAACTGTTTGGTTATAAATAACAAAACCAAATTCAAACTAACTTTAGCCTAAATGAATTAAGGAATTAATGAAAGCACATATATTATAACTAGCAGATTGAACAATAATTATTCATGGTATGTTCACAGCCTAAATTTACTGTTGTTCTTCATTGCACCTTTAAACTTTATGGATTTGGTCTTTTCCTTTCTTGGATGAAAACCCTAGCTTTTCTTTTCACTCCCACAGGATAGAAGAGTCCTATAGTCACCTTAAATCACAAACATAATTTCAATTTAGTAATTAGAATACACTGGAGTATTTGCTTTCTATTGTTGCTATAGCAAATTAACAAGAACTTGATGGCTTAAAACAAATTCATTGTCTAACAGTTTTATAGATCAGAAGTCCAACGTGGACTTCCCTGGGTTAAGACTGAGGTGTCTACAGGATTGTGTTCCTTTCTGGAAGCCTGAGAAAGAATCTACCTTTTCCAACTTCTAGAGGCCACTTGCATTCATTGGCTTGTGTCCCCTTCCTCCATCTGAAACATAAACAATAGCAGATCAAGTCTTTTTCACATCACATCCCTATGACCCTCTTTTCTGTCTGTTCCTCTTCTGCTTTTAAGGACTCATGTTATTAGGTTGGGCCCATCAAAATAATTCAGGGTAATCTCTCCATCTCAGGGTCACCTGATTAGTAACTTTAATTGCATGTACAACCTTAATTCCCTTTTGTCACGTACCATAATATGTACACAGAAGTTCAAGTGATTAGAACTTGGATATCTTTGGGGGCCATTATACTGCCTACAATATCTGGCCTGTCTAATATTAAAGTAATCCAGGCTTCTAGATTGGGATTTTCTGTATATTAAGCCTTATAAGGTATGAGCCAGGATGCTTCCATTTTTACCTTCCAGTGGTAGCAAATGCATTGTACATTCTAAAACTTTCCACATGGTCCCACTCAAGTCCCTCTACTCAGGTTCGTGATTCAAAGTTACCATTCTCCCAATCTTTCCCCCAAAAGATGGATTAGTGTCACAGCACAGCAATTGCTCTCCACAAAGAAAGCCGTTCATCAATTCCTTCACCAAATGTTCTCTTACACTCCCTCTAATTAATATCACTATCACTGGTCAGGCTAAGGGATCTGAGAGTTTACAGAACAGGCTCCTGAACAATTTCTTTGTGAATTAAAGAAGAATCCAAATAGCCTGGTACATAAGTTTAAGTCACTGTATCATGGAATCTAAAGGCTAGGTCTTCTGAAAGACTGAAACTACAAACGGCCATGAGTAATCCAAACTAATTTCTCTCTTTATCTTTTATCTCTCTTTCTTCCTACAAATCAGCTTCATTATTCTCCCTTCTGTGAAAAGCTGTTCTATGGTCCTTGGCCTCATGGCTGAAATGGTTATGTATATAGCACCTGGTTTTACATATTACAAGAATTACCTTAATTCTCTTTCAGATTTCCAGGAGGCAAAATCTCTGCTCTCCCTAGCTGGAGCTTTACACACATACTGGTCCAATCAACTGTAACCAGTGGAGTGAGCTGTATTATACAGAACAAAATGCTCCACTCCTGTAGATTTGGGGAATAGATAAGGGAGGATCATTTTGACTTGGGAAAACCTTCCAAAAACTGTATCACAGTAGTCTGTAAATCTTATAATAACAATAAAACAAAACCAATAATCATTATTATAGTCAAAGTTTTTTCAGAGCCTTTTAAGACCAAGGCCCTGCATTATAACATGGAACTATCACCTCAGCCCCATGTGGAGGTTCAGTTGTTTTCTCCATTTTAATGAAGAAAATACTAAGGTGCAGAGAAGTAGATTAATTTGCTCAGGGTCACATGGGGAATAAGTAGTGGCTGGGACCTAAATCCACATTTTTCTGACTAAAAAGATGTATTCCATCTAAAAGATGTCAATAGAATGATATCCACTGTATAATTTTAACGAAAAAAAAGCATATTTCAAAATGTTTTGTGCATTACTAGAATTTATATCTCTATTCCTGCCTACACCTGTGACTGTATGTGTATCTCTCTCTCTCTATACATCTATATCATATCTACCCATATAACTGTCCCTTCCCTCTCTTTCTCTCTAACATATACATTTAAAAGTGAATACAGTATACTTCTGAGAACAGAATCATTTGTTATTTAAATTCTATTTTGGGGGCTTCCCTGGTGGTGCAGTGGTTGAGAATCTGCCTGCCAATGCAGGGAACACGGGTTCAGTCCCTGTTCTGGGAAGATCCCACGTGCTGCAGAGCAACTGGGCCCGTGAGCCACAACTACTGAGCCTGAGCGTCTGGAGCGTGTGCTCCACAAGAGAGGCCGCGATAGTGAGAGGCTCATGCACCGCGATGAAGAGTGGCCCCCGTTCGCCGCAGCTAGAGAAAGCCCTCGCACAGAAACAAAGACACAACGCAGCCAAAAATAAATAAATAAATTTTTTAAAAAAATTCTATTTTTTCTGTCTATATTTTTGTTAATGATGATATATCGTTAATGATTATAAGAAGATATTCTTTTTTTTTTTTTTTTTGGTACGCGGGTCTCTCACTGTTGTGGCCTCTCCCGTTGCAGAGCACAGGCTCCAGACTCGCAGGCTCAGCAGCCGTGGCTCACGGGCCCAGCTGCTTCACGGCACGTGGGATCTTCCCAGACCGGGGCACGAACCCGTGTCCCCTACATCGGCAGGCGGACTCTCAACCACTGCACCACCAGGGAAGCCCTAAGAAGATAGTCTTTATTTGTTTTCTAAAGAATGGGAAATGTTAAGCTCATTTTTAAAAATTTTGCTAGGTCTCTAGAGAGTGACAGTTTTTCCTTAGGTGGCTTCTTGTCTGCTTTCTTCCATAGCTCAACCAGAATTGTCCTGCTGTTTCCCTTTTCTAACTGAAATCTCCCAAATCAATGTGGTGGCTAAGACACTTGCATTATTCTTTGTAAAAGTATGGGTTTATAAGAAACAAGCTGTGAAATATCTGCTGAGTGACATTTATAGCCACCCTCCTGCCCAACAGAACATCCAAGTTTTATAGCTTTTAACTTATGTGACAGTTTTTTGTCCTAGGTCCCTTTTAGGAATTCTTATTAAAGTTTACAAAAATTTCTTTCCTTATTAATTAAATTTACCAAATCCTTTTTAAATACCTATTTATGCACATATAAATATGTTTCTTTAAGTTAGCTATTTGCCAACACTAACAAGCTCAGATTCCATTTAGAAAAATCAGAGACAAATTATAGATAAACTCTATGGATCTCTTTGGCAGTTTTTGAAAGCACAGTTTAGAATCTTTTGTCTTTTATCTTTCTAATTTAATATAAAGAACAGTCAAGAATTATAAATAAGGCTTTTTTCTCTTAAAATAGTAAATAAATGCTTTCTTTCTTTGATTATTTAAGTAATACATAATTTGTTTTAAAATATCAAAAGTTAAGAGGGATGCAAGGAAGAAATTGGATGATAACCAATAATCCTGTAATGTAGCAATAGTTATTTTAATATGTTTAGCATGCATCATATATCTTGATAAAAATATACCACAATATGTTAAACATTTTGTAAGTCAATGAATAGTTCTGCATTAGCAGTTGCAGATTATTCTACTTTACTATTTTACAACTTATTTTATTTTAAAAAAATCTCCTATTGTTAGCATTTGATTGCTTATATTTTTATATTATAAGCAACACTGATAAATATTGTTATATAAACTAATTTGCACACTTTTCTGATTATCGTCTTGGAAAATTTCCTAGGAATGAAATTTCAAATTGTATGACTTTTATTTAATACTTTAGATATATTTTGCCAATTGCTGTTCAGAAAGCTTGCACCATTTCTGCTCTGCCTATGAAGGAAATTCTATTTGACTTGCCTTCTGACATAAAATGAGTCAATTGGATGAAATATATAAAATAGTTGTTTTCAGATATTGGACAATAGGGAGCTCAGGATTGTGATCCCTGAGAAAAAGGAATCAAGTAAGGTGAGCCATATAACTGCCTTGGATTTCTACCCAGAAGCAATGTCCAGAATATGATGAAAGGAGGAAGGGCCCAAATATATCCTGAATTGAAAAGATAGAGATTAAACTTTGAAAAAAATGAGCCACCAGTATATGTTGAGGCAGTATTGGAGATAAGAGAGCTAAACAAAGAAAGAGTTCCAGACATCTGCAAAGGAATACTTTGAAGTCTTTAACAGAATAAGAGTCAGTGCAAAGGATGAAATTCCATGATGTTGTGCACAGAACAGCTGTTGGGAAAGTACAATTACCAGAGAGCTCTAAATTGAACAATTTCCAGAGTTCACACAGGGCTAGGAATCACTCATGTTCCCACCAACAAGAGTGGAGAGACCCATTGACTGCACATCCAGCTGAGCTACAAAAGTATCACACACCTTAGTGGTGTGGCTAAAGTAGTTTTAGAGTAAAGGTTTCTCTAGGGCTGCCTTCAAAAACTACAGAACGTTCTCAAAATGATCAGGCTGATATACAAATAACAGCCCACCAAAAGTCCAACATCTTTAAAGGAGTACAACAATGTACAAGTCACAGAGTCAAAATCTTCTACATCCAATCAAAAACTAATAGACATGCAAAGAAACAGAAAATTGAGACTCATAATCAAGAGAAAATTAATGAATAGAAATAGACCCAAAATGATAAAATTAGGAGATAATTTTAAATTTACTATTATATATTTATATATGCACAATGATGTAAAGACAGACGTGAACCTAATGAGGAAAAAATGGAAGATATAAAAATGTTAGAATGTTAGAAATGTTAGAAGTTCCAAATAGAACTTCTCGAAATAAAAAACAAAATAAATGAAAATTTCACTGTACAGGATTTACAGCAGAATAGACTCTGCAGAAGAAACCATTAGTTAACTGAACGTTATAGCAAGAGAAGCTATTTAAAAATAAATACAAAAGAAAAAGTACTGAAAAAATTAACAGAGCTTCAGTGACTTGCTGAATATCTATATCTATACCTGTATAACTGTATCTATATCTAATCTATGTGTTTATTTATAACATATGTATAGAGTACCAGATGAAAGAAGAATGAAGAAGGGAGAGACAAATATTTGAAGATAGCAATTAATGGCAGAATTTTTTTAGAATTTGGAGAATATTATAAACTGAAAAACTCAAGAAACTCAAGAAACTCCAATCATGATAGACACAAAGAAAAATCACACCAAGTCACATAAAAATTAAATAAAACAAAGAAAAAAGTGAGTGACAAAGAAAATATATAAAAACAGCAAGACACAAAAGACACATGGTATACAGAAGAGAAAGGCTAAGAAAAACCATAAATTTCTTGTCACAAACTATCTAAGCCAGATAGCAAGGGAAAAACATTTAAGATGCTGAAAGAAAAATAAACATATCAACCTAGAAATCCAATATATAGGAAAAATATCTTCTGAGAATGAAAGCTAAGTAAAGACTTTTTCAGATAAACAAAAACTGTGTAAACTCATTGCCAGCATACAGGAACTATAAGAAATGTTCAAGGGCACTTTTCGGGTGGTAAGAAAGAGCACAAAAATGGTAAATATGTAGGTAAATATAAGAAAATGTTTTTCTCACTTTTAATATATTTAAAAGTGACAAAAAATAATTGACTATTTAAAGCAAAGATAATAACAGTGTTTGGGAGGGGGTTATAACATGCAGTAATAAATGTATCATATCATATCACAAAGGACAGGAGGGGGAAATGGTAGTATGCTGGTATCAGTTTCTTATATGTGAAATTATATATTATTTGAGGGTAGCTTGTGATAATTTTAAGTTGAATATTGTAAAACCTTAAGCCACAAGAGAATCAGAGAGGAGAGAGCAAGAAACTGAGAGACAGAAAAAAATGGCTAATAAGCAAATAGTACAGCTGAATTTGAATACTAAGACATACAGACTCAATCGAAAATCATGAAGAAAAAAAGACAAATGCAACAAATTGAAAACAAATAGCAAAATGGTAGAATTAACTCCAACTATGTTGATAATTACATTCATGTAGCCTAATAGTACAATTAGAAGGAAAAGACTATTAATCTGGATTGAAAGAAAAAGAAAGCAGTCCCATTTTATCCTATTTGAGAGAGATTCAGTTTAAAGATAAAAGCATATTAAGTAAAAAAAATGGAAAAAGATATTATGAAAACACTAAATTAATATCAGATAAAGTAGAATTTAGAACAAGAAATTTTCAAAGTAAAAAGAGGGCCATTTTATAATAACGAAGGGCATAAAAATCCTAAGTGTGTTTTCAACTAATAAAGCTTCAAAATACATAAAGTAAAACTTGTAGAACTAAAAAGAGAAAAATAATTATATTTGAAGTTACTAAGATCTCTCTCTCAGTAACTGATACTAAAAATAGACAAAATATTTACAACACTGCAATCAAGAATCAAATTACATATTCTTTTTCAATGCACATAGAACATTCACCAAGACAGACCTTGTGCAGGACCATAAAACAGGTCTCAATAAAGTTTAAAAATTGAAATTGCAGAGTATATTCTTTGACATCAACAGAAGTAAACAGAAATCAATAACAGAAAGATATCTGGAAAACCTCCAACTTTTTGGAACCTAGTATACTTCTAAATAAGCCTGGATCAAAGAATAAATTACAAGTGAAATTAGAAAATATCTTAAACTAAACTATATTGAACATACAAACTTGTCATAATTTGTGAGATGCAGGTAAATCAGAGGTTAGAAGGAAATTTATGGCTTTAATGCTTTATTAGAAAAAAATAAAAGGCAGCTAAAATCAGTGTTGTAGACTTCTAAAATCCAAAGTAACTACAAGGAGTAAATAATAAAGATATGAATAGAATTCAACAGAATAGAAAACTGTCAAACAATAGAGAAAAACAATGTAAAAATAACTATTAAAAAAAAACTGATAAAGCTATAACTAGTCTGATCAACACAAAAAGGAAGGTACAAATTGCTATTATCAGAAATGAATGAGGGGATATCACTACACATTCTATAGACATTAAAAAGATAAGTGAATATTATGAACAACTTTATGTCAATTCATTCAACAACTTAGATGAAATGGACAAATTCTTTGAAGGACACTTATTGTCAAAAATGATTCAAGAAGAGAAAGAAAATCTTAATAGCCCTATTACAGTTAAGGAAAATTAATTTATAGTTTAAAACCATTCCACAAAGGAAACTCCAGGCCCAGCTTGCTTCACTGGCATATTTTATCAAACATTTAAGAAAAATAATACCAGTCCTAACTAAGTCTTCTCAAAAAATAAGGGAAGAGGGAAAACATGCCCACCAATATTATGAGGCCATTATTACCCTAATGTTACCAAACCAAACTTGGGTCCACTCTCTCATGAGCAGTAAAGCCAATGTACTGATATTGGGTTGTGGTGAAGTAACATTTATTGCAAGGGCACCAAGCAAGGAGTCCTGGGCAGCTAGTGCTCAAAACACTCAAACTCTCCTATGGGTTTCAAGAAAGCATTTTTTAAGGACCAGTTGAGAGAGGGGAGTCCCAGGGTATGTGATCAGCTCATTCACAATTCTCTGATTAGTTGACGGTGAGGTAACAGGGTGGTGTCACATGGGTTAACATTATCAATCCTCAGGCTCCAGTAGGGCTGGGGCTACATGCTCATGGTCATCAAGTAGTTAGCATCTTCCATTTGGTGAGGGTTTTAGCAACTATAAAACAACTCAGAAAATGTGCATCAGATACTGTTATCTAGGTACTCCAGAGAGGAGCTAAAGCAGAGGATATGGGGGAGGGGTCTGTCCTGGGAAAGCCCTGTAAGGTCCTCCTTGGTTACACTAATACTAAAGTGAGGCAAATAAAATGATTTACGAGAAGGGAAAAAAATAAACGTAGACACAAATATCCTTAGCAAAATACCAAATTGTAGCTAGTAATACATAAAAAAATATAATACATCCTGACAAATAGGCATTATTCCACAAATGTAAGTTTAACATTTGAAAATCAATGTAATTTATATATTTAGAGAATAAATGATAAAAAGCCATCTAATCATCTCAATAGACAAGGAAAAATCATTTGCCAAAATTTAATACCCATTGACTAGAGCCAGAGGTGGGGTGCAGGGAGGAATTAAGTATAAAAGGATATAAAAGAACTTCTTAGGATGATGGAAATGTTCTGTATGTTAAATGTTGTGGTAGTTGCAAGGGTGAATTTGGTTGGGGAGGAAAAAAATATTTTTCCTCTACACATATTAGGTTCTCTGTCTGGGGCCCTATAAATTAGACTGGCAAAAGATAGGTTAACAGGAGAAAAACAAACAAAAAATTTATTAACATGTACATTATGCATATATGCATGGAAGGACCCAGTGATGAGTAACCCAAAGGGGTGGTTAGAACTTGGGCTTGTATACCACCTTAGGCTACACAAAGGAAAAGAGGTTTGGGCTTCTGGGTGGGGAAAGAAGGTTATGGGAAGGTAACAAGGAAAAGTATGTTAAACAAGGGTTGTCTCATGATGTTTGTTATGCAGATTTAAATTCCTGCCTTCTCCTTTAGTAAGAGTTGCTAAGAATTCTCCTCTTCCTCTGTCTGGGAGAGGGAGACACAGTTTGCAAATGGAAAATTTCCTTATAAATGTAAATTTCCTTTACAAAAGGAAAACTTGTACCCTGTTTTTAGAGCTTTTACTCTGCTGATTCTCAATGGCCGTTAGCTAAAAATAATCCATATGCTAAAGAGGAATAATTTGGCTTGGCATATTCTGGTACCCTTCAATACCTTTATCAAAATTTATCTAACAATGCACTTAAAGGGGATGCATTTTGTTGCATGTAAATTTTACCTCAATAGAGTAACAAAATTATACCAATATTTATTGCCATCAACAGTGAAAGGATGTACGGTAAACATTAAAAAATGTTTTTGTTACATTACTAAAGGCAAGTTTCTCTTTATATCAGAAGATTTCTGAATTTACTGTTGAGGTTCGCCACTTAATGGAATCACTTTTTTTTCTTTGAGGTGTGGGCTGTTCGTTGTGGTGTGCTGGCTTCTCTCTAGCTGCGGCGTGTGGGCTCCAGGGCGCGTGGGCTCTGTAGTTTGTGGCATGCCAGCTCTCTTGTTGAGACACGCACGCTCAGTAGTTGTGGCCTGTGGGCTTAGTTGCCCCACGGCATGTGGGATCTTAGTTCCCTGACCAGGTATCCAACCCACGTTCCCTGCATTGGAATGCAGATTCTTTACCACTGGACCACCAGGGAAGTCCCTGGAATCATCTTTAGTGCATTAACAATTTGAAATTCAAATAAAGTGTGTCTAATATGCTAATTTGGTAGTCAGGATGAACTATCATATTTATATAATTTTATATATTTACATTATAATATTTGGAAACTGAAAATGGGAAGAAAGCTCAAATGACTTGGTTATTAAAAAGCCAGTGGTTACATAGGCAAATGCTTCAGTGGGTAGGCAAGTAACATAAAACAAACAGGACTGTACAGAGAGAACTGGACCCATTGGAAAGTGAATAACTCACCTAAAATCATTCAGATACTATTTTTTAAGAAACAAGTCACCAAACAAAATTTTCTGAGGACAGATAAGTTCAGAATTTGTGATGTCATAAAATAACCTTTGAATTAGAAAGTAGAATGTTCTCTTTAAATTTAGCTTCAATATAAGTTGCCTTCCAAGTTTCTTGATATATTTTACATTTTCACCTTTGTTTTCACCATTTAACTTTTATTTTATTAGGTGCTAATGTTGCAGGAAAATGGGGTGTGAAAGGATGGTCAAGTCACAGGTCTTGGGCGAGTTCCTGGGATGGACCACCGAGTAAGATTTCTTGACTTCGTGCAGGAAAGAATTCAAGAGTGAGCCATAGTAAAGTGACAGCAGGTTTACTGAGAGAGATACAAATTCCATAGGCAGAATGCAGTCCATCTCAGAAAGTGAGAGTGGCCCCGTGCTGTGGAGGTGGTTAGTTTTTATGGGCTGGGTAATTTCATAGGCTAATGAGTAGGAGGATTATTCCAACTTTTTTGGAAAAGGGGTGGGGATTTCCAGGAATTGGGCCACAGCCCACTTTTTGGCCTTTTATGATCAGCCTCGGAACTGTCATGGCACCTGTGAGCGTGTCACTTAGCATATGCTAATGTGTTACAGTGAGCTCATAATGAGGCTCAGGGTCTACTGGGAGTTTGAATCTTCTGCCATCTTGGGCCTCATTGGTTCTAACCAGCTTATGTCATATCCTCAATGGCTATGTCATTCTTTTAAAGGTGGTGCCCTTCCCTCCTGTCTCACTAATAGGAGGAATTCAATCTCAAGTTCATTTTTTCAAAACATTGTGAATTTTTAAATATTATAAGTTTTGATTTGTCATCAATCTCAAATAACTAATGAGTTTCTTAGGTTTTAGGAAAACTAAAGAAATTAATAGCTCTCTGAAAGTGGAAATCTGGTAATGTACAGGACACTTTATGAAAGAGGTATAGGGGAGGAAGAGAAAACTTTTTTTTACTCCCCTAGGTTCAGTGGCTGAGGGCCCTGCAAATTAAACTGACAAGATAACAAGAGAGAAAAAAAATAATTACATGCATAAGTACACACGTTTGTACAGGGAGCTTGCAAAGGCATGTGATTCTAGGAGTCAGAATTTGAGTCATATATCATCTTAGGCTAGGCAAAGGAGAAAGGATTTAAGACAACTGGGGGAGGGAGGTAAGTTATAGGAAGATGAGGGGAGGAATTGTATTGTAAAATAATGGTTATTTAGCAGGTTTATCATGCAGCTAAGAGTCTGCTCCGGTGCTAAGAGCTGTCTCCAGAGTAGTTCTCTTCCTGTCAAGGGAGAGGGAGACACAGTTACAAATGGACACTTATGTCCCGCTTTTAAACAGAAAGGGGGGAAGGCAGAGACCTGATTGCCTTCAGCTCAAAACAATCAGTATGCCAAAGTGGCATATTTGGTAGTGGCATGTTCTGGCCTCTTCAGAGGGAAGCAGGAGTACTAGAAATATTGTGAATTAATCATCTCCCTTATGGTCTTTATTAATTCTATTTTAAAGTTTTGGGAGAAAGATGAAATATAATTGTGTTATGTTTTCAATTAACCAATCATTAAGTGTTTACTAAATGCTTATAAATCTGGCAGGTCTAAAAATAGCAACTAAAAAATGCTCTAGATGTGTGCCTTGAGAGTTGGAAGACAAGGCCATGTTTGCCCTGCATATTTTTAAAAATACCAAGGAAATAGAAATTAATTGATAGAGTAAAGGAAGACTAAAGGTTTTAGAAGAGGAGTGAGGGCCATGATGAAATAAGTATTTAAATCTAACTTTAGCCATGGAGGGCCTATCTCTATGTTTATGTTTATTCATGCTTAAAATTGCTCACATGTTGTGAGTCCCTTGTTGCCCAAGGTGATCAGATACCACATTTTCCAGTGTCATCCTGGGACTCTTTTTTCCTGTATAGATTTCTTCCCATTCAGCCTATTATTCTGAAAAAAAAAAAAATCTGTCTAGAGAATCTATGTTTATCCCTCTTCATTTGTTCTCTTTTTTTTTTTTTTTTTTTTTTTTCTCATTTTGTAAATCTGGTCACCATAGGAAAGACAGCAGCCATTCACTTTAGAGAGAGTCTATTTTAAGTACTAGCTGCTGGGGGAAGGTTAGAGACTTTAATCCTTCATCTCCTCCTTTTCTCTAACAATGCTAGCTGGTAAGTAGTCAGCGGGAAAGTAGAAGAGAAGCTTTCAGAAAGAAAACATTCTCTGTAGAAAGTAGTGGCCCATTATGATGTTGAACAAAAGTTCTCCTGGAATCATTTTTCTAGGAAAGCTTTTTATGCCACTTGACTTTATTTAAAAAAAATAATAAAGAAAGAAAGAAAGAAAGAAAAAGAAGAAAGGAAAGAATAGGAAAAAAGAAAAGAGATAAACTAATTTTTCTTTGATCCCCCATAATTAATTTGTTATTGTTGACTACTACTTTTGTTGATAGTTCATGAATTGAAACCATACCATAGTGTTAATTTTAATAAGTGTTATAGTTACTGTGTTTATTTTGGACATGTTCATCTATTATTGATGTTTTAAGATATTAAGTGAAAGGAGTGGAATGTTTGTAAAGACTTGAGAAACCTGACCTTTTACCTCAGCTTCACCCTAGAAGAGGAAGCTGTTACCCGCTGAACAGCTGCTAAATGTTTTTTTTCATTTAGTTAGTATTTGCCAAATTCCTGTAGCACAGTTGGCATTAATTGCTGTCTTTTTTTTTTTTTTTTTTTTTGAGGCTATAGTGAAGAGGCTAAAGACTGGAAGCTATTTTACCTCTCAGCATGAATGTGCTCTACTTTTTCATATTATCAGAGCTGTTTTAGATCAGTCTTTGTCATGGAGATGAAACTTCTGTTTTCAGGATTGGTCATTTCAGGGTGTTTTGAGGAAATAAAATTATCTCCAAGCTAATGATACCATTTAAGCATTTTCACTGCATTTTTAAAAGATGACAGAGATAAATCATTTTGTCACCTTGGTGTTTCTATTAAACCTTAGTGTTCTGGGGTTTTAGCTATAGATGTATTTTTCTAGCTTTATTGTAGATTTTTAACATGCCCTAAAATTCTCAAATTGATAAGTTCACTATTCTATGCTATATCAGGCAGTTAGCATGCATATTCCTTTGCTTTAATGCTCTTCTTTGGGTTCCTCTTGAGGGAGTTTTTGCCACAGTTTGTGGAACAATTGATTATTAGATTAGATTAGGCAAGTGTGTGTGTGTGTGCACATACATGCGTGTGTATACCCTTCATTTTGTAGTTCCATGATAATAGTATTAAATATACAGTTAAACTTTTCTTAAGCTATTTTCCCTTTTTCAGATGGTACTTAAATGGCTATCACAGCTAGTCTTCTTACTATAAGTAGACTCACGTGGATGAGGCTGAGATTGCTAACAAGAGTATATCACTTTAAAACTCTGGCATTTGAAGCCAAGATTTCATGGGATCCTCATAAAAAGTGCATATATCATTACATCAGTACACTATGATTACAAGCTTGTATTTAATGTTGTATTACACAGCTCTTCCACAATCTGAAATAGCGCTGTTCCCAGCAGTAAATTAGAATGATTTGTAATATCAGTCCTACCTTACTTTCCACCTGGCACCTTCATATGTCTTTTTTTTTAATATGTGTCTTAATTATGTGAAGCAACCTACAAACCATCAGTAACTGTTAAGCAACTCTGTTGTGTGTACATATGTGTGTTAGCATAAAATTTATATAGTTCCTTGGTTTCTTTGTTTAATAAGACTATAGTGGAAAGATCATTAAAATGACAATACTCTCCTTGCTATTAATTACAACTTACCTTGTTTCCTTGTTAATGGATGCTTCTTACTACTGAAGGAAATAGTTACTTTCTTGGTTCTCCATCAATATTAATTCTCAAGATTCTGTATGCAATCTTATGAAATAAAATTATAGAGAATTAAATGTTTAGTTATAGTAGTATTTAAAGTATACTTTTGCCCACCAGTCAATCCTAATACAGAGCACTGAGTAGGCCTTAATTTTCTTGACCAACTTTTTCTTTTATATTCACATGTATAGGGAAGTAAATATGTGCATATTACGTATTCAACTGTTTAGAATTTAGTATCACGTGTGCTTGGGGATATCAGAGAAGCCTGAGTTAAATGAACTGGTTGTTAATGGAGGGTTAGGAGTCAGAAGGATGAAAAATTGTGGTGATAAAGGAGTGACATTATTGACTGGGCTGCTGTGAACATGGAAATAGCATGACTGTGTTTTAGAAAAATCACTGGCAGATATAGAAAGGATGGATTAGAGGAAAGGAAGAATTCATTTTTAGGGAGTTACTGTCTTGGCAAGACATGATAATGGCCTCACCTACAGGAAATGGAAAGTTAAGGAGGTGGATTTCAATGGCATTGATCAGACTTAGTGACTATTTGCGGAATGGAGGAGGTTACAAGCAAGGATAAATCCTAAGTTCTGTCCAGGGCAACTGGGTGGATTGTAATACCCAGATCCGGAAGAGAGGGCGGAAAATGTGTTGGATCAGCACTCCCAAGCATGAGAAAATCTTTATTTTTACCCATTGTTCTTGTATAGTATGTGCTCTTTCCTCCACCCCACCCCTGCTTACCTAGCTCTCTCTTTTCTAGGACTCAAAAGTATTTAGCAGCTATGAGGAGCTGGAATCACCCTAGGAATTCTTGGCTGCAACCAACCAACAATGTGTGATGAATAAGGGCTGTATTTTACGCAGATGAGTTTCTCAGGTGGTAAGAGTTGTCTCCAGGAGCAGTTCCCTTCCTGGTGGGGAGACACTTTTCCAAACAAAAGTTTCCTGTATAAATTTAGGATGCTCTGTTTTTAGATGGTAAGGGGAAGTAAAGAGCTTTTCCTGAGTCTGCTCATTCTCAATTGCTTTTAGCTCAAAATATTCTTATACCCTGCAAGCACATTTACCTAATTCTTGGAACTGTAATCTCAAAGATTCATCCTGGTTGCTGAGCCTGGAATTTCCTTCCAATGATGGTTTGCAGGATTGCAGTTTTTAGAGGTTCTAATCCTTTTCTCTCTAGCCTTTTCTCTCCATGGATATCTATGCTTTTGATCAAGTTGTTGTTCTACTTGTGTTATACATTTTACTGTGAAAATGAGTGCCATGTTTCTGTAATTATTGCATGTATTGTGACATTTTACATACCCAGTGTCCCATGTTCCATAGCATATGATGCCAACATTTATAACTTTGAGTAATTACTTCATATTTTTTTTTCAAATCTTCACATATATCTTCCCTTGAAAATCAGAACTAAATAATCACTTCAGTAACTAACTACCCACAACAAATTTAAACTGTAACATTGGTTTCTTCCTTGTTTGTAGTTCTAGGTAGAACCCTTAAAATGAGTGATAAAGGATAGCATTTATAACACTCTCTTTTGCCCACTCTCTCCTTGGAGTGCTTTAGAAATACAATGTTGGAAATACAAATAGGTGATGTGACTGGAAGTCTTGTTTTTTATTATGTCATCTAAGTTGTTTAAAAAATGTGCACAGTAGTTTTTATAAAAAAGTCTCAGAATGCGTATAAAGGACACATTCACTCTTAGAGGCGTTCTTTCAAAGATTTTGAATTTTTTTCTTAATAATTATATTAGTTTCTTTTTCACCATTCAGTGAAGCTATTCTGCCTAATGTCACTCATGCCTTTTGTTTTTGGTGCCTCTGTGTGTGTGTTAAACTAATGCATATATTTTTTTTTCTCTTTTATTTACTTCTTTTAACTTTGATTTTTTTTTTCTTTTTGGAAATTCTCATGAGTGTCCTCATCTCTTTTATCCTTCTAGCTCTTAGTTATTTGCTCTTTTTTTAAGTATTATGATTTATTTATTTATTTGTTTATTTATTTATTTATGTTTGGCTGCGTTGGGTCTTCGTTTCTGCACGTGGGCTTTCTCTAGTTGTGGCGAGTGGGGGCTACTCTTCCTTGCGGTACACGGGCTTCTCAGCGGTGGCTTGTCTTTGTTGTGGAGCACAGGCTTTAGGCACACGGGCTTCAGTAGTTGTGGCATGCAGGGGCTCAGTAGTTGTGGCTTGTGGGCTCTAGAGCGCAGGCTCAGTAGTTGTGGCACACTGGCTTAGTTGCTCCGCAGCATGTGGGATCTTCCCGGACCAGGGCTCGAACCCGTGTCCCCTGCACTGGCAGGCTGATTCTTAACCACTGCACCACCAGGGAAGTCCCTAGTTATTTGCTCTTGCGGATAAATTTACCTACTTCCCCCTCCCATCTCTTTTCATTTTTGAAATTTAATTTGTCGTTTTTCCCTCCTCGAATATCTTCCATCATATTCTTTGCTAAGGTTCTTTTCTTTGAGATCCTTTAATTCACCCTTTTTGATGATGGTAATTTATTCATCTTTACAATATTTGTTGAAGGCATAGTATGTGGTTAAAACTGTGCTGAGGTGCTAGGGATGTAGTGATGGACACAAAAAGCCTCTCTGACATACACCTTTTAAGGACAGAAATAATTAAGCTGTACATATAATACAAGGTGATAAGAGCCGTGGCTGAATGAAAAGTTCTGAGTTGTTAAGGGACCTCTGGAAGCACATAGAAGAGACTAAAACCAAGATTGGATTGAAGAATTCCTGCATGTGAAGTAGTCAGGCAAAGGGGACATGATGAAGGCAGAAGTTTTCCAGGGAACCATGGCCCAGGAGAGAGGGAGAGCGAGAGATTGAGAGCGAGAGTGAGAGCGAGAGTGAGAGCGAGAGTGAGAAAGTGTGTGTTCAGGGCCCTTTATTAGTATTGAAACTGTTTCACTATGTATATTTATGTTACTTTCTGTGCAGCTACAAAACTTTGGAGGTTTCTGCTTCTGTTTTACCTCTGCTCAAAAATAGGACTTCTCGGGCTTCCCTGGTGGCGCAGTTGTTGAGAGTCCGCCTGCAGATGCAGGGGACACGGGTTCGTGCCCCGGTCCGGGAAGATCCCACGTGCCGCGGAGCGGCTGGGCCCGTGAGCCATGGCCGCTGAGCCTGCGCGTCCGGAGCCTGTGCTCTGCAACGGGAGAGGCCACAACAGTGAGAGGCCCGCATACGCAAAAAACAAACAAAACAAAACAAACAAACAAACAAAAAATAGGACTTCTCTATTCTACTTTCGTAATAACTTCCCACATGCCATAATTCAGCTGGTAGATAATTGGTGATTTATACCTGTTATTGACTAATTTTAGGTGCCTGGGGCAGGTTTGTAAATGCATTTCCAAGTTTGTCATAACGAGTGAGAATTGATATGTGTGTTTCTCCTTTTATGGGGAAGTCAGAATGTGATGATTATAGTGTTTTATTGGCAAACATTCAATTTCAGTTTACTTTCGGTAAAGTACGAGCTTGCTATATATATTACATTATGCAATTGTGCTAGGCAAAGACTGCTTTAATCTGGAACAAACCATAACCTGGATTTTAAATCAGAGGTTTATGACATTATGAAGATAAAATGGGCCTTAATTAATAAATGGTCAGCTCATTTTACAGATGAAGAAACTGAGACCTAGAGAGGTTAATGAAAGAAAGAACTGTAAATTAACCGTGATGAGGATTTGTGTGTGTGATGTTTGTTTTTATTCTGATACTTTTGAGAATAACTATTCTACTTGTTTGCCATTTCTTTTGTTTACATAACTTATATAATCATTTTTTCATTAATAATCTAGCAAACATGGTATATAGATTACTTTTAAATTGAAAATTAAAGAACTATTAAAGTAGGAGATGTTTGAACCTCAGATTTTTTTTTTTTTTTAACTAGTGTAACCAAAACTAAAAGTTAAGGAATTCTAGAGGAAGGAAGTAAAGATTGTTTTTTATTCAAATGTCTTATGGGAGAGCTTAAATAAATTGACTTATTTTTGTCATCTACTTCCTCTCTTGTAAATGAATAAATTTCTAAGTGTTGCTCATCTTTGCTAGGGATTTTTTTTTTTGTTTGAGGCAAAACAGTTTAACTTAATATCACTATGTTTCTATTTAAAAGGCAATGTAAATATCAGTATCCTTCTTTAACCAGTGAGGACCTTGAGGTACTCTAAGATTGGATAAAATCATTTCTTTAAGGTCTCTCAGTTAATAAGTAACAGCTGATATCAGAACATAGTGACATCAGTGCTCTGGTTCCACATTCTTCCCACCCCTCAGAAGGAGAGAACAAGAGGAGGGAGTAAGGAGAGAAGGAAGAGGGTGTAGGAGGAAAAGGAAGAGGAGGGGAGGAGAGAGGAGGAACGATGTTGCTTGTTGTGTTTATTATTCACAGTGTTTAGCACAGTCATACATTATTGCTTTGAATCTTTATAATAATCTTCTGAAATTGATACTTTACATTTTTTCCCCAATATACAGTTGAGGAAACTGAGTCTCAAAGAAGTTATATTCCTCGTTCATAGTTACACGGCTAGTATTAGAGCTACTCCAAAGCCTGTCTTTCTACCACTGCACAAAACTGATTCCCATGCTGTCACTTATTTCCCTGTATTTTTTTTTAATGGACACTGCAAACGTCACTTTAAATTTTATTTTATTTCTATAAGAGAAGCAGATTAGGAACAGTAACAAACAAACAAAACTCTGGCTCTGCGCCATGGTGTGTTGAACACTATTTGGAGGGGGGAAGTGTAGAAACGTTTCTGGACTAAAGTGAAAGTTGGGAATTAAAAGTTAACATCAAAATTGAAACAAAGCCACATTTTGTGAAGTGCACACTAATAGCAGTCCATTCGATCAAAGGATGTGATCTCACTTCACAGTAAAACAGGTCCTGCAAGCCCAGGTAACTCAGGAAGCAGAATGGTAATTATTCACAGAAGAAAGCAGGTAGTATACTGTTACATTACTACAGGAGAAAGTCAGAAGGTCACAAAGCTTACAGGGTAACTCACACGACTGAAACTGCTTGGCCCCCTTTAAAAAGAAATAATAAAATGGGAGAGAATGAAGCAAATTTACCTAACACAGCTTTGCAAGGTAAGTGCCAACAGCTTCTGAAATGGTAGCAATCAGACGTGTAAGTGGTGTCGATTACAAAGTGTGTGTGCGCGCGCACCCCCGCTGAGTTTCGAGGTGTGCTTTGAAGGTGGGAAAAGAGGCGGGGATTGGGATTGTTGTTTCTGAAGAAGCAGCTGTCTCCGTTTTGCTCAACTACTCAACCTACACAGAAACACCAATTTGGTGGAGTAGGGAAA
>NW_006782062.1:264990-283002 GCF_000442215.2 Lipotes vexillifer
TAGGGAAAGCCTTATCCTTACTCCCCACTGTAATGCTGGAGAAATGGTACAACCTACTTCCAGTGCATTTTCATGTTAAACTTTTCCTAGCATTGGAAGAATATCGATTTTTGTCTCTGTGGGATTTTAATTTGTAATCAGATTTTACCATCTCTGGGGTTTACCAGCTAAGTGTCCTTCTAATTAATATAACCATTTTTTTTAAAGCTAGAAAACAAGTCTCAGAGGGCAGTGTATCGTTAGGGAGAACAGTTGGTTTTACAGGTTTTACTTCATCAGATACCTTTGTCCTTTGAAGGGACTGGCTTTGTTGACATTGGCTTGACTAGGCTTATATGGTTAGGCTTGTTGATAGACACAAATACAAGTTCTCTTAACACTTTCCACTTTTTTGAGTGAAGAAAGTTCCTTTTAAAAAAAGAAATAGAAAATGGGCTGAATGCGTATTTGTTGCCATGATTTCTAGTAGTCTCCTCTCTTATGAACTATTTACCACCTTTACAAGTGACATTTTGAACAAGGTATTTTAAAAAATCTACTTGATAATGATATTTTTATTTGTTTAGTTATGTTCTTGTGAAGCTACCAACAAGAAAATCCCCAGACTACTCCGTTTTCCACTAGGTACACATAACCAAACATGTAAGTACATCTGTGAAATACAGCACACCTGAGAATAACAATAAGATGATCATAGACATGCCTGGTCATTAAAGTATATCACCCAATTTCATAGAGTTAAATAATCTTCCAGAATACCTGCTTTTTTCTTTATTTTCTTTAATTCTTTCTCTACCTATCTTGCTTAAGAATCCCAGAATTTTATTTCTACTTTTGCAGGTTTCCTAAAAAAATTTTTTTTGAAATATTGCATAAAATGATATTAAAATCATTTTTAATTTAAAGATTAATTTTAAAAGTTATTTAGTACATTCTATTGAAAAACAAGGTAAAAGGCTCATTCAGTATAACTCTATGAAATAGTTTATTTGTGTGTGTTTTATGGACAAAATGATATTATGTAGATTGTATATAGATCTTCTGTTGTTTTGGGTTTTTTTCTTTTCTTTTCTTCTGGCCCTTTTATGTATGTTATGATTCTGGTAATATGTTGCACTGTGGAAGGGTAACTTTCCCTTCCTCCTATCTACTGACTTTTCCAGTTATTTACAGAATTGATAATTAGCATATATCAGAAAAACATGCATAAAATTTAAAACAAGAGCTATGATAAATAATTTGAATTTAAATAATTTGAATTTGAATGGTTTGAGTTAGAAAACAATGTGCCTTGGTTCATAGTTGGGGAATACTTGTGAAATCAGTTCTATCCTGGGGTATTTTCCTTTGTGCACTCTGTGAAAACTTTTCAGTAGGAATGTGTACTCTTCTGATCTTATCTGAGTTGAAATGCATCCTTGGTAGGTCTACAAATAGTTCAGATCTATCTTCTTGGAGTGTTGAAATGTTTCCATTCCAGGCATATTTGCCTTAAGATTATTAAGTGAACCTATTAATCAGTGAGAAATAATGAGAAACAAAGGTGCTTCACCTTGGTTTAAAATTATTTTTGGATTTTTTTTTTTATATATAAAGGAAAGCAGTGTGGAGATAACTTGTACCTTTATTTGTATGTGTGAAGGTAAGAGATTTTTGATGTTTGTTTAATATCTTATAAGACAAATCAGGATATATCCTGGAGTCTTTATTTATGGATTGCTCTAACAGTATTCTGTTTTCTATGCAATACCCAGTCCTATATCTGAGCTTGAGTTTAAAAATTACCAAAGCAAATGAAAAAGACATTTTGAAATGTTGTTTAATCTTGCCTTTGACTTAACAGCATTTATAAAAGATTCTGAAGTTCTCTGAAATAATACTAATTATTGTCAGCTCTGCTTACAAATGAGTGTTCTCTAACAGAAATGACTATATTCAAATGTTTTGTACATTCAACCTGTGGGTGATAGGTTTAAGAGTTTTGGCTATGAAGATAATAAGTAGATAATAAACAGAGGATTTTCATTAGAACTCCATCTTGTGCCTTGAATAATGGTTTTCTAAGGCCATGTATCTAGATTGTCTAGATTCATTGGACCATCTCTAATTACAACTTGGAGCGCTAGCCATAGACGTTCAGAAATTATTTTAGCACTACATCCTTTAGGTCTCTGACCCATTATTATACCCAGGGAGCTGGTTGATTGTGCTCTGGTTAGTGGAGCCCTTAAGCTAGCAACATTTAATGTTTCCAGTGGTATTGGGAACCTATCTTTTCCTGAATGAGAGTGAAATCTTTCCAAGGTTATCTTCAGCTTAATGTGAACAGATCTCAATTATCTTTTCAAGTATAAGAAGCAAACTCTCCCTTTCAGTCTCAATGATACAGTAACTCCACAGACATTTATGAAAAAATTTCTTACATGAAGGTTTATAGTATTCTCTGGGTTCATAAAATAGAATTATCTTGGGGAGGAGAGAATACTAGAAAAAATTTTTTCTAATACAAATAAAATGTACAAATCATATGGCATCAGGAATAGGGGTAAGTGCTTTATGAGCATTGTTATTTGCTGAGGAAAGAAAGCAGAATTTCCTTACATAATATCTATAAACACATGTACCACTGAGTGGCACACTGTCAGTTTGTGACAGTAGTGAAAGGCCATGGCTGGGATGACAGGAGGGTGGAAACTCCCTTCTTGGCAGGGAGTTATCTGGAAAATGCCTTAGGCTAGGGCTTTCAAAAGGCTACCCTTGGGCACGTAAGGGACCCTTACGTATTCTCTCTCAGGAAGGACAGGCATTTTCTGCTTCTCCCAGGGTTCTCATTAATAGGCAGGGCAAACCCTAATCAGAACTAGAATAAATAAATAAATAAAAAATAAGGGAAAGAATCTCTCACTACCCAGCTGTGTTCCTCGTCCACTGAGTCCCTCCTACCTCAGGAACTGAGCCCCATGAGCTCTTCTTTCTCTCCTCTTCCTTGGTCAAAACATGTCCAAGGCCACATGCCTCTTTGTAAAGAATATGATATACTAATTTATCCTCAGGATTATTTGAATAACAGGAATCTGAGTTCTGTGCCAGAACAACCTTGTGAGAGGAGGTTTCTTTGAGTGGGGTCTCCCCTGGGCTGCTCAACACAACCTCATCACTCAGGCTGCCTACTTATCTGCTGCTCAGATGTTTTCCAGCACCTTCTAATTAAAGCCCTTCTTCTTACCTTAGTTCTTCTTAGTTCTCTAGATTTAGGAAACCCCTATTCTAAAGGCTACGAAAGACTAGAACTCAAGTGGAAAAGATGTTTCCAAGTACAGAAGGTTGGCTAGACCGTTTCAAATGCAAGGCCAGTTCTAGGTAGCCGTCAGCAGAGAGGAGAACTCTTCACCAACCCACTGAAGGAGGATTTGGCTGTCAAAGCTAGGGAAAAGAAATCTGTAGAATGTTAACATTTTCAAGGTACAGAGGAGCTTAGAGGGCCCCAAGTCCAAAATTTTTACTTTGTAGAGAAGTGAACAGAGATCCTTTGAAGGTACAAAAATTGCCCTTGGTTTCTCAGAAGCAGTTGCCAGAACCCAGATCTCCACCCTAGCTGCCTAAAGCCTATAATTTGATGGAGGAATTTGGTACATTATTTTCTAGGGCTATTTACTTTCCTGTTTCCAGAAGGAAAATCAGGCTTGTAAATGCTTTTCATATTGACATATTTAGTTTCTACAGTCATGACCTGGAAATCATTGTCCAGTATTCAGTCTGGCTTTTATAGGATGCTCCATCCAGGCTTGGATTTTCTCTTGACTCCAAAGAAGTTACTTTGGCTTTTGAGACATTTACTTATCTTTCATCACAACAAGGAGGAATTGGCTTGAAATTCCATAGGCACATGCAACAGATGTTTCTCATGATACAGCCATTTTTTAAAAGAAATTATACTTATTCTGTTTGGCTAGTGTAAGAAAAAAAAAAAAAATCCAGGTGGGAACGTACCTTAGTGACTGTGCTTCTCAGTTGCAACCCAAGGGCAGCAGTACTGCATACCCCAACCAGTTATACTGGCTTGGTGTGCATGTTTACTTTCTATGATGGGAAAAATATCTCTGCGTTCATCATCATAAACCATGCCTGTGAGTGCTTTGAAAGCTTTCTAAAACCCCAAAGAGAACTCACCAGTTTGTGAATCTTCCTTCCCACCCAATAGAACTTTAATAGCATTTTCAATTAAGAGAAGTACACAGAGGTCTTGTGTAACCTATTTGTTTTCCAGGAGGAAGCTTTTACCAGCTCTGAGTGAGAGGTTGGTATACTTGAAAACCTGAGGCACTTTGGAAATGAAATTTAGATATTGAGGTAACAGGGCATTTTGGGGTTGAAATTTCCAGAAGCTCTGCTGGAGAGGTCTTATAATCTAAGGACAAAAGCAAGCATAATCGGAGCAAGTAAAATTGCAGAGAATGTCAAGGCATGAAATCCCAAGTGAGTCTGACCAAAGTGTGTAGGCAAAAGAGCATGAGAAGATGGATTGGGGACTTTTCCCAAGTACAAGGCAGAGAACCCTTGCAGCAGGCAAACAAGGTTAGGAGATGAACTCTGAAATCAGATATAAGCAATAGTTAAGGAAGTCAACATAACTGTGCCGAGAAGCTCTTTTTATCTTGTCTTTCTAAATAGAAATAGGATCTTTACCTTTTTAGAAATAAAAGAGCAAGCAACATATTTGAATGGAACATGTGGTAAAGGCACTTAATAACATGGAACTCAGTTAAGACCTGCTGTTGGGGGAAAAACCAATGCTCAAACACTCTGAAATTTAGAGTTTGTTCCTAGACTTCAAAATGATCTGAAGGGCAAAGTTTAGTCCCCTTGATTTAAATGATATTTTATGGCACTGAAATTGTTTTAAAGGGAAACATTTTAAGTTTTAATTAAAGTTACTGTAAAACCTTGAAGAAAAGGTGATACATATCTATAGGCTGACTTGATTGTTTAAACATTATTATTAATAATGCAATTAAAATGTGTTCCATATATTTAAAAGGTTGGAGCTGTCTTTGAATCTGCTTCCTTTTTCTTAAAGAAATGAAACAAAGGGTACGGTAATAATCTGATGACTATACATGTATAAACACCATATAATTATTACATTGTATGCCTATTCTCTAGATTTTGGAAAGAGTTTTAAAAAATTCAGCTAATCGAGTAGGACAGTAAGTGAACGTTCTTTGTATCACAGTTTTTTGGGGGGAGGATTATTAACCAAGCATGTACTTATTATTGGAGAGTGTTCCACTTGATACATAGGTGAGGGAAAAATGAGCTGCTGACAAGATTGCAAGTAAAATGTGATTAGGATGAAAACACATAAAAGGGCATTGAGCTTCAGTTGATCCTTTGAGCTTCTAAACTCTCTTCAGGAAAAGTATAGGTAAACAGTTCTAGTTAACAGGGCTATTTTGTTGCTCTATTGATAGATATGTTTAACCATCTCCACAGTTGAACACTTTGGAAGGCACACTTATAAATGTCATTATAATATATATCGAAATGCAATTCACCTGTCCTCTTTAAACCTCTGATCAATGTAATGCAAGTTGTACATTGTGTACTAAAAAAACCGAGTGTGACTTAGAGGATAGGTGTCAAATCTTATCTACTAAAAGAACCCAAAAGAGAATTGTTTTGAAGAGTCAACTACTGAATTTAATGCAATTCATATAAACATGCAAAAGATGCACATGAATACCTATTAAACAACACAATCAACTTTGCCATGTGACTTCAGACCTTGGTGAATGATTCATTTCAAGAATTGATTAAACCTTTGAAACCATTCCATCTCAGTGATTCTTTTCTTTTCTCAAAAGTGAGTTCCTTTGCAAATAGGGCATGAGAAGCAGAGAGGATCGAAGGGTCACTGTGCTTTATTTTCCTCTTCGTTTATGGACCTTTAATGCAATCACATACAAGTCCCATCTTCTTTTAAACTATTGATAAAGTTTGAACAAATTTTCATCACATCCACATTTCTTGGTGGCAGGTTTCAGAGATGGAGAACTATACTTTGCCACAAAAGGGGGAAGTTGCTTCCATTCTTGCCGATTCTTGGTATTGTTATAACCACAGACACATATTCAGGAATTTATAGAGAAATCTAGGAATTTATAGACAGTTGCATAGAGGAGATATGATGTGAACTGACTCTGGACAAAATAAGTGGCAGAAAGAAGAAAGTCTTTCCTGGCAAAATGAACAGCAGAGACAAGGCATAGAAATTATATCTGTCCATGCATTTACTTGCTTTCTTTTCTGCTCTTATTGAAAACAAAGGATTTTCCAAGACTTACTATAGTAGAGCCTTGAACAACATGGGTTTGAACTGCACAGGTATACTCATATGTGGATTTTTTTCACTTAATACATACTACAGTACTACACAATCCGAAATTGGAACTGGGTTTGGAACCACAATCTGGAGGGCTGTAGGGCCCATTGTAAAGTTGTCTGTGGATTTTCAACTTTATAGGGGGTGGGGGAGTTGATGCTCCTAACCCCTAGTTGTTCAAGGGTCACTGTACTTTGAAATAGGTTACAAATAAATAAACCTAATAAAAAATAAGGTTAAAATAATATGTTAAAATTTATATGTAAAATGTATGCCAAAACATTCTAAACAGCTACCAAACAAGTCACAAATTTGCTTTCAAGCTTCCTAGCAGCCAAAAGAAAGTAAGATATTGGTTTTAAGATTAATGGTGTTGGGGCTTCCCTGGTGGCGCAGTGGTTGAGAGTCCACCTGCCGATGCAGGGGACACCGGTTCGTGCCCCGGTCCGGGAGGATCCCACATGCCACGGAGCGGCTGGGCCCGTGAGCCATGGCCGCAGAGCCTGCGCGTCCAGAGCCTGTGCTCCCCAACGGGAGAGGCCACAACAGTGAGAGGCCCGCGTACCGCAAAAAAAAAAAAAAAAAGATTAATGGTGTTCAAACCATATAAAAATGTGGCAGTTATTCAGGACAGGCATAGATTTCTTGATTAGACATGGTGATAGAAGTCAAAATTATTTCTATAGATGACAGGAGACAGGCCTAATTAGAAGAAAGGTTTTTATTAGGCAACACTGAGACATAAAGGTAAAAGAATTATAGAGATAAAGAAAATAGTATTATTTAACTCATCTCAGAATCTTCACATGGATGATGTTCTTTGAGCCCTTTAAGCTGCTGCACTGTCCTATCAGATGTTTGTCAGAAAAAAAAAAAAATTATGCAGAAAAAATTTCAAATGTATAAGTCTGAAAATAAAAAGACAGAAAAAGAAAACAAAAGAATATTTAAGAAATATAGACTTTATAAAAACTAAGTTTACATGATTTAAATATTCACACTTAAATTTTCAGAATATAAAAAATAGGTCATTTTGAAAGTTAGGCTGCTATATATATTTTATAAGCATATGGTATTATGCAAGTATCTCTCCTGGAGTGGATTTTATGTGGGTGTTGTGTGTTCATGTTGGTTAATGAAGGGTTTAGTACAGTCACTGTGACAGGTTTGGTGGTGGGGCCGTGGGTGGTAGGTGGGTCAGGATTAGAGAGTAACAATAAAGAAGAGCACATTGGTATTGATAATGTTCATGTTGCATTGTAAGTCTACTTTAAAGACTTTAATCTGTAAACTTCAGGTACAATGAGGTAATAATGTTGCCTTAAGTTTTTATTTTCCATACAGGTAAATAGTAATTTGGGGGAAAAAATAGAAGAAAATTTAATGAGAAAATAGTAATGGTTTTTCATTCTTTCTTTTGTTTTTGTTTTTAAACATCTTTATTGTAGTATAATTGCTTTACAATGGTGTGTTAGTTTCTGCTTTATAACAAACTGAATCAGTTATACATATACATATGTCCCCATATTTCTTGATCTTGCATCTCCCTCCCTCCCACCGTCCCTATCCCACCCCTCTAGGTGGTCACAAAGCACCGAGCTGATCTCCCTGTGTGTGCTAGGCGGCTGCTTCCCACTAGCTATCTATTTTACGTTTGGTAGTGTATATATGTCCATGCCATTCTCTCACTTTGTCCCAAGTTACCCTTCCCTCTACCCATATCCTCAAATCCATTCTCTAGTAGGTCTGTGTCTTTATTCCCGTCTTGCCCCTGGGCTCATCATGACCATTGTTTTTCTTTTTTTTCTTTTGAGATTCCATATATATGTGTTAGCATATGGTATTTGTTTTACTGACTTACTTCACTCTTTATGACAGACTCTAGGTCCATCCACCTCACTACAAATAACTCAATTTCGTTTCCTTTTATGGCTGAGTAATATTCCATTGTATATATGTGCCACATCTTCTTTATCCATTCATCTGTTGATGGACACTTAGGTTGCTTCCATGTCCTGGCTATTGTAAATAGGGCTGCAATGAACATTGTGCTGCATGACTCTTTTTGAATTATGGTTTTCCAGGGTATGCCCAGTAGTGGGATTGCTGAGTCACATGGTAGTTCTATTTTTAGTGTTTTAAGTACCCTCCTTACTGTTCTCCATAGTGGCTGCATCAATTTACATTCCCACCAACAGTGCAAGAGGGTGCCTTTTCTTCACACCCCCTCCAGCGTTTATTGTTTGTAGACATTTTGATGATGGCCATTCTGACTGGTGTGAGATGATATCTCATTGTAGTTTTAATTTGCATTTCTCTAATGATTAATGATGTTGAGCATTCTTTCATGTGTTTGTTGGCAATCTGTATATCTTCTTTGGAGAAATGTTTATTTAGGTCTTCTTCCCATTTTTGGATTGGGTTGTTTGTTTCTTTGATACTGAGCTGCATGAGCTGCTTGTAAATTTTGTGATTAATCCTTTGTCAGTTGCTTCATTTGAAAATATTTTCTCCCATTCTGAGGGTTGTCTTCTTGTCTTGCTTATGGTTTCCTTTGCTGTGCAAAAGGCTTTAAGTTTCATTAGGTCCCATTTGTTTATTTTTGTTTTTATTTCCATTTCTCTAGGAGGTGGATCAAAAAGGATCTTGCTGTGTTTTCTGCCAATGTTTTCCTCTAAGAGTTTTAGAGTGTCTGGCCTTACATTTAGGTCTTTAATCCATTTTGAGTTTATTTTTGTGTCTGGTGTTAGGGAGTGTTCTAATTTCATTCTTTTCCATGTAGCTGTCCCATTTTCCCAACACCACTTATTGAAGAGGCTGTCTTTTCTCCACTGTATATTCTTGCCTCCTTTATCAAAGATAAGGTGACCATATGTGTGTGGGTTTATCTCTGGGCTTTCTATCCTGTTCCATTGATCTATATTTCCGTTTTTGTGCTAGTACCATACTGTCTTTATTACTGTAGCTTTGTAGTATAGTCTGAAGTCAGGGAGCCTGATTCCTCCAGCTCCATTTTTCTTTCTCAAGATTGCTTTGGCTATTCGGGCTCTGTTGCATTTCCATACAAATTGTGAAATTTTTTGTTCTAGTTTTGTGAAAAATGCCAGTGGTAGTTTGATAGGGATTGCATTGAATCTGTAGATTGCTTTGGGTAGTATAGTCATTTTCACAATGTTGATTCTTCCAATCCAAAAACATGGTATATCTCTCCATCTATTTGTATCATCCTTAATTTCTTTCATCAGTGTCTTATAATTTTCTGCATACAGGTCTTTTGTCTCTTAGGTAGGTTTATTCCTAGATATTTTATTCTTTTTGTTGCAATGGTAAATGGGAGTGTTTTCTTAATTTCACTTTCAGATTTCTCATCATTAATGTATAGGAATGCAAGAGATTTCTCTGCATTAATTTTGTATCCTGACACTTTGCCAAATTCATTGATTAGCTCTAGTAGTTTTCTGGTAGCATCTTTAGTATTCTCTATGTCTAGTATCATGTCATCTGCAAACAGCGACAGCTTTACTTCTTCTTTTCGGATTTGGATTCCTTTTTTTTCTTTTGCTTCTGTGATTGCTGTGGCTAAAACTTCCAAAACTATGTTGAATAATAATGGTGAGAGTGGGCAACCTTGTCTTGTTCCCGATCTTAGTGGAAATGGTTTCAGTTTTTCACCATTGAGGACGATGTTGGCTGTGGGTTTGTCATATATGGCCTTTATTTTGTTGACGAAAGTTCCCTCTATGCCTACTTTCTTGAGGGTTTTTATCATAAATGGGTGTTGAATTTTGTCAAAAGCTTTCTCTGCATCTGAGATGATCATATGGTTTTTCTCCATCAATTTGTTAATATGGTGTATCACATTGATTGATTTGCATATATTGAAGAATCCTTGCATTCCTGGGATAAACCCCACTTGATCATGGTGTATGATCCTTTTAATGTGGTATTGGATTCTGTTTGCTAGTATTTTGCTGAGGATTTTTGCATCTATATTCATCAGTGATATTGGCCTGTAGTTGTCTTTCTTTGTGACATCCTTTTCTGGTTACAATATCAGGGTGATGTTGGCCTCATAGAATGAGTTTGGGAGTGTTCCTCCCTCTGCTATATTTTGGAAGAGTTTGAGAAGGATAGGTGTTAGCTCTTCTGTAAATGTTTGATAGAATTTGCCTGTGAAGCCATCTGCTCCTGAGCTTTTGTTTGTTGGAAGGTTTTTAATCACATTTTCAATTTCAGTGCTTGTGATTTGTCTGGTCATATTTTCTAATTCTTCCTGCTTCAGTCTCAGAAGTTTGTGCCTTTCTAAGAATTTGTCCATTTTTTCCATGTTGTCCATTTTATTGGCATAGAGTTGCTTGTAGTAATCTCTCATGATCTTTTGTATTTCTGCAGTGTCAGTTGTTACTTCTCCTTTTTCATTTCTAATTCTATTGATTTGAGTCTTCTCCCTTTTTTTCCTGATGAGTCTGGCTAATGGTTTATCAATTTTGTTTATCTTCTCAAAGAACCAGCTTTTAGTTTTATTGATCTTTGCTATCATTTACTTCATTTCTTTTTCATTTATTTCTGATCTGATTTTTATGATTTCTTCCCTTCTGCTAACTTTGGGGTATTTTTGTTCTTCTTCCTATAACTGCTTTACGTTTATGGTTAGGTCTTTCCTTTGAGATGTTTCCTGTTTCTTAAGGTAGGATTGTATTGCTCTAAACTTCCCTCTTAGAACTGCTTTTGCTACATCCCATAGGTTTTAAGTCATCCTATTTTCATTATCATTTGTTTTTAGGTATTTTTTGATTTCCTTTTTGATTTCTTCAGTGATCTCTTGATTATTAAGTAGTGTGTTGTTTAGCCTCCATGTGTTTGTATTTCTTATAGAGTTTTTCCTGTAATTGATATCTAGTCTCATAGCATTGTGGTCAGAAAAGATATACGATTTCAATTTTCTTAAATTTACCAAGGCTTGGTTTGTGACCCAACATATGATCTATGCTGGAGAATGTTCCATGAGCACTTGAGAATAATGTGTTTTCTGTTATTTTTGGATGGAATGTCCTACAAATATCAATTAGGTCCATCTTGTTTAAGGTTTCATTTAAAGCTTGTGTTTCCTTATTTATTTTCATTTTGGAAGATCTGTCCATTGGTGAAAGTGGGGTGTTAAAGTCACCTACTATGATTGTGTTACTGTTGATTTGCCCTTTTATGGCTGTTAGTATTTGCCTTATGTATTGAGGTGCTCCTGTGTTGGGTGCTAAATATTTACAATTGTTATACCTTCTTCTTGGATTGATCACTTGATCATTATGTAGTGTCTTTCTTTGTCTCTTATCATAGTCTTTGTTTTAAAGTCCATTTTGTCTGATATGAGGATTGCTACTCCAGCTTTCTTTTGATTTCTATTTGCACGGAATAACTTTTTCTATCCCTTCACTTTCAGTCTATATGTGTCCCTTGGTCTGAGGTGGGTCTCTTGTAGACAGCATATATATGGGTCTTGTTTTTGTATCCATTCAGCCAGTCTGCTTCTTTTGGTTGGAGCATTTAATCCATTTACATTTAAGGTAATTATCGATATGTATGCTCCTATTACCATTTTCTTAATTGTTTGGGGTTTGCTATCGTAGGTCTTTTCCTTCTCTTGTGTTTCCTGCCTAGAGATGTTCCTTTAGCATTTGTTGTAAAGCTGGTTTGGTGGTGCTGAATTCTCTTAGCTTTTGCTTCTCTGTAAAGGTTTTAATTTCTCCATCAAATCTGAATGAGATCATTGCCTGGTAGAGTAATCTTGGTTGTAGGTTTTTCTCCTTTATCACTTTAAATATGTCCTGCCACCCCCTTCTGGGTTGCAGATTTTCTGCTGAAAGATATGCTGTTAACCTTATGAGGGTTCCCTTGTGTGTTTTTTGTTGTTTTTCCCTTGCTGCTTTTAATATTTTTTCTTTGTATTTAATTTTTAATAGTTTGATTAATATGTGTCTTGGCATGTTTCTCCTTGGATTTATCCTGTATGGGACCCTCTGTGCTTCCTGGAGTTGATTAACTATTTCCTTTCCCATATTAGGGAAGTTTTCAACTATAATCTCTTCAAATATTTTCTCAGTCCCTTTCTTTTTCTCTTCTTCTTCTGGGACCCCTATAATTCGAATGTTGGTGCATTTAATGTTGTCCCAGAGGTCTCTGACACTGTCCTCAATTCTTTTCATTTTTTGTTTTGTTTTGTTTATTCTGTTCTGCAGTAGTTATTTCCACTATTTTATCTTCCTGGTCACTTATCCGTTCTTCTGCCTCAGTTATTCTGCTATTGATCCCTTCTAGAGAATTTTTAATTTCACTTATTGTGTTGTTCATTACTGTTTGTTTGCCCTTTAGTTCTTCTAGGTCCTTGTTAAATGTTTCTTGTATTTTCTCCATTCTATTTACAAGATTTTGGATCATCTTTACTATCATTATTCTGAATTCTTTTACAGGTAGACTATTTTCTCTTCATTTGTTACGTCTGGTTGGTTTTTGCCTTGCTGTTTCTTCTGCTGTGTGTTTCTCTGTCTTCTTATTTTGCTTAACTTACTGTGTTTGGGGTCTCCTTTTCGCAGGCTGCTGGTTCGTAGCTCCCGTTGTTTTTGGTGCCTGTCTCCAGTGGCTAAGGTTGGTTCAGATGGTTGTGTAGTCTTCCTGGTGGAGGGGACTAGTGCCTGTGTTCTGGTGGATGAGACTGGATTTTGTCTTTCTGGTGGGCTGGTCCACGTCTGGTGGTGTGTTTTGGGCTTTCTGTGGCCTTATGATTTTAGGCAGCCTCTCTGCTAATGGATGGGGTTGTGTTCCTGTCTTGCTAGTTGTTTGGCAAAGGGTGTCCAGCACTGTAGCTTGCTGGTCATTGAATGGAGCTGGGTCTTGGCATTGAGATGGAGATCTCTGGCAGATTTTCATCATTTGATATTACGTGGAGCTGGGAGGTCTCTTTTGGACTAGTGTCCTGAGTTTGGCTCTCCCACCTCAGAGGCACAGCCCTGGTGCCTAGCTGGAGCACCAGGAACCTCTCATCCACACGTCTCGGGGGGAAAAAATAAAGAAAGAAAGAAACAAGAAGATAAAATAAAATAAAGTATAATATAATAAAATAAAGTTATTAAAATAAAAATTTTTTAAATAATAAAAAAAAGAAAGGATGAACGAAGGGAGCAACCAAACCAAAAAACAAATCCACCAATGATAACAAGTGCTAAAAACTATACTTAAAAAAAAAAAAAAAATGGGCGGCCAGAACCCTAGGACAAATGGTAAAAGCAAAGCTGTACAGACAAAATCACACACAGAATCATACACATACACACTCAAAAAAAGAGAACAAAATATATATATTATTGCTCCCAAAGTCCACCTCCTCAATTTGGGATGATTCCTTGTCTATTCAGATACTCCACAAATGCAGGGTACATCAACTTGATTGTGGAGAATTAATCCACTGCTCCTGAGGCTACTGGGAGAGATTTCCCTTTCTCTTCTTTGTTCCCACAGCTCCTGGGGTTCAGCTTTGGATTTGGACCTGCCTTTTGCATGTTGGTTGCCTGAGGGCATGTGTTCTTCGCTCAGACAGGGCGGGGTTAAAGGAGCAGCTGATTCGGGGGCTCTGGATCACTCAGGCTGGGGGGAGGGAGGGGTACGGATGCGGGGCGAGACTGCGGCGGCAGAGGCTGCCATGACGTTGCACCAGCCTGAGGCTGCCGTGTGTTCTCCCAGAGACGTTGTCTCTGTATCCCGGGACCCTGGCAGTGGCGGGGCCCTGCCCCGCTTTAGCAGCATCCGTAGCGTCTCATGCCCATCTCTAGGGTCCATGCTGATAGCCGCGGCTCACGCCCGTCTCTGGAGCCCATTTCAGTGGTGCTCTGAATCCCCTCTCCTCTTGCACCCTGAAACAATGGTCTCTTGCCTCTTAGGCAGGTTCAGACTTTTTCCCGGACTCCCTCCCGGCTAGCTGTGGCGCACTAGTCCCCTTCAGGCTGTGTACATGCAGCCAACACCAGTCCTCTTCCTGGGATCCGACCTCAGAAGCCAGATCCTTAGTTCCCAGCCCCCATCCGCCCCGGTGGGTGAGCACACAAGCCTCTCGGGCTGGTGAGTGTTGGTCGGCGCCGATCCTCTGTGCGGGAATCTCTCCGCTTTGCCCTCCGCACCCCCGTTGCTGCGCTCTCCTCCGTGGCTCTGAAGCTCCCCTTTTCCTCCACCCGCAGTCTCCGCCCGCGAAGGGGCTTCTAGTGTGTGGAAACCTTTCCTCCTTCGCAGCTCCCTCCCACTTGTGCAGGTCCTGTCCCTGTTCTTTTGTCTCTGTTTATTCTTTTTTCTTTTGCCCTACCCAGGTACGTGGGGGACTTTCTTGCCTTTTGGGAGGTCTGAGGTCTTCTGCCAGCATTCAGTAGGTGTTCTGTAGGAGTTGTTCCACACGTAGATGTATTTCTGGTGTATTTGTGGGGAGGAAGGTGATCTCCACGTCTTACTTTTATGCCATCTTGAAGCTCCTCCCCCTGTTTTTTCATTCTTGAGTCTGAGTTTTCATCAGTTTTAGGTTCATATTTTATATTATTTTCAGTTTATCATTTGATCTCCATGGATTTCCTTTAGGCATCATCTTTTTTCTGAATTAGAAAACTAGTAATATTGCTTACATTTTTAGAAATTAGTAATTGCTAAGTTATATTTATCAAAATACTTTTACATAACAACATAATTCCTAATAACATTGGTTAATAGAATGTTCTAGAAAGGTAGTCATCACATGAAATTTTCATTTTCATAGGTTGATTAGTAAATAACTTGTTTTCATAATTAGATAAATAAAAAGGAAAAAAAAACAGTGTTCATTGGGTACTAAATTTAAGTGGAAATTTACTAAGCTTATTTGAATCTCACAACAATCTTGGCCTTTTCTCTTCCCCTCCAACAAGTACACTAAGGCGATTCCCCACTAAAACCTCTGCCTACTGGAAATGTCTGCTGAACTTTCTATGGTTTGTTCCTTCTTGTCATTCAATCATCAGATTAAATGTCATCCCAGTGATTCCTTCTCTAGCCTCTCAAACTAAAGAAGCCCATCTCTGTCTTAATGCCTGATTTTAAATATCTTACCATGAGCCCTGTTTTTTTTGGGGGGGAGTGTATATTTGTTTATTGCCTATTTCCCTGCAATAAAATGTTCTCTTGCTGAGATAAAAGACCATGGCTGGCTGTATTTCTAACCTAGAACCATAGCTAACACGTACTATATTTTTCAACAAGTATAAGTTTAATATGCTCAGAAAAAACAAACATAAAATGCAAAATATTTGTGTCTAGCCAATTTACATTTGTTGTAACATGAAAATTAGTTGAGCATAAAGTAGCAGTCACTTAACATAGTAAAGATAAAGCAGAATAAAATAAGAAGACTTAATTAAAACTTGACAAATAAAAAAGTGTTAAAATTGGAAAAGATCTTTTTCCAGAATAATAGTTGATATAGAGTTTCTATTCTAAGATATGGGGAGCAGAGTCTTGTTCATTTTCATTTCCTCTGGTTCTGTGTTACAGTGACTTTGGTTGGGGTTAACTTGATGAGCTCTCAAAGAGTCCAAGTATGAAACTATGATGATGATGGTGCTGATGGAAGAAAACACCTAAGTGTATACTCTGTGCCAGGGACTGTTTCAGGTGTTCAACATTTATTATTTTATTGAATATTCATAACCATTTAATGAGGAGCATATGCTCAATAAATACAAATATAAATAATTATGTGACTATATTTTCCTTCTGCTTTATTTCTAATTCATCTTCATCACTGTCCATCATCTCATAGTGATGGAGAGCTGAGTTCATGTGATAATGATGGGATTTGACAAAAAATAAATGTGACAGATACTTGAGGTTAAATTGGTGTTTGCCTGTATTAAATGCTGAAGGAGGAAGAGATTGTAAAAACTGGGTTTCTGGCTTAGGTGACAGAGAGAGTAGTATTGTTAACTGATTTAGGGAGTGTAGGATGGGAAACGTTTAGGGGAGAGAAATATGAGACTTCTTTAGACAAAAATGATTTTAAGCTATAAGTTTAATTGTTGATAATGTCCAGGACTTAAACTGTTAAAATGAGACTAGACCTTGAGAAAGAGAACTAGGATGGAATTAAGGAGTTGGAAGTTATTAAACCTTAAGTCATAGGTGACATTTTGGATAGATGAGATTGTACAGAGATGGGAGTTAAAGTAAGAAGAGAAGATTCATGGTAGAGTCTAGAAAACACTGACGTCTAAATCTGAGTAGAAATGAAAGAAAGTGAGATGGGGTCATGGGAGAGAGAGAAGATACAGATGACAGAATTTTGGGGGGAATGCACTGTGAGGGGGGGTGTCTTCTATATAAGAAGGGTGAAATATGTCAAATGATGGAATAGTCGAGTAGCTAGGACTTGGTGATTCAAGCCTGGAATTAAGGTGAGACATGAGGAAGAAACAATTCGAAAATGATCAGGAATGAGGTCAAAGGAGGAGACAAAATTATAAAATCGAAGGAGCTTAAAATAGTAGAAGTTCAATAGTTGTACCCTGGGAAATGACTGTTGTTAGGGAGTTGGAGAAAGAAAAGTGAACAGAGGAGGCAATTGCATCACAACAGTTCTGTGAATTAAGTATAATTTCCAGTTTTCGCAAATGAGGAAACACTGTCAGTGAGGGAGGGGATGAAGATGCCAAAATGGAAGGAGTGTGTCTGATGAAGATGAGGACTTTGATCATTAGAACCACTTTAAAGAGCAGGAGGGCAGCTTTCTCTCTATCAGGAAGAATAAGAGTGAGTATAATGACAGATTCCCCGGGTTACAGAGAAGAGTGGGTGATGGAACTCATGCCAATGGCCTGCATCTTTGCAGTAAAGGTTGAGTTCATCCAGCCAAGAGTTAGGGTGGGGCTGGGTGTGGGGTGTTGAATCCACGAAAGATAAATAAAAGGATTGATTGACCAGAAGTAGCCTCAGTCACGTTAGACAGGAGATACTGTCAGTGAATGTGGGAAAGCAAGAGGAAAAAAACAGGCTGATTATTAAGCTAGTTTTCACAGAGACATGAGTGAGTTTGTGTGAGAGTGAGTGTGTGTGTTTTATTGGCTTGTCTACAGATTTAACTAGAGATGGTTATTCTGGAATACTTAGGCTTCCTCATTTAGCACACCCAATAAGCCTACTGTAGCTAGTGTTCTTCAGATTGCATGCCACTGCCCTATATCAGAACTAGAAGAGACAGCACATTTCATTACAAATCCATCCAGTTTTTTTTTTGTTTGTTTGGTTTTTTTTGCTGTACGTGGGCCTCTCAGTGTTGTGGCCTCTCCCGTTGCAGAGCACAGGCTGCGGATGCACAGGCCCAGCGGCCATGGCTCACGGGCCCAGCCGCTCCACGGCATGTGGGATCTTCCCGGACCAGGGCACGAACCCGTGTCCCCTGCATCGGCAGGTGGACTCTCAACCACTGCGCCATCAGGGAAGCCCCATCCAGTTTTTGAAAAGCAATGGAACACCTAGGCTTGACTGCAAATTAGCTTTTGTAGTGGTATCTTCTCATCTATGTAACATTTGCAAAGCACCAATATATATACCACTAGCCGTATAGCAGGAAT
>NW_006782062.1:283012-293028 GCF_000442215.2 Lipotes vexillifer
GAGGGGGATGCACTTCCATTTGACTTTGTTTGAAGAAAGCAAAATGAGGTTGGGATCAATGTTTATTCACTCAAGGATTTCAAGACTCTTGGATAATCAGTGATTCACGTCAGGGTTTGTATGGTAATGTTATTAGCATCATTAATAATAATGAAAAGAATAAGTAATACCATTGGACATTTAATAAATACCAGAAAGAGGCAAAGCTAGAATTTAAATCTGGGACATATATGACTTTATTGCTTCTTAACTGCTGCATTTCCCAGGAGTAAGTACCATTTTAAAAGAGCTACTTTAAAAGGAATTAGGCTGTCCAAGGAGAGTGTTTCAAATATTTACCATTTATATCCATATGCAAAACTTAGTGACTGTTAATTTTTACTACTGAAAAGAGTCCATTCTATAGCTGATATATCTGCTTTTCTATGAATATTGTATTTTATAAAAACTCACATAACATGATGTATACACATAGTGTTTTCTGTTTGGATGCATCATGATTCCTCTTGTCCTACCTACCCTCACATCCTTATGATATTTCCATCATATCTACATTCCTGGCACTTTTATTGAAGGTGATAAAGCTCTGAAGAAGTAGTTTGAGGTAAATGGGTTCTACTATATTCAAGAATGTTTGACCATTAACCTTAAGTTTGAAGTTTTAGGTGACCACAAACCAGTATAAAGGAATATAGATTTACCTCTACAAAATATACCGTACAGAGGTTTTTAAACAATTGATGCTTTGCTGAATGTAGGGAATATTTCCTCTTCAGTGTTTCTAACTTAACAAATTACATGTAAAAGCCACAAACTCCTTTATATTATCCATAAACACAATAAAAATTGTTACACCACATAACTTTGACTTAGTCAATAATTCTAGGCTTAGCCTTAGGGTTTGAAGAGAAAATTATTCCTCTTACACATTTTAATTATGCTATAAACTTTGGGAAATAGCTATTGATCTTCAGCATCTGGCATCAGAAAGTTGTTTGTTTCTTGTTCTGTAGGCAGTGAAAGGATGCCAGACAGACTAAAAATGAAGAATTTCAGGGGAATCAAAGGTACAGTAAAGGATGTATTTTGGTTGCATTTGAGTAACTTAAAAGTTAGGAGACTTAAAGATCATCTCTAAATATCTTCCTGCTGGAAGCTAGGAACAATTGAGGTAAGAAATATATTACCTTGTTTTAAGAAAAAGCATTCACTAGTGGAACTCTTGATTATCTCTAACATTTTAATACAGAAATAGGAGGGCCTAATCAGAAAATTTTTTTTTAACTTAACACGTTTAAGGTTCTCCAGTGCTTATAGAGTGATGAACATTGTGATGATCATTTTAGAAGTAATTATTTCACAATTTTTTATCATCAAATCAGTAAAATGGGTAAAACCCTCCATTCTGCTAAAATTAAAGAGATATCTAGCATCTATGGTGATGATAATGAAGAAGAGGAGGATAGAAGAGGGAGGGGGAGGAGGAGAGAATAGTTACTATATGCTGACCTTTTATTGGGGAATGGGCATTGCTATAAACACTTTACTTATATAGCCAGATTGAAGCCTTACATCCATCATGTAAGAATGGAAGGCTCAGCCAGGTTAAGTAACTCTGTCAGGGTTATATAGGAACTAAGAGGTAGAGCTGGGTTTCAAACCTAGGTCTGTCTGACTCATATAATGAAATAGGCTCCTTCAGTGCCATTTTCAACAAGTTGAAAATTCTTTCATGTTTAGAGCATTTAAAATAGATTTATATTTAAATTTAAACATATGAAATTTAGTATTAAGCATTTGTTGATTCGACAACTATTTACTGCTGTATGATTATGTACCAGACATAGTGTTAGGAGCTCCTGAAGCTAAATTCAATAAGTCTTGGACTACAGCAACTCATGATCTGCTATGGGAGATATTACACAATAATACAAAACAGAAAAAAATGTTTATATAAATATATACACATACATGTATTTATATGAATATGTTGTTTATGGATCTTCAGAGTTCTCTGATAAACATTCTGTAATTACCCTCTCTTGAATTTCAGAATCTAATTAAATGTATGGTCATTTAACTTTGATGCTATGATGCCTTGTTTGGTCAGTTTGGGAGCCTCAGTATCTTTATAACCCCAGCCATTAAAGATGCTATTTTGAGAGCATCAGAGGGGAATCTGTATTGACTTTTCTTGCCACGAGGCACCCCCTACCTCTTCACAGTAGGAACTAATGAGTAGTAATCTTCATCCATTTCTTCCCTACCCATTTTTTCCAAACTCACAATGTAATTAAATCTATTGGTTAAAGAATGTGTTAGTATTCCATGTATCTAATGCCTTTAATATTGGTTCTGGATACAGTGGTTAGCACTAATCTATTTATTTAAGTTTTATATAAAATATAAAACTAAAACTCAAAATATAACTTTTGAAAGATAATATACACATCTGTATTTATGAAAAAAGTGCTATTTTTTCCAACTGTGCTTTAATTTGGGGGCTGTCAGCTTTCATTGAAACTTTTGCACATATTAGGCATTTAATCTGGTAAAGATAGGTAATAGGCAGTCAGTTTTTAGCCATGGCAGGTATAAGCAAAATTTTCAACCCTGGATTAATTTTTTGTTTTAATCTTAGACATTGAAGACAGAAGCTAATGATAGGTGCAGAATCTCTCATCTGCTTTATAACTTTCTCCAAGGTAGTATAATAAGTATGTGAGATAAGGTGCCTTAGCCAGTTTAGTGCCTTTGAGCAAACATTAGTCATGGGATTTAGGCATTTTATAATAGTTCATGTTTTTAAAAGAAATATGTGAAGGCTACTATATGCAAGGTACTGATCCTCGGAATTTTATTAAGTCATCTTATTTCATTCTTACAACAATTTCTAAAGCTATTATCAGCTTTTAATTTACTATATGTGTGCAAGTCATCTTGCCTGGAAGCAAATGAATGGAAAGAGGGAAGTTTAAGCAGAGGGGTGATATTTGATTCCTCCTTAAACAATGAAGATTTCTCCATTCAAATAAGTGGAAAGGTTACTGGAGGGATACAAAACCAGCTGTGCAGGGCATGCTGGCATGACTAGTGTGTTTGTAAAATTTCAAACACTGGTTTATAGTATGTGCCCACAAAACAGTAGCTACTGGAGTGCTGACTTTGTTTTTCCGGGCTAGTATAAAACATGTTTGCTGCCCACTGATTACAGTGGAGTTTTAAGGCTAGTTAAATTGTCAACAGAGTAGATGGTACTAGGCCGTTTTACTTCATCTCAGCCTATGTGGGCCTATATAGTGAAGGCTTTGTGCCCATTCGCCAGATTGCATGTGAGCACATGTACACATGTCACAGATGTTAACCACAGTTTAGGTGAGTTGCTTTTGTAAGCATCAGATTTCTTCATAAATTTGCTCTTATATGAGAACAGAATATCACTGCCTCTCAACTTCACTCTCCTACTGGTACTTAATATGCCAAGTTAAAATGCTTGCATAGTGGACAAGAAAGCAGCATGGGGATTTCCTGGCTCTCTTTCCTGCCAAATTGACAGGTTGCATTGCAGCAGGTGTACAGCAAAGTGATTAAGAATGCACAGGTTGACAAAGCATGTCTTGTATGACTGCAAGCATTTTATATGAATGACATGTCATGGCAAATATTGGCCTCAAGATTATACCTAAGGTTCTGGGGTGTGAGGACAACCTATATGTATATAAAAGCATCACTGAGAAGGTGAATACTCAGGAAAAATAACCTTGACTAGGAGTCTATGTAAAATATACCTTACATTGCAATGTAAGGTATATTTTTTGCTACTTAGATATTTTACAAATGTCCTATTTATATGAGTAGATGCAATAAGCATCTGTCTTGGGTCATGTGAGTTTTTGACTCACATCAGCTGAACAACTCATTCAGCTGCCAGCAGGACAGAGAATCTGGTTTGTTAAAATTCATGTTTGGAAAAAAATCCAGTGTTATCCAGTTCACTTTAAGAACACAGTTAGCCCTTGGTATCAACCTCTCCACTTGTAGGATGCCTGACTTATTTCACATGTAATAAAATAACTTAATATGAGTGTCATTGCCTTGCTCACTAATTTTCAAAAATAATCAAAAAGCAAGAGTGAAAAGAGTAGACTTTAGATGATAAGTAAAATAATTGTTCACCATGTATATACCCACAAACATTTGCATAGAAATTTAAGAGCAATATGGATTTCCAGAAACTTTTCCATAGAGCATCAGTTGACAGACTCCTCCTCCCATTAAGGATTTCTGTGTTCACGTGCTTTTTTTTTTAAATTATTTTTCTGAGGAACTGTAAGCACACCAAAGTTTTTTATTTTATTTTATTTATTTTTAAATCATTATTATTATTTTTATTTTGGCTGCGTTGGGTCTTCGTTGCTGCGCGTGGGCTTTCTCTAGTGGTGAGTGGGGGCTACTCTTCGTTGCGGTGTGCGGGCTTCGCATTACGGTGGCTTCTCGTTGTGGAGCACAGGCTCTAGGCGCGCAGGCTTCAGTAGTTGTGGCACACGGGCTCAGTAGTTGCGGCTCCTGGGCTCTAGAGCGCAGGCTCAGTAGTCATGGCTCCCGGACCTAGTTGCTCCACGGCATGCAGGATCCTCCCAGACCAGGGCTCGAATGGGTGTCCCCTGCATTGGCAGGCGGATTCCCAACCACTGCGCCACCAGGGAAGTCCCTCACGTGCATTTTTAAAGAGACAGCGTAAATAGATTTCATCAGATTTTCAAAGGAATGCATAATCCGAACAGCATTAAAATGATTCCTAAAATCCTTTTAATATGAAAAATTAATTCACTTTATTTCCCAATATATTCCTATTAAGACTTACTAAATTTTCTCCAGAGAAAATAATGTCTTATAGTCTAAGAAAAAATCATTCTGTGCCCCCTAATTTATGACTAAAATAACTCTAATTTGCAGTGTAAAAAACTGTGATAGCAAAGAATTTTCTGTACTTTTTGATCAGCATTTAAAAGCAATTTCAAGGTAAAGTAATATATTGCCAGTGAGGATTAAGATGGAGTGTTATTTGACTATTTTTCATTTAACTGGACTATTAAAACTATATATGAAAGTGCTGTCTATATTTCTAATGTAGAGAGAGATAAATGCTTAGGAGAAATAAGCATAGTGCTATATTAATGCTCTAGTGCTATATTAATAGTTAATTTTTGTAAGTTCCCTTTTACTAATCCACTTCAAAATGGATTAAAGTGAAATCCTGAATATTTTTGGAAGGAATAAAAGGTATATTTTGTGACTTGTACAAAAACCTAATATTTCTATCAGACTTGTTCCCAACACATATGTTGTAATATATACTATATATTCATTTTAATGTAATCAGATATTAATAGCACAAATAATCTTGGACTTTAGCAGAATGATACATTTTATACAAAAATATAGTAAGAATCTTTTTCTTCTTTATTGTATATGCAAAGGTAGGAAAGGATACTGAAAAGGGTTTGGGTTCTTGTTCTAAGACTCCATCAGAGTAATATAGTGAGAGATACAGGACTCATTGACAACAATTGCAGAATAGTTGAAGTGTGTTTTGGTTTTTTTGTTTGTTTGTTTGTTTTATTTATTTATTCATTTTTGTCTGTGTTGGGTCTTCGCCTCTGTGCATGGGCTTTCTCCAGCTGCAGCAAGTGGGGGCCACTCTTCATCGCGGTGCGCGGGCCTCTCACTGTCAGGGCCTCTCCCGTTGCGGAGCACAGGCTCCAGGCGCGCAGGCTCAGTAGCTGCGGCTCACGGGCTTAGTCGCTCCGCGGCATGTGGGATCCCCCCAGACCAGGGCTCGAACCCGCGTCCGCTGCATTGGCAGGTAGACTCCCAACCACTGCGCCACAAGGGAAGCCCTGTGTTTTGGTTTTGATTTTACTCTTTAACTTGTTTGCCACATTTTCTTTCTAACATGGCTAACCACCCTCTAACCTTTTTTCCCCTCTGTTCCTCCCATCATATACCCTTCTTAAGATACTTTGGCATAAAATGATCCAATAAAATCCTTCACAGTAAATGGTTATTATATTTGCAATGATGGAATTTCAGGCATAAGTGGGAGATTTATTTTCGTATGGTAACACCTGCTCTACATCCTTAAAAAAAAATCACACTGATGACATCTGTTGGTATTTTAAGGTTAATGAGGTCTCATTTCACCTCCTACTTAATTTTTCCTTATTCACTGGGTCATACATGAAATTCCACAGCCTGAAAATCTTTATAGCCAAAGAAATGCTATTGACTAAGTTAATGATTTATTATTTTTCTCTATTTTACTGCATTTTAATGGCCATCTTTTGTAGGATGGCCTGAAGAGGAGGTATTTTGGACTGTGGTCTTAGTTGTGTGCTGCCTTAGCTTGGGCTACCATAACAAAATGCCATAGGCTGGGTGCCTTAAACAGCAGATGTTTATTTCTCACAGTTCTGGAAGTTGGCAAGTCCAAGATCAAGGTGCCTGTACATTCAGTTCCCAGTGAGAGCCTTCTTTTTGGCTAGAAGACAGCTGCCTCCTTGCTCTGTCCTCAAATGGCACAGCGAGAGGGAGAGCTTATGTCTCTCTTCTTATAAGGACACTTATCCCATCATGCGGGTCCTACCCTCTTGACCTTATCTAAACCTAATTACCCCGCAAAGGTAGTACCCACCTCCAAATACCATCATATTGGGGGTTTGGACTTCAATGTATAAATTCTGGGGGACACAAACATTCAGCCCATAACGTATATCATTCCAACCAATGGCTTAGACTCTTACCTTTCAGCTCTATTCCGTATATTTTCCATCTGTGTAGATATTCCTTTCCCTCCTTTCCTCACCAAGCTTTGTACCTTGGTAATTCAATACAATAGTTAACAAATTTATGAGGTTGATTAATATATGCTTAGAGCTAGATTAAATTGGTCTCCAGTTATCTCGAGTTGAGGTTTCCTTTCATAAATCAGAATGTATAGTAAAGAGAGGTTTCCTCAGTCTCTGCTCAGTTCTCAACCCTGCCAATATTAGGCATCTGGAAAAAGTCCCCTCACCCCCACTAAAGAAAAATCAAGCCCCCAAACAAAAGAAAAACATCATTTTGAATACAACTATTTAGTTCCAGGACTTTTATCACCTTTCAACTTTAGTTTTTAGGATTCATTTCATTATAAACACATTTTCTTAGATTAAAGAGCCATAACTTTTAGTGTCTATAGCTATCTAAATAAGTATTTGAAGATATGTAAGGTAGAATATTAATTAGAATCGTTAAGTAAAATTGCAAGGAGGAAGTGCAAACACCAATTGATAGTAGCTACCAGGCAAGAGATTTTAGCTGAATGTAAGGAAGGACTTTTATAGAGTTTAAAGATGGTATTATTTTCTCCTAAGAAAAAAGAAACAGATATCTACTCTCATAAGACAGTGAGTTCCTTGTAAACAGATATAATCCTGCTTAAGTTGAATTACTACTTGTTAGGGGTGATATAGAGGAGACTCAGGGTTATAGATGATGACATTTTAGGGTTCTTCTAAAACCAGGAGTGGTCTATTTAAATGTTAAGTTTTATGTAAATATGTGACATGAAATGAACTTAAAGAAGAACACAAAGTGATATACTGAACCACACATTTGGTTATTTAGCATCTGATTTTATAATGGCATTGCAGTTAATTCTGGATATATAATAAAGTGATAAATATCTAGACACAATTTAATAAGATCTTCAAAAATGAACAAATGTCAGAAAGTACTTTGAGAAAAAAATAGTATTTAAATGATTAAACACAATGCTTGAACTGAGAATGTAGTGAATTATTGATTGGCAAGTTGAGAACATGGATGAAAGATTTCTGTATATTTAGTTAATGCAAATATTTGTGTCCAATTAAATCTTTTTTTTCCAACCTTTTTGCACCTTAATGGACCTAGTCCCTGGGATTTAACCAAACTGCTGAATTATTGCCTGTAAGAAAATTTATGGCCTAGCCAGCTAAAACTGCCTAACATTGCATCAGAGAACGTGTCCCTGTGAAAAATCAAAAACATTACAAAAAACTACGTGCTCTGGATTAGATTTTTAAAAGCATCTTAATTGATAGGTTTTGCTTCCTGGAATCACATGTCTCATGTTACTCTATATCTGGTATCTGTGATGATTGTTTAATCCATTTATGAGCATGGAATGACTCTCTAGCCTCCTTGAAATGTTTCTGGCAGTAATCTCAATATCTGTTCTGTTCTCTTCTTTCTGCCCCTGCACAGCACAGCAAGGAAAGGTTAATTCTGATATTTCCTCATCTTCCCCCCACCACCCTCTTCTGCTATTCATTAAAGACAGTAAATCTGATGTCTGACTTTCTTTCTCATTAGTGTGTCTCAGAAGACATGTTAAAAAAAAAAAAAAACTGGCCGGTTAGATGAAAGAGGAACCATATGTCTATTTGTCATTTTTATTAAAAGAATGAGTAAAAAGAGAACTCCATGTGCCAATGCCATGCTTTCCTGCAGGCCTTTTGTGGCTTTCAATGTTTGTATACAATTCTGTATTACTATCTTGCTTCAGTCTCAATAAGCATATTTAGCTAGAGTTGTTTTGTGTAGCTGTGCATGAAAAAGAATTTATAGCTTTTCCAGCACAGGACAAGCCAAAAGAGCATTGGGTTTTTTGAGTTTATAAAAGCATAGATAGCCTTTCAGCACTTAAGTAGAGCTTTCAATTATTTTATATATGTCCCTCTAAAATATGAATATATTTACTAAATACATATCCTTCTATGTATATTTTTTCATCTTTGTTAATGTGGCATGCAGAATAAATAAGTCTATTTTATTAAAGAACACCTTGACTATAGATAGTTTTAATTGCAAAGATAAAGAAGAAAACCAATTTTGCTCCTTAATCTTGTCAAAGCCAGATTTTCTAGTTAATCCCCTTTACTGTAGATCAGCACAATACAGTCTCCAATCTAAAAGCAGAAAGAATCAGATTCTGATTTTTAATGACCTTGTCTTTAAGTGGCTTCTGGTTATGATCTCATAACATGATATTTTTGGATTTTTAGTTTTAATGTTTCTGGGTTCTTTTTTCCCTCTTGAGGTAAACACTTCGTAAACAGTTTTGAAATATAAATTATTTGCTTTTCTATATGATTTCAAAATTTCTATGTATTAAATTTTTATAAATCTAGCAATGCATTCTGTATGATAACTTGCTTCAAAAAAGTTTTAAAATCTATAGTTAGAAAATCAAGTGAATAAGAAATTAATCATACTTCTCTTGGCCTTACTTCTCATCACACCAGCTATAGCCCTTTTTTTCTTACTTCCTTGTAGCCAAAGGCCTTTAAATAATTGTCCTCATTTGTTGCCTCTTATTTCTTTCTTCTTATTTTCTCTAAAGCCTATTCTCATCAGGGATTTGCTCAGACCATTCACCAAAACTACTCTTATCAACGTCACTAACTACCTTTGTTTCTAAATCCATTAGTTAATTATTAATCCTTACCCTACTTGATCTATGAGAGCAGTGATTACTCTTCCCTCTTTCCATCCCTGGCCTTAGGGTACCACAGATTCTTGGTTTTCTCCTACTTTGCTAGCAGCTTCTTGTCAATCTCCTTGGCCAATTTATCTACTTATATCTAATCTCTTAATGTTGGAGTGCCCAGGGGTCAGGCCTTGATCCTCTTTAGAGATCTCATATCATCTCTATGTTAGCAACTCTCAGTTTTTCATTTCTACTCCTGACCTTTCTTCTGACCCTGATTCATATGGCCGATTACATACTCAACATCTCTACCTGGATATTTAATAGATGTCTCAAGCTATACTACACTTCTGAGAGTCTCCCCTAGACATGCTTTGGTATTTCACATCTCAGTAGGAAGTAACTACATTCTTCCAGTTGTTCAGTCTAAACAATCAAAAAGCGTAAAACAAACAAAAACCCTCTTTGTTTTTTTTTTTTTTTTTTTTTTCGGGGCTGTGGG
>NW_006782062.1:293087-394958 GCF_000442215.2 Lipotes vexillifer
TGCGGTACGTGGGCCTCTCACCGTTGTGGCCTCTCCCGTTGCAGAGCACAGGCTCCGGACGCGCAGGCTCAGCGGCCATGGCTCACGGGCCCAGCCGCTCCGCGGCACGTGGGATCTTCCCGGACCGGGGCACGAACCCGTTTCCCCTGCATCAGCAGGCGGACTCTCAACCACTGCGCCACCAGGGAAGCCCCCCTCTTTGTTTTTTAATCACGGCCTACATTTAATTCATTGAGAAATGCTATTATCTCTGCCTTCAGAATACATCCAGAATTTGACTACGTCTCTTCCACTAACACCACTGTGGTCTCCATACCAGCATCTCTTGTTTGCAGTATTTCACTAGTGTCATAACTGATTTTCTGTTTCTATCCTTGGCCCTCTTACAGCTTATTCTCAACACAGCCACAGTAGCCATCCTAAAATATTCCTCACGTGCCTCTACTTGAGGGCTTTCTATTACCTCTCCCCTCTGCCTAGATTGTTGTTCTCACAGGCATCCACTTGGCTTGTTCCCTCACCTACTTTAAGTCTTTGCTCAATGGTTACTTTCTTAATTAGGTATATTATTTTCATAGAGCTGCCATACAAATTAGTGTAGACTAAATGGCTTTAAACAACAGAAATTTATTCTCTCAGCTCAGGAGATTGGAAGTCTGCAATCAATGTGTTGATAGGTGTCTTTGTTTGTTTGGACCGCTATAACAAAATACCGTAGACTAGCTGGCTTATAAACAATAGAAATTTATTTCTCACAGTTCTAGAGGTTGGAAAGTTTCAAGCTCAGGGCATGGGCAGATTCCTTATCTGGAGAGGGCCTGCTTCCTAGTTCATAGCTGTCATCTTGCTGTGTCCTCACATGGCAGAATGGGTGAGGGATCTCTCTGGGGTCTCCTTTGTAAGGGCAATAATCCTATTAATGAGGGGTTCACCCTCATGACCTAATCACTTCCCAGAAGTCTCTATCCAAATACCATCACAGTGGGGATTAAGTTTCAACATATGCATTTTGGGAGGGACACAAACATTCAGTCTATAGCAATAGGGTTTATTCCTTCTGAAGGCTCTGAAGGAGAACCCATTCCATGCCTCTCTCCCAGATTCTGGTGGCTGCTGGCAATCCTTGGCTGTCCGTGGCTTGTAGCTGTATAACTCCAATCTCTGCCATCATCTTTACATGGCCTTCCTTTCTGTGTAACTGTGTCTCAAGTCTCCCTCTTTCTCTTATAAGTCATCTGTCATTGGATTAAGAGCCCACCCCAAATCCAGGATGATCTCATCTCAAGATCCTTAACTTAATTACTCCTGCAAAGACTCTATTTCCAAATAAGGTTACAATCATAATTTCCTAGGAGACATATGTTTGGAGGAGGGGAGGCACCATTCAACCCACTTCATTTGGGCTCCCGGACCATCTGTTTAAAATTGCAATCTCCATTCCCCACTCTACTTTTTACATTAAGTCCACAGTCCCTTATACAAAAGCCTGTATGTGTTTTGGAATGTGGAACTTTTTGGATTTTAGGAAGATTATATGATGCACCCCACATATTATACACTAGCTTCAGTGGGGTTTTGGGTCTCACAGCATTATCAAACACATTAATGTTTCTACAGTGAAACATATGGATATTCACATAATGAGATAAATAAAATATATAAATAACTTTACATCAGTCCAGGTCAGGGTTTGTTCCTCAATTAGTTTGTACTAAACTTACAGGACAACTTTCTAATCTTTTTGTTTGTTTTTTATTTACTTGTTTATTTTGTTATCAATTGTTTATGATTTGTTTCCTGTCTATCCAACTTGTTCTCTGTGAGGGAAGAGTCTTTGTTTTATTCCTAATGTATCCTAAACTCTTTGAATAATCATTGGCATATGGTAGGTGCTCAATAGATATTTGACCACCTTCTCATGTTGCTTGTCTTTGGAATGTTCCTCTGGAAATCTGGGTCAGAGAAGAATACATAAAAACAAGAGAGAAAAAGATTTCAAAAAGAGATAGAAGGAGAATTGAAATTTAATATCTCTTTTAGATCTGCTGTCACATCTCATTTCAGATTTGGGGGAAGGCCTTTGGTGCATGAGCATGTGTAAATTAAATAATATAATATTTTAATCATTTATACTTATTTAAAATGTCTTTACTGTGATAGATTTTAGGCATGAGAACAATATTTAGTTCTTTCTTCCATAAAGCCTTAATAGCTTATTGGGAATAATTCAGAAAACAAACTGTCTTCTTCTTGGATTTAAGGTGACACAAAACACATGATACTCCATCTATATTTATGTAAGACATCTGAGTTTTCAAACCATATAATTTACCACCGACTTTCATAATCAACACAATTTCTTTCCTTATCTCTTTGTGGGGGGTTGTTTTTAATAAAAATGCAAAGCTATACAAACACTGTAGAGAACTTTAAATATAGGTTTTGGTCACTGATTATAGGGAGGTCAGAGAGTTTTGTTTTTGTTGTTTTATTTTTGGTAACAGTATGTCCATGAAACAATTATAAAAAATGACACAAAATAATTACCTTGCTATGGGGTGTTCTTACATATTGTAAATATATGTTAATGACCTAGGGGACCAATTGAGGATGACTAATTTTATCAATATCTTTAGTCGGATAGCCATATTCTCCTGGTGCCAGACTCTAAGGATTTGAAATACAAATGCACATTTGAAAGCTATATTAATTTTTTCCATACATCTGGAAGACTGTTTAGAAAGGATAAATGTTTCTAGATGAAGTTGATGATAATCAAATTGAGAGGTGAAAATTTAATCATGTATTTCAGATGTAAGTCCCAGTTGGACTGTAGCTGACACTGAGTGATGTTCATTCACTTCCTCTTTTGTATTACCATTCCATTTCTGTTGGGTCCTTTGTCAATGTCTTTAAAAAGTACTCCACTTCCTCTGTTCCTTTCACAGGTAAGCAAACATATAAACCCACCTACCAAATAAACAACAGACAAACCACAGACATTTTTGAACTAGACCACCACTCTAATTATCAGTCTATACCACTGTCTTCTATTAGTTCCAAAACCCTGATCCTGTAGCTTATATAAAGATCTGTTTTCACAGTGCTCTTTGAGTGAGCCCTCCAAAGCCTGATTTCTTCTGCTACTGATACTTTTGATGGGACCCAGGGAAAGGTCACTAATTGTAAGACTAGAGATTGGCTTCAAACATCTTACAGTTTGGCTGTTCAACAACACTGAGCACTATCAGTGTCCAATTAATTACATGTGATTTAGATGGTCTTCATTAATCTTGTGATTAGTGTCATCATCACTTAACTAAATACTAAAAGGCTGCTTCTTAAGCATATATGATTATTGTTATGTAAATTGAAGTGATTATATCATTATTAGTAGGCTACTATATGCATTCCTCAAATTTACCCTGACCAGTTATTTTCTGGGCTTAAGTTAAAAAAATAAAATGACTTTCACATTCATCCATTCAAATATCAGTTTGAGCACCTTTCATTGTTCTAGGTGTGGATAAAATGGTGAGCAATACATGTAATGTTTCTCCTCCCAAGGAGCTTACGTTTTAATGGAATGTAACAGAAGGGAGACAGATAATTTACAAACAAAACTACACAAACATGAGATTATATTGACTGGTGATCAGTATTAAGAGGAAAATATAATAGGGTATGGCACAGAGAGGGAGGGTCTGGGACTCTGACCTCTTTAGTTAGGATTGTCAGAGTGGACCTCTTAGAAGATTTAGTATTTGACCTGAGCCCTAAATGATAGAAAGAAATCAGCGATGTGAAGATCATGGGAAAAAGTGTACCTAGCAGAAAAAATTGCAAGAACTAAGACTCTGAAACTTTTGAGGAAGAAAAAAAAAAGAATGTCAGGGAGTCTGGAATGTTGTAACCAAGGACAAAAGAGCTATGAGACAATGAGGTTAAAGAGTAGGCAGGGGCCAGGTAAGAGAGGGCTTTGCAAAAGCCTTAGAAGTTTGCATTGGATCCTAAGTATAATGGGAAGTCATTAGAAGGTTTAAAAAGTGAGGCAGTGACATGAGCTGATTCATGTTTTGAAAAGATCATTTTCACTTTGTGTGGAGAATAGAAGAAAAAGGGCAGGTTTTCTATTTTTTTTTTTTTTTCTCCCAGAAAAGTTTGTCATGTTTGTAGTTGGAAATGTAATATGTTGGAAAGCACAATGACCTGCTTTCCTCTGTACCGGTCATTGGAATTCAGCCTTTACCACTTGGCCAATCACTTGGTAAGCATTCAATAAATAGAACTAATGGTCTATAAATACAATGTAGAATTGAATTTTTTTTAAGCCTATATACCCTGAATAAATGCATGAACAAATGGTTTTTAAATTAATTTAAATGTTTCTCAGATTATAAACTCACCTTTGTAAAGAAGTGCAGAGAAACAAATTTAAATTGTTTTTATAATGAATTTTCATTCAGTCCCTCAAATACTTGAGTGCTTAACTTGTGCTACATACTTTGTGGCAAATTACAAAAATAAATCAAACATAAACATTTCCTTAAAGAAGTTTGTATTAAAACTCAAAGGCTCAAAAAAGAATCTACATGTTTTGTGATAAATTTTATTTATTTTTTTCAATATTAACAATCTAGTTAGATAATCACTAAACTTTTCTTTGAATTATATTTGAAGACATGGGACATTTCAGGTTTCTGTGGTATTTCTTTGTTTCATGTTTCCACTGGTACTTCTTTGACAAGTTCAGTTCTAAGTGAGAACCCAGACCAGTTCTACTATCTTTCCCTCAATTTACTTGATCTCCTTTATTTTGTAACAAAATATGATAACATTTATTTTTCTATTCCTATATTTTACATCTTTGTGGTTATTTTTCTACACAATTTGTAGGTTTAGAATTATAAATCACTTAAAGGATGATCTTAGCTGCAGTTTTGCTATGTCCTATAGTCATTGTCATTTTCTATATTGAATGCATTGATTATTTCCTATACAAGTAAAAATTTTAATATCTTTTCCCTTCACTTCTTGTATTACTTTCAGTTTTTATTCATGTAATCTTGATTACTAAATCCATTTTACTTTATTGAATTATCATGTTTCATTTTTACATCTATTCTTTCAAGACTTATTTTTGAGATTTGCATAGAGCTTATAACTAATAGTTATTTGCATTTTGTTCTATGTCATTCCAATATCAAGCAGTTTATAATTATATCATGATGGTAATTTTCTTGGTTTCATTATTTTATCTCCTAAGTAGCTCTTCTCACCTCCAACCTCTGAATAAAGGGCTTTTTGTGGGGAATCGACTAGAAGCTACTCCACTTATTTCTCAGGCAGAATTTTACTCAGGGCTCAAAACATTGACCTCTGTGTCTTCTTCAGTCTAGTTGCATGACTGTTGAAAAGCACTGATGTTTCCGGCTTGGGAATAACACCATTTCTTGGTTTTGAGCCCACATGTAAAGTTTTTTTTATTCTTATATACTAGCATTTATTTTTAATGGGCATATGGGGCAGGGAAGAGTAGACACCTGTGCACATAGATCAACATCTGGAAGTCTCAGTTTGAATTTATTTTAGCAATATAAACACTCATTTTCAAAATAAAAATCTGTCAAGGGGCACAATAGCCCAATGTAGTATGTTTGCATTAAAATGATCATGGAATCCAATTAAGATACTGAAGTAGTATGGGAAAGTCTAGGAACTATTGTTTCTTAAGGTTTAGGAATAGTTTCATGAAACTTAGCTACATCATGCTTTTTATTTTCTCTCTTCTGAATTGTTAGGATGTTAATATTTAAATGATACCAAATGTAAAGAAATGGTGATGTTTAAGAATGTGTTGGTTATCTGTGACTTCCTCTTCAAGGTGTGGTTCCAGGCAACAGTGACTGATGTTCCAGGCACAGTGAGTGAGGGCTACACATCTGCAGAGCTTGGTGGTGAGGGTAATGCATCCAAAGTGAAACACTTAGAAACTTGGCTGATTTCATTTTTTCCTTCAGGACTCCATACTCCTGGCTAAATTATTAAAATTATGATAGGAGTTTTTCCTTTTATGGATTATGATTATAAGGTATATTTTAGCTCATATTTCACAGAACCAAGTTTGTTGTCATTGATATTTTATTGTTGAATAAGCTCACTGGATTTAAATTCAAAGCATGATAGTATGGAATAATACCAATCGGATTGGTATTTGAAGGTCTAGTTGAGGCTGGACCGAAAAATAAAAGATAGGGTAAGAGAGAGTAGAAGGGTAAAATAGGAAATTGTTCAATTTTTATAGTAAAAGTAGGCTGCTGTTATCAGTGAGTGCATGAGTCTTCAGTTCAAATAGAAGACTTGCACTTCACTCCAAGCTAATCAAATATCTTCCTACTTTGCGTCTTCCAAAGTTTCTTGTCTGTCGTTTTTATCGTAGCCAATATCATCAATTTACATAAGAGAAAAGGATGGACTCGATTCTCTTAGGATGTGATCCTAAGAGAGAACCTTGCATTTGAAGAATCTGAAGTAGTGACCCCTATCATTTTGGGCATTTATTTCATCAAGCTTACCAATCTTGCTCTGAACATTTGTATTCCATGCATATGTCCTATTATCTAGAAGTAACTAGCATAAATGTGTAATTACATGGTTTGTTTTGTTGTAATAGATTTCAAGATACTCTATTATTATGGTGCTGTTTGAATTGTGTTTACTATATCAACATAAACATATAAATTGAGTCAAATTATTTGCTTGGTTAACTGCAAACCAAAAGTCATTACCGTGTGGTCAGTTTCAAAATGTTGTGTGACAATAAAAGCATTTGATTCCCTTTGCTCAGACTTGGACCTCAAAAACTTCATTTCCTGTAGTATCAATATAGTAGGCACAACTTTTGGAGAAACAGTAGGTATTTTCTGTAGCACCGTGCAAGGACCCCACATAATTATTTAAACATGCCTTTTAATTCCCATAGTGGCTTGTGTCTTATTTGTAGTTGAGATAATTTCTGTTATTCTAAAGCATTTTTCCCTTTGCCTAAACCGCTGACTCTTCCAACATACACAAACACAAATATACCATTAGAAAATTTTGGATATTTATGTTAAAAAGTTAGCATTTCTCATAATGTTTCTTTGAGTTTTCATTAAGTAACCCAATCATACTGTAAACTTCTGCTAGTCTATTAGGCAATAAAATTGCTTATAAACCTTGCTATTTTATAATCTCTTTGAACTGCTTCTCTTTTCTTCTTCTTCATGGTTTTAAATAAAGACAAACAAAAGGATGTGGGGTTTACATCTAGCTTCCTCTAGCCTCTGATTCCACCACCTGCCTTTAGTTTCCTGCCTCCTCTCCTGCTGGCCGCCATTGTCTGCCCTGTGTGTGCCCTTATCTCTCTCGTTCTCCATCCTTGCTTCTCTGCCTCTAGTGAATGAAATGGGCAAATCTAAAAATCAGATCCAACACTCAGAGCCAGAAGACACGGAATACTTCATTTCATAATCCATGCATTAAAAAAACATTGCATTAATAATTGACAAGACGTGACTGAATTACCTTGCATTTCTATGGAAGAAGAACAGAAAGCTTCTAGGAATTCAATGGTTTCTTTTAACTGTTTCTGATCTTACAATTCTCTTCCTCTTGTATACCTGTATTTAACTAAGACCAACATCCATGTGATTATATGAGAAGTCTTTGTCACATGCATTAAAGGACATCTTCTTAATGTTAAACAGCTGTGAAAGAAGTTTCTTTTCAGTTTATTGCAAATGCAATAAACATCGGGGTTATCAAAGCACGATTTGAAATAAAATGCGTGACTTGGCTATTATTCCAAACCATTCTGTTTCTTTTAGCTTCTGGCAATTTCTGGATTATAAGTCTAACAATCGATCCTAGCTTTCCATTTCTAAACATATCCTCCCACATGAGTTAAGTTTTTGTGACAGTTGCCCAAATCTGTGGTCCTCGAGCCTATGTGAATTAGTACCAAAACTTGTTTATCATTTTGGGGTAAAATAAGATTATATACTCACAATTTAATATAAGGTTTTTCATTTGCCACTATCCCTCAGCTTCCTAACACATCAAAATTATAGGCTTTATTATACACAGAGATACAATCCAAGACTGTGTCTGAAAATTATCTTGTGGGTCTCACAGGAGGGGAGTAGATTTTGTGATATTTGAAGGGAAATATGTCATGCATAGTTAAAGTTAGCGTTTTAAAACCTTGAGAAAATTTCAAAAAGCAATTTGAATAGCATACTAATACATTTTAAGATTCATATTATTGGCCCAGTAAACATTTAGGGTGATTCTTGGCTGAGATATGTATATATATATATATATATATATATATATATATATATATATATACACATTAGCTATCTATATAGATATAGTTTTAGTTATAGTTACATATATATATATATATATATCATACCCTCTTCTTATACTTATTAGTTTATGACTTTGGACAAATTACTTAAATTCCATGTCTCTTAGCTTTCTCATCTGTAAATTGGGAATATAACAGTATCTGCCTGTATTACATTAAGGGCATTTAATAAGATAATACACATAAAGTACTGAGATGAGTTTCTGGCAAATAAAAGGGCTATGTAAGTGTTACCTATTATTACCATTATTATTATTTTTGATTGCCAGCATATGTTGAATTTTTAACTAAATCTTACATTTTGGAAGTTTGTTACATAATATATATATATATATATATATATATATATATATATATATATATATACACATTAGCTATCTATATAGATATAGTTTTAGTTATAGTTACATATATATATATATATATATCATACCCTCTTCTTATACTTATTAGTTTATGACTTTGGACAAATTACTTAAATTCCATGTCTCTTAGCTTTCTCATCTGTAAATTGGGAATATAACAGTATCTGCCTGTATTACATTAAGGGCATTTAATAAGATAATACACATAAAGTACTGAGATGAGTTTCTGGCAAATAAAAGGGCTATGTAAGTGTTACCTATTATTACCATTATTATTATTTTTGATTGCCAGCATATGTTGAATTTTTAACTAAATCTTACATTTTGGAAGTTTGTTACATAATGGCCTAATGCAGTCCTTGAGATAGAATAATGCATTTCAATGTAAATAATACATTACATTTTAATAGCAAAAACGTCATATTATCTCATTTTATTCTCATCATTAGCTATTAAATAAAAAAAAAGAAGTCTATTTTCCCTGGTTATAGAGTTAGTAAATGTAATATCTGGGACCCAAATTCTAATTTCAGACCTTCCCAAATATGCAGTTGTGACTTTTTAACCTAAATTTAGTATTTAATTAATCATTTAAAATATAATTAAAAAAAATAAAATCCGAGTAATTTTGAAGGCAGAGGGTAAACACATAAAGACACTTGTATACTTGAACGTTTTTACTTGAAATTAGTATATCCAGCTGTCTTACAGAAGTCAAGCCAATTTGATAATTTCATTTACTTAAATCTCTGATGCCATGCTTGATATGTGGACAGGGGTTGAAAGTGTCAGTTATGAAAATGTAAATTATTAAAGTGCATTTTAGAGAGAATGGAAGGCGTTCAGACTTAATCAATCATGTGGCAAGTAATTAATCTAACGTACAGGGAATGTCATTTCAGATAATATGGGGAACTATTCAACCATTTTTAAAATGCTTGTGTGATGAATTATCTGAGATACAGTACTTGATGGAGCTTCTGAGAAGTACATAAGCCCTGTTCCTCTGGTACCCTAGTAGTACTGGGAGAAAGTGGTTAGGAGGCCGAATATTCACCCCCTAACCAAAAGACACAGATGCTACCAGACACAAGTGGGCTGTGGGATATGTTTTATTAATGGATGGGATCCTAGTACTCTTTCCTCAGTTATACACATAAATTGTCTTCAGTCAAACTATCTTGGAGAATATAGATTTGATCTGAAACCAAACAGCAGCACCTACTCCAAGTTCAATTTTAGGCCTTGGGATCTCCTGGAGAAGAAAATCTGAGTCTATCAAGTAGACCCTGAATGGTTACCTGGCCAACTGCAAAGTCCAAGGCCTGCCTGGCACACTTATTTCCAGGCAGGTCAGAAAGACAGTATGTTGGAGGGGGTGGGTGGGGAGTAGGGTGATTTGGTATGTATACATCTGTAACAATAATTAGGGGAATGGGCTAGTGATTTGAAAGCAACTGTATGTGTGCAGGCAGATCTAAGGGCACAAGACATTTGAGCACACATGAGCATTGACTTTACACTGTGACCCATGTATAACCCAGGATTAGCTCCCTTGCAGAAGAACAAGAGACCAGTAATATTCACCTAAGTGATCCCCTGTTACGGAAAGGAAGTGGATATCTGAGCAGGTGGTGGTATAGGTTGTCTCTACTAAGACAGTGCCTCTCAAACTGCAATACATACATGACTCTCTTGGAGATTCAGTTTAAATGTTGATTCTGATTCAGCAAGGCTCGTTTGGGGCCTGAGATTCTGCCTAGGTGATTCTGATGCACTCTTTGTATAGCATGGCTCTAAGAGAAATGTTGAAACCTCTTTTGGTCCCTTTTCCAATATCTTTTGGAAAAAGAAGATGAAAGATACCAAAAGAGATACACAGAATAGTCATATCTGTGTATGTCTTTTGAACCATGTACTTTAATTCTTTGAGCCTCCATTTACTCATCTTTAAAACAAGTGATAATTCTTACCTTGTTATGTTATAGAGTAGGTGACAGATAATATATATGTAAAATACCTAGAACAGATCCTGGTCCTTTGTAAGTGCCCTCCACCCAATAGTAGCTACCAATGCACTTATTATATAAAAGAAAATGAGAGTTCAACTAAATAAGTTGTGACTGATCATTTGAACTCAGGCTCAAAAACTAACTCAAAAATAAAAGGAGAATCTCATGACAAAGGGTATACATCGAAAAGTAGCAGGACTTATGGAAATAAAAAAAGTGAACACAATCTTAGGCTGCATTGATAGGTGTTAGGTACCTATATTAAGGAAGATGCTAGAGAGAAATATCTAGAATTTCCAAGGAGATATTGTAAACTCAAAAGATACTTATCTGTTGGTTGGTAAGTTGTATTTGGAAATACTGTGGTCAACTCCAAGTTTATTATTCCTGGTCTGGTTCGTTGACAGATGGAACATCCCCAGAGGTAGGGCAGCATTGGTGGAAATTTATCCAAAAGGCATTTCATGAGAAATGTTTGAAAAAAAAATTAGTGGATATTATCCCAGAAATAAGAAAGTTGGAGAACTGGTGGGTGGGATAGAACAGAGAACCCTATCAAATGGATAAAGGAGTAGTCTTACCTTTGTCTTACTCCTGGTGACAAAACTGAGACTGACAGAAATTATAGTTTGGCAGATTCATGCTTAATATAAAAAAGCTATTTCTCATTGCTTATGTTTCCCAAAAAGGGACCAGTTTACTCATAATGTGAATCCTTATTGTAGAATGTGTAAGCAAATCCTTCGTGACCTCTCTGTAGGGATGTTTTAGACCAGGCTTCTGCTAACGCTGGGGGGTTGGGCTAGGCCCTTCAAGTCTAAATTCCAATTCTAAAGTCTAGTATTCTAATACAGTAGATATTAGTTAAGAAACAGTCAAGAATTACTCCTTAATTGGTTTGAAAGGCATCAACAGAAATGATTTTTTCTTAAAAATTTTTAAGAGTTTTATCGTAATAAGACCGAATAATCTGTAGTATTTTAAAGTTTTTTTGAAATACTTGTTTGCACATTATCTCATTTAACTTAACTTTTGGAATTCATTAATTTTAGTTTTTATTTTCAAATTTCTGAATTTACCTCTTTTGATTTACCTATTTACAACTTTTCCAAAGTTTGAGATGAAAATACACAATGTTTACATTTTAAACACTGATTTTTGAATCTTGCTGACATTTTGACTGATTTTTTTTTTTCTAGAGAATAGTGGGAGCTCTTTTATTTAATTCTTTCAGGGGCAGCATTTGTTGATTTATTAAAAGAATAATTTTAAGTGAGAAATATTTAAAATTATGCATATATACCTAACTTCTATTGTATCTATCAATCAATATCAATTAATACATATTTATTCACTAATATTCTGGGTCCATTAATTTGACTTACATACATCCCATCTTCCTTGCATCCATCACATTCATATGATTTGCAATCTTGTTAATTTCATAGTGGAACATAATTCAAGAAAATTATGAAGCAATCTGAATGAAAAATGCTCTGAGTCCCTCTCCACCTCCTCCCCAACCATTACTGGGTATCAGCGAAGAATGCTTTCAACTGCAAATAGCCAAATGAATCTTTCTATGGCTTATGCAAATTCCTTCCTTCCTTTCTTCCTTCCCTCTCTCCGTCTTTCCTGTCTTCCCTTCTTACCTTCCTCCATCCATTTCTTCCTTCCTTTGTCTCATTAAACAAGAAATCTGGAGTTAAGTGACAGGCGCCATTAGGATAGTAGCATTCTCTCTGAACTTCTCATGGCCTTTTCCTGATAGTCATAAATGGCTGTCACAGGTTCAAATAGTAAGATCATGTTCTAAGGACATCTGCCTTCTTTATGAGGAAAGCAAAACTTTCCTACTTGCCACCAGTTAATGAATATTTATATCGCATTTGCCAGAACTGTGCCAGATGACTACATCAACTTGCTCGTATTTTAGTTGATCCCATCCCTATTGTGAAGTCTCAGAATGGAAAAGGGTCTAGGAATGGATGTTGGGTTAGTGAAGCAACAATATCTGCACCTCCTCTCTTTTACTAACTTGTCTTTATTGAGCTTTGACTTAAAGGTTTTGACCTAATTTTCACAGATGAAACTCCTCCTTTTTGTACACATCTCTTATTAGTATTTGTAATAATTGAGTTGCATAATTACAATGTTAATTACAACTGGCAAATGAATGTTTTGAGAATAAATACAACTGATTTTGTTAAGCATACAACTCAGTGATGAGACCAGAAGTGCATTGGGTATATTCCAGAATCACTAAGAGTTGGGAGAGTGGAGTTTTTCCTGGACATCAGTAAAATATATTTTAGAAGGAAATTTTCAGGTAATCCAGGAATTGGATTAAATGGTGGCTGATTAAGAAAATAAAAATGATCATACTAGAGTAATTTTTCATCATTATCAACATCACGTATATTTTTTTAATATAGAAAGTTTTTTAACTTCTTTATTAGAGTATAATTGCTTTACAATGGTGTGTTAGTTCCTGCTTTATAACAAAGTGAATCAGTTACACATATACATATATCCCCATATCACTTCCCTCTTGCATGCCAAAATGCAGCTGCACTCAACGACCAGCAAACTACAGTGCAGGATACGCTATGCCAAACAACTAGCAAGAAAGGAACACAACCCCATCCATTAGCACAGAGGGTACCGAAAATCATAATAAGGGCACAGACACACCAAAACACACCACCAGACATGGACCTGCCCACCAGAAACACAAGGGGTCTTTTGTATTTCCATACAAATTGTGAAATTTTTTGTTCTAGTTCTGTGAAAAATGCCAGTGGTAGTTTGATAGGGATTGCATTGAATCTATAGATTGCTTTGGGTAGTAGAGTCATTTTCACAATGTTGATTCTTCCAATCCAAGAACATGGTATATATCTCTCCATCTATTTGTATCTTCTTTAATTTCTTTCATCAGTGTCTTATAATTTTCTGCGTACAGGTCTTTTGTCTCCTTAGGTAGGTTTATTCCTAGATATTTTATTCTTTTTGTCGCAATGGTAAATGGGAGTGTTTTCCTAATTTCACTTTCAAAATTTTCATCATTAGTGTATAGGAATGCCAGAGATTTCTGTGCATTAATTTTGTATCCTGCTACTTTACCAAATTCACTGATTAGCTCTAGTAGTTTTCTGGTAGCATCTTTAGCAATCTCTGTGTATAGTGTCATCTGCAAACAGTGACAGCTTTACTTTTTCTTTTCCAATTTGGATTCCTTTTATTTCTTTTCCTTTTCTTCTCTGATTGCTGTGGCTAAAACTTCCAAAACTATGTTGAATAAGAGTGGTGAGAGTGGGCAACCTTGTCTTGTTCCTGACCTTAGTGGAAATGCTTTCAGTTTTTCACCATTGAGGATGATGTTGGCTGTGGGCTTGTCATATACGGCCTTTATTATATTGAGGAAAGTTCCCTCTACACCTACTTTCTGCAGGGTTTTTATCATAAATGGGTGTTGAATTTTGTCAAAAGCTTTCTCTGCATCTATTGAGATGATCATATGGTTTTTCTCCTTCAATTTGTTAATATGGTTAATCACATTGATAGATTTGCGTATATTGAAGAATCCTTGCATTCCTGGAATAAACCCCACTTGATCATAGTGTATGATTCTTTTAATATGCTGTTGGATTCTGTTTGCTAGTATTTTGTTGAGGATTTTTGCATCTATGTTCATCAGTGATATTGGCCTGTAGTTTTTTTTCTTCGTGACATCTTTGTCTGGTTTTGCTATCAGAGTGATGGTGGCCTTGTAGAATGACTTTGGGACTGTTCCTCCCTCTGCTATATTTTAGAAGAATTTGAGAAGGATAGGTGTTAGCTCTTCTGTAAATGTTTGATAGAATTCTCCTGTGTAGCCATCTAGTCCTTGGCTTTTGTTTGTTGGAAGATTTTAAATCACAGTTTCAATTTCAGTGCTTGTGATTGGTCTGTTCATATTTTCTATTTCTTCCTGATTCAGTCTCAGGAGGTTGTGCATTTCTAAGAATTTGTCCATTTCTTCCAGGTTGTCCATTTTATTTTCATATAATTGCTTGTAGTAATCTCTCACGATACTTTGTATTTCTGCTGTGTCAGTTGTTACTTCTCCTTTTTCATTTCTAATTCTGTTGATTTGAGTCTTCTCCCTTTTTTCTTGATGAGTCTGGCTAATGGTTTATCTATTTTGTTTATGTTCTCAAAGAACCAGCTTTTCGTTTTACTGATTTTTGCTATCATTTCCTTCATTTCTTTTTCATTTGTTTCTGATCTGATCTTTATGATTTCTTTCCTTTCGCTAACCTTGGGGTTCTTTTGTTCTTCTTTCTCTAATTGCTTTAGGTGTAAGGTTAGGTTGTTTATTTGAGATGTTCCTTGTTTCTTAAGATAGGCTTGTATAGCTATAAACTTCTGTCGTAGAACTACTTTTGCTGCATCCCATAGGTTTTTGGTCATTGTGTTTTCATTGTCATTTGTTTGTAGGTATTTTTTGATTTCTTCTTTGATTTCTTCAGTGATCACTTCGTTATTAAGTAGTGTGTTGTTTAGCCTCCATGTGTTTGTATTTCTTACAGAGTTTCTCCTGTAATCGATATCAAGTCTCATAGCATTGTGGTCAGAGAAGATACTTGATATGATTTCAATTTTCTTAAATTTACCAAGGCTTGATTTGTGACCCAAGATATGATCTATCCTGGAGAATGTTCCATGAGCACTTGAGAAGAATGTGTATTCTGTTGTTTTTGGATGGAATGTCCTATAAATATCAATTAAGTCCATCTTGTTTCATATATCATTTAAAGCTTGTGTTTCCTTATTTATTTTCATTTTGGATGATCTGTCCATTGGTGAAAGTGGAGTGTTAAAGTCACTTACTACGATTGTGTTACTGTTCATTTCCCCTTTTATTGCTGTTAGTGTTTGCCTTATGTATTAAGTTGCTTATATGTTGGGTGCGTCAATATTTACAATTGTTATGTCTTCTTCCTGGATTGATCCCTTGATCATTATATAGTGTCCTTCTCTGTCTCTTGAAATCGTCTTTGTTCTAAATTCTGTTTTGTCTGATATGAGAATTGCTACTCCAGCTTTCTTTTGATTTCCATTTGCATGGAATATCTTTTTCCATCCCCTCACTTTCAGTCTGTATGTGTCCCTTGGTCTGAAGTGGGTCTCTTGTAGACAGCATATATACGGGTCTTGTTTTTGTATCCATTCAGTCAGTCTATGTCTTTTGGTTGGAGCATTTAATCCATTTACATTTAAGGTAATTATCAATATGTATGTTCCTATTAAGATTTTCTTAATTGTTTTAGGTTTATTATTGTAGGTCTTTTCCTTCTCTCATGTTTCCTGCCTAGAGAAGTTCCTTTAGCATTTGTTGTAAAGCTGGTTTGGTGGTGCTGAATTCTCTTAGCATTTGCTTGTCAGTAAAGCTTTTAATTTCTCTGTCAAATCTGAATGAAATCCTTGCTGGGTAGTGTAATCTTGGTTGCAGGTTTTTCTCCTTCATCACTTTAAATATATCCTGCCACTTCCTTCTGGCTTGCAGAGTTTCTGCTGAAAGATCAGCTGTTAACCTTATGGGGATTCTCTTATGTGTTATTTGTTGTTTTTCCCTTGCTGCTTTTAATATTTGTTGTTTGTATTTAATTTTTGATAGCTTGATTAATGTGTGTCTTGGTGTATTTCTCCTTGGATTTTTCCTGTATGGGACCCACTGTGCTTCCTGGGCTTGATTAACTATTTCCTTTCCCATATTAGGGAAGTTTTCAACTATAATCTCTTCAAATATTTTCTCAGTCCCTTTCTTTTTCTCTTCCTCTTCTGGGATCCCTGTAATTGGAATGTTGGTGTGTTTAATGTTGTCCCAGAGGTCTCTGAGCCTGTCCTCTATTGTTTTCATTATGTTTTCTTTATTCTGCTTTGCAGTAGTTACTTCAACTATTTTATCTTCCAGGTCACTTATCTGTTCTTCTGCCTCAGTTATTCTGCTATTGATCCCTTCTAGAGAATTTTAATTTCATTTATTGTGTTGTTCATCATTGTTTGTTTGCTCTTTCGTTTTTCTAGGTCCTTGTTAAACGTTTCTTGTATTTTCTCCATTCTATTTCTAAGATTTTGGATCATGTTTACTATCATTTTTCTGAATTATTTTTCAGGTAGACTGCCTATTTCATCTTTATTTGTTACGTCTGGTGGGTTATTGCCTTGCTCCTTCATCTGCTGTGTGTTTCTGTGTCTTCTCATTTTGCTTAGCTTACTGTGTTTGGGGTCTCCTTTTTTGCAGTCTCCAGGTTTGTAGTTTCCGTTGCTTTTGGTGTCTATCCCTAGTGGCTAATGTTGTTTCCGTAGGTAGTGTAGGCTTCCTGGTGGAGGAAACTAGTGCCTGTTTTTTGGTGGATGAGGCTGTTTCTTGTGTTTCTGGTGGGCAGGTCCATGTCTGGTGGTGTGTTTTGGTGTGTCTGTGCCCTTATTATGATTTTCGGTACCCTCTGTGCTAATGGATGGGGTTGTGTTCCTTTCTTGCTAGTTGTTTGGCATAGCATATCCTGCACTGTAGTTTGCTGGTCGTTGAGTGCAGCTGCATTTTGGCATTAGATGGAGATCTGTGGGAGATATTCACCGCTTGATATTACGTGGATCTGGGAGGTCTCTTGTGGACCAGTGTTCTGAGCTTCGCTCTCCCGCCTCAGTGGCACAGCCCTGACGCCTGGCAGGAGCACCAAGAACCTGTCATCCATGCAGCTCAGAATAAAAGGGGGAGAAAAAAGAATGAAAGAAGATAAAGTAAAATAAAATTAAGTTATTAAAATTAAAAATAATTATGAAGAAGAAAAAAAATTTTAAGTAAAAAAAATAAAATAAAATGGACAGAACCCTGGGACAAATTGTAAAAGCAAAGCTATACAGACAAAATTACACATAGAAGCATACACATACACACTCACAAAAAGAAAAAGGGAAAAAAATATATATATCGTTGTTCCCAAAGTCCAATTTGAGATGATTCATTGGCTATTCAGCTATTCCACAGATGCAGGGTACATCATGTTGATTGTGGAGATTTAATCCGTTGCTCCTGAGGCTGCTGGGAGAGATATCCCTTTCTCTTCTTTTTTCGCACAGCTCCTGGGATTCAGCTTTGGATTTGGCCCTGCCTCTGTGTGTAGGTCGCCTGAGGGCGTCTTTTCTTCGCTCAGACAGGACGGGCTTAAAGGAGCAGCTGATTCGGGGGCTCTGGCTCACTCAGGCCATGGGGAGGTATGGGTACAGATGTGGTGCGAGCCTGTGGCGGCAGAGCCCAACATGACGTTGCAACAACCTGAGGTGCGCCGTGTGTTCTCTCGGCGAAGTTGTCCCTGGATCACGGGACCCTGGCAGTGGTGGGCTGCACAGGTTCCCAGGAGGGGAGGTGTGGATGGTGACCTGTGCTTGCACACAGGCTTCTTGGTGGCGGCAGCAGCAGCCTTAGCATCTCATGCCCTTCTCTGGGGTCCGCGCTGATAGCCGCGGCTCGTGTCCGTTTCTGGAGCTCCTTTAAGCAGCGCTCTTAATCCCCTCTCCTTGCACAAAGAGGCAAGAGAAAGTCTTTTGCCTCTTCCTCAGCTCCAGACCTTTACCCGGACTCCCTCCCGGCTAGCTGTGGCGCACTAGTCCCTTCAGGTTGTGTTTGTACGGCTAACCCCAGTCCTCTCCCTGGGATCCGACCTCTGAAGTCGTACCATCAGCTCCCAGGCCCTCCTGCCCCGGCGGGTGAGCAGACAAGCCTCTCGGGCTGGTGAGTGCCGTTGGCCCTGATCCTCTGTGCGGGAATCTCTCCGCTTTGCCCTCCGCACCCCCGTTGCTGCGCTCTCCTCTGCGGCTCCGAAGCTTCCCCCTCCGCCACCCGCAGTCTCCGCCCGCGAAGGGGCTTCTAGTGTGTGGAAATCTTTCCTCCTTCACATCTCCCTCCCACTGGTGTAGGTCCCGTACCTATTCTTTTGTCTTTGTTTTTTCTTTTTTCTTTTGTCCTACCCAGGTACTTGGGGGAGTTTCTTGCCTTTTGGGAGGTCTGAGGTCTTCTGCCAGCGTTCAAAAGGTGTTCTGTAGGAGCTGTTCCACATGTAGATGTATTTCTGATGTACTTGTGGGGAGGAAGGTGATCTCTCCGTCTTACTTTTCCGCCATCTTGAAGCTCCTCCTCCAATATAGAAACTTTTTGTAACTGTCTTGATATCCTTTCTGGGTCTATAGGGAATATAATGTATAAAAGTTTTTAAAATGTATATTTAAAAATCCCTAATTTAAATCCAATCTTCTAGAGTAATGCAAAATACATAGTAATGCAAACTCATTTAGCCATGAGTTTTCAAGGAGATAGTCTATGTCTTATTCAACTTGTGTCTCCAATAGCCAGCCTGTATCTAACACACGAAAAGGTCTCCCTAAAATTTGCATTGAATAATGATGATGAAGAAGATGTTAGAAAACTATATTGGGTGATATGGCACCAACTTATTAAGAATTTAGTAGAGTTTTTTCTTATCAATTTCATGTTTATAAGTTCTCTATACATTTGTGTAAAGCAGTTATCACTCTCATTTGTCAGATGGAAAGTCTACCTTGGTGGTTTAGCATTCTAGGATTTGGTATTGCTTACTAGGTTAAAAGTAAATGACAAAAGCCATCCACTGCCTGTATAATCAAAATTTCTTACACATTACTAAAATCCTAGATTGTTTAGCTAATTGCAAGAAGGCCTATTATTGTCAAAGAGAGCAAGAACATTCTAATAATCTAATACATAATAGTAAATAACTGTAATTGGGAGAAATGTTGCATGGTTTTCTGTTAGAGACTAGAAAATATGTGTCATTTCCTTTACAAATGAAAGGGCTTCCTATTTCTGTTTATATTAACAGCTGGAGCTGCTGTTACTTTTATTTTGTTGTTCCCATAGTCTTTATAGCTTGAGGCAATAGTTCTCTCAATTTATGTGAAACAGTAGCATCACCATTTTTGCTGCTTTGTATATATTTATGGGAGTTGATGAACTTGTTTTAATTATTTAGCATTTTTTTTCTATTATGTAGGATGAAGGGGGTTTTAGTTTTAAATAGTCTAAATTCAGGGTAGGTCATATACATAACATTAAAACTTTTGTCCCTGTTCCTATGGGATTGCTGTATGGATATTTTTAAGGCTGTCAAAACTAGTCATCTATAGTAGTTTTCTTACTTTGTAATAACAGAATTTATAATTCATCTAATGGTAAAAATTTATATATCTAATAAATATCAATAATAATTATAAATGTTCTAAATATACTATAATGTCTTTAGTTCTAGTTCTTCCAGAAAACTATGTTAAGTTTTTCAAACCATAAAGCTTTGTATAGCTGACAACACAAAAACTATTCAGTAGTTATGCATATGCTATATCATTTAACTTAGTACTTAAATGATTATTGCTCTGGCCAACAGCACAACCAATCAATTTTATATCACTTACCTTGGAATATAATTTTGCATAAGATCATCACTTTTCTAGACATCTTCATACTTAAAAAATTTATATTTAAATAAGAATTTTGGCAAACTTGAGAATAAGTTTTAGAATTCCTGTATTTTCTACTGCATATTCTTGAGGTTAATTGGTAGCAGTTGTAACAGGTATGAAAGATTGTATTCGTGGATAAAGCTTGCATAAGATACAAGACCATAAGCATAATGACAAGTAAAACTTTAAAAATAAAAACATGAAACTCAAATGTGGAATTCTGTAATACCTCTTAATTCCTTGAATTCTATCAATTAAAAAAACAAAGAATTTTATCTCAGTTTTTCTTTTCACATTCTGATTTTTTGTTTTGCTTGATACTGATTTGGAAATTTTCACCAACTTGACCAAAGAACTGCATGCTGAAATGCCTGCTACAGAGCCAGAAGAGTCTTTATTGTATTATCTGCCAGGAATGTAGAAGAGACAATTGACAGTTGAGAGGGACTGTATAAAGAAATGTTTCTGTGCTTTCCAGATCTGGTACATCAGAATTATCTGGACCACTTATAAAAAGTAAAAAAAAGAAAAAAGAAAAAAAAACTAAACTATGCCCATCTCCCAGAGATTTCATTTAGTACAACTAATGTGTACCTGTACATTTACTTTTGTACGTGAATAATTTAATCTTAAGCACACTAAAGTTTTAAAAACTGTGGACGTATTAATTCTCTATTTTTTCTGGATTCTTTGTCATATTAAATACCTAGCAAGTAACATTAGATTTATTCCCATTTAAATACCCTCATTCATAGTTTACTACTTTGATATGACTATGAAGGACATTTCTGACTATTGTACAAAGCAACTATTGAGGACTTTATATATTACATTGGTCAATGGTCTTTGCAAACAAATGCATACAAAAAGTCTTTTAGAACTATTGACATGAATAAATTTCCATAAAGCACAAATAATTATCATTTTATCATCTAATAAGAACTGTACAATCAGTGTGTTTACATCTTTTTGCTTCGAATGTACAGAGCTGTTTTAGGCAGCCTCTAAGATGGTCTCCCATGATCCCTGCCCCTCAATATTTATGCCCTTTTGTCATAGTCTTCCCTTCAGTGTGGCTGGACTTACTGACTTGCCTCTAACTAATGACTTGCCTCTGGCTTGAGTAATGGAATGTCATTTCTGATATTAGGTTATAAAAAACAGTGACTTTTCGTCTTGGGTGTTCTCTCTCAATTGTTCTGAGGAAAGTCAACAGACTGTTGAGAAACCCACATGGCAAGGAATTGAGGGAGACCCCTAGCCAACAGCTTAGTGAGGAACTGAAGTCCTCAGTTCAACAGCCTGAAAAGTACTGAATCTTGCCAACAGTATATGAGTGGACTTGGAAATAGAACTAACCACAGTAGTGCTTCAGATAAGATCAAAGCCCTTGAACACTGCCCTGACTGCAACCTCATAAGGGACTTAGAACCTGAAGCCCCCAGCTAAGCCATGCTCTGATTCTTGACCCACAGAAAGTATGAGATAATATTTGTTTGATGTTTCAAGTTACTGAGTTTTAGAGTAATTTGTTTTGCACTAATAGAAGACAATGTAGAAGCTAAGAGCTTCATTAATCACCTCATCCCAGATTCTAGTATCATTTCTTTGCTTTCTGTGTGACTGACTTTTTTTTCTTTAAATATTTGAGTTATTATAGGTGAATTAAACCTATTAAACCTATTAAACCACTGAGTCTTTTTCTAAAAATGAGAGTGGTATTGAGAAAAAACCCTTTTTTTTAAATTAATTTTTTTGGAGAAGAGTAGAAACTTTTGCACAAATAACAATTATTTGTGCCTAGCAAGTACAATTTTCATCCACATAATTTCTATCACTCAATCTGAATCATAATTGCAAACTCATTTATTTTTTTATTGGAGAATATTTTTTTCAGCCGAATTACCTTCCTAGTTCTTAGACCAAAATCATAGTACCAGCCCCAGCATAGATTTTAATATTCTGGAAGTTAGAGTTTTTGTTTTATGGATGAGTAATCTTAGGTCTAAAAAAAAAGATGAAGTGACTTACCCAGGATGAAACTACTACTTGAACTGAGATCTGATGACTCTTTTCTAGTGCTTCTTTAATTATTTGACCATAATACTGAATGGTAGAAGGAGACACTCAGAAGCCTTTTGGGAGATGAGTGACATCCTGCCTGAGACTTGAACCTTGTCGTGTATAGCTTCCAAAATGGATAGCCCATTTGTATTAATATTTCAAAACTGTTCTCAAATTTCCCGTGATTCTTATATAATATTACCTACTTCTCACTGCTAAACAACTTTTAACCAAGTCTCCAGTGTCTGTCTTTTCTATGATGGCATCTATAAAGGTGTTATGCTACTGGTCTTCAAAGTAAAGCATTAATTATGTTTATTAATAACATAAATATGATTGCACTTGTATCTATTATATAGAAGATGCTTTAGATTTATTTTTGTGTGAACAAAACAGAAGGAAGATTGAGACAGAGTCATTATTCTAGTAGAAACTCCCTGAGTAAAGAGCCAGATCTGCAGTAGTTGACCTCCTGCAAGACTCTGAGAAAACTATTTTGTGTTGCTATGAATGAAATTTTAATGATATAATGTGTAAAAGTGTGTTTTAATAAGTATTAACTGCTTCCCCAGCACTAAGTAATAGATGTCATATTTATATCAGTGATCTCTTTTCAAAACACAGAAGGTGGATTTGTTTTGGTCTGAAATAAATTAATTTCCTCCATCTTCCTCTTCATTTTGCAAGCATTGCCCACTTCTCTTGTTAGTTTTATGTAAGTGCATGGAAGTTTCTGGAATATCTCTCTGATTGTACTTGATGGTGGAGTTATTACACATATAAATGCCAGGGAGTCAGGGATTTGCTTCCCCATCACCATACACCATTGGAGGCATTACATTCATTTCTTGTTTAAATAAATTTCCCCCAAGCCTCCAGGCATAAATTAAATCAAAGTAGTTTTAGAGCTCAAGGACAAAAGTCACTGCGGGAAAGTGGGACAAAGGAAGTCAGACACACCAGATGGAAAGTTCAGACTGGCCAGTATCTTTAAAATGTCAGTGCTGTATAAAAAGGCTTTGTAAGCCATCAATCAACTGTGGCTCTAGAAACAGGCCAGTGGCTATAGAAATTAGTCTTTTTTTCACTAAGCCTTAGAAAATTATTTTCAGAGTAGGCTGAATTTGAGGATACTTATGCAGGTATAGCTAAGGAACTGAAGAAAAGAGAGATGGAGGAGGAATTTCTAGTAAGATCTTATTAGAAAAGTAACTCCTTGTTTTCATAAATATTAGGGTCTGCAGTTAAACAAAATTCCCTGTATTTATTTTATTATTGTGTTGAAATTTGACCTGTTTGCTAAAACAGGCAAGATTTAACCTGGCTTTCTTATGTTTTTATTTATTTGTTTGAAATGAGACTAAAGATTGATATGTTTCTGGTTTGATTATGATAACCAATCCATAATCGTATGGCAGTATCCATTCATTTCAAAATAAAAATGTAAACCAAAGCCTCTGGTTTTTCAAGAAAAGAGGAGTCTCAAAGAGAAATGTCTACAGCAACCTTAATTATACATGAAAGCTCTTCCAAAAAAAGCCTATAGTAAACAAATTTTCTTAGGGTGGAGGCATGTTTTTAGTTCACACTTACTCCTATAAAAAAATCTGCTTAATCTTATAGCTATTACAAGCTAACTGAGTTCACACTAGCTACTACATAAATGGCCTAATATTAATATTAGCACTTATAGAACACACTGTATGTACCAGATACTTGTGCTAAGTCATGATCACATATTTATTTAATTATTAAAACAGTGCTTTGAGGCAGATACTCATATTATTCCTATGAGGAAATGGGTGGTAAACAACCTGTATAAATCCCTCTTCAACACTTCATCCCTGTCCCCTGGAGATTTTACTGCTGTTGAAGGATGAAAACTATTGTGTGGTGGTTCAGATCACAGACTATGGTGTCACCTGGTTGGTTTCAAATACTGTTTCTGTTACTTCCTAGCTGTGAAACATTAAATAATTGATCTGTCCCTACATTTGAGTTTCCTCATGTATAAAATGAAAATTGTTAAAGGATAATTCTGAGGACTAAATGAGTTAGAACATATAAAACTGCCTAGAACAGAGCCTAGTATATAGTATGAACTCAAAAAATGTCAGCTGTCTTTATTATTTGAATCTCCTTCAAGATTCACAAGCAAGAAGTGTACAATCTTAGAGGTCATTTGATTAATTACTTTGAACAAGTTAATTATTAGAAGATTTAAAAAGATAAAAACGTGTTTTCTGCCTTCAAATATATAATTTAGTTAGAAATAATAAATAATCACACATAGAATATATCATAATGTTTGTAATGCATTATGTAATATTGCAAATAAAGTAATACCTTTTATTAAATTGGGCTAATCAAGGAAGATTTTCATCGAGGTAGATTTTTTTAGAGGTTAGTTTTAAGAATATATATAAAGCATGCTAATTGTCAAAAATTTAGAAAATACAAAAAAGAATGAAAAGTAAAAATCACCTGTAAGATGGCAATTCAGATTTTTAAAAAATCTATTAATATTTTGACATATTATCTTATGGTCTTTGCATGTGTGTATAACGTATTTTAAAATACTATTTGATCATTTCTTATATAGAGATTTATTAAAATTTTCCCCACTCAACATTATGTTATAAGAATGTTGCCAGTTTATTAAATGTGGGTCTTATGAGTGAACTAAAGAAAAGAAAGAGGCATTCCTTGGCTTTGGGGTGGGGATGGAAGGATAGGCAGTGAAGGTAAGAAAATAGTGAATGAGTTTTATTCATTGAAGGATGGGGTAATTTTTTTGGTTTAAAAACAGCAGGAGATAAAATTGCACATTTGAGGGAGAGGGTTAATATCCAGCCCTGAAGTCCAGGCAGGATGACACTCTTTGATACAGTGAAGAGAGCAGTGGGGAGTGTATGAGAGACCTCCATTCACACCACATTCAACACTTCAACAACACCAAGTTTGCTACTTAACAGTCACTTTACCTTTGACATGGGGCCTGACCCTCCGCTTTCCTTGTTTCTTCATGTTTAAAATGAGACTTCTGAATGATGGGTCCAAAATCAATAATGTACCCTCTAAGCAAAATGCATACCAGAACCATTGTGCAGAGCAGAGGAGGTAGAGTCTGTGAAGGTTTCTACAGAACTGGAAAGACTTGCAAAGGAAAAACTCCAGAATATAAGCCGTCAGGGCCACACTTGCATCTTGTTCACCTGTGTTCCTCTTGCCATCACCAGGCACAGAGCATATGTTCCAGGAATGCTTGAGACCATGAACCATGAATAAGTTTAGAATGGAATTGTCATTCCCCCGAAAGTTATTTTTTTAGATAAAAACATGTTTTCTGAAGTGGAGTCTAATAGCTATTAGTTTTGGTCGTCTGGCAAATAGTTTTACTTTTTCCCTGAAACTAGGAAGAGAACAAATAGATCCACTGGTTGGATACATGACTCAGCTCTTGCTAATCATGTTGTCTGCTTGGCTTGGACATAGTGACTGTCCATTTAGGAGAATAGAGCACAAGCAGGGGCAGTCAATCAGTGATCCTTGTGGAATTAAATGCTGGAGGAGAGAAAGGACTTGCCCTTCTAGTTAAGTTAGAATAGCAGAGACTGGAAATACCCTCCTGCTTGAAATAAATACATATTGTACACAGCTTTTGAAGCAACAGCACTCAAGACGTGGGCATTAGGCAATGAAAAGAAGTGAGTCCCGAGAGACAGCAAACAAAAGAGGTGACTGGTCAGATTGCTAAGCTCACCACCTACAGAAAGCTTCCAGGCCACTGTGCCAGGAGAAGGAACCCAGGCAGAGCAGGGCTGGCTCCCAGCCTGGGGGGAGATGAAGCTGGGAGTTTGCAGAAGCCAAGGTCATGAGAGTTTATATTCCTTTTTATTGTCAAGCTGCTTCATTTTGGGTTTCAGTCATTTTAAGGAAAAGAGACCTAATATGCTTTCTGATATTTCATTTTCTCATCCATTTCCCTTATTCCTGGGTTGATTTTTAAAGTCAGTCATACCTCAGGCATTGCTGAAGTCACATGCTAAGATCTGACAAGTGCCTTTTACTATATAGCCTCAAGTATGTAAGCTGCAAGAACCATAGCCCTTAGAGTGATCTTTGAATTAAATTGTTAAAATGTGTTTTTAAGTTAGTACTTTCTGAAAAATCTATTCTTCTGCAGAGAGGCTTACAGCTATCTCCTGTTAGGGCTAGAAATTGACTTTCCCGCCACTGACACTTGACAGGATGTTTATTTTCCCGTTATAACAATTGCCAATTGTCCACCAATTTCTCTTCTCACAGGAATAACGAAGGTCAGCTGTGATGAACTACCCCCTCTGTAGCCTGTCTCTGAGAGTTTCTTTTTATCCATATTTGATATCAGTGATTCCTTCATTTCTCATAAAAGAAAAAAAACTGAAGACAATCAATGCAAAGGACTGTCATCGAGGGTGGGGCAGAAGGAAGATAAAGGTATTTGCATGTTATTCTCACCCTGACTACTAAAGCCATCACCCAGTGAGGATGGAATGTCAGCACTGATGCACTCTTTTTTTTTTCCCCCCAAAAGCTCTGCAGCTTCGAGATAAAATGTAACCTTGCAGTTGCTAAGGTAACTGAGTTTTTTTTTTTTTTCCTTCTTAGGAATAGCAGAACAAATTAGGTGAAAAAAGCTTCTGTAAATTGCCAGTATATGGATGCCCTAAGGCTGCGATAGCTAAATGGTTCATTGGAATCCTAGGTAACCAATAATGGGGACAAGTCACCTAAAAGATATTTTTGCTGTTGATCTGATCTGCTTCTTGAGCAATTTAATGCAAATGGATAAAATCATAGTCACCCCTCCTTTTCTAGTTTTATAGCCTTTCTTCCCCTTGTTAATTTTTTGTAACTTAATGGCTATCAAGGTTCCTAAGTATGAGGCCCAGGATAGAAAATATTTAGATACAATAAAATATTACAAGGTTAATTGTTGTCAATGGTCTCCTTCATAATCAGAACACATTTAGAATTATGTATTGATATTTCCCTGTTGCTGTTATTCCCGGGGACTTCCTTGTGGTATGGCATCATTAATCTCTCATAACTCTGCTGGCAGAATTATTTATAAAAATATTTGGAATTAGAGACTAGTGGCTTGTACATGAAAATCCAGTCATTGTGTTTGCTTTCAAAATATCCCAATGTATTTTGACATTAAAATGCATTGAGAATATCTATGATACTTCATGTGTCTAAGATGCATATTTTTCTATACTTTAATATCCCTGAAATTTGGATGCATCTTCCAGTTAATGGTACCTTATAAATGCCAGTGGCCCCTTCACTTTTTAAGTATCTTGTAATGCATGTGAGAATCAATGATGTCATAGACTGGATGAAATATAGTATTATGACATTGATTTGAAAGAGTTTTGGCAAAACTTTCTCCACAAACTATTTTCACTTGTCTTGCCAACCAGTCTGTTACCAACAAAACATTATGATTTTCAAGACTCATCTTTAATAAAACCAGCTGTCACAGCAGTGTTGCTGATATACATGTTTTCATCTGTACGTTTTTCCAGTGGATTCTTGAGGTATCATAGGATTGTCTCTTACTATCTTCCTATGAAAACATTGCTTCAAATGAAACCACTTAACAAAAGGGGTTCACTCTGAATATATGAATGAGGAAATCTACATTTGCTAGTAACTCGTGTTTCATTGACTTTGCCTCAGTCCTGTGGCAGGGCATCTGATTAATGAATAATACATATTCATAGAATACCTGCCCTGGGATAGGAGCTCTGGGTTGTGGTGGGCTTTGGAGGGAGTTGCCTCCAAATCAGGTCACTAGCTGTGTCACCTGCCAAGTCAGTCAGTCTCTCTCAAACGTGGATTCCCATCAGGAAAAAGGGCTAATGTTCAAAGATTAAACCAAGTAAAACAATATATTGCACCATAACTGGTACTCAATAAATGGTCTTTTTGTTTTTTAATCTTTCTTTTCTCTATACCTGCTAATTGGGTTAATTTTTCTTTTGTAACAAATTAATGAAAAATACAAAGTTTTATGTGTTACAATTTTGAAATTATTACTACCATTCTTAATATATTCTAAATTTTCTAATATGATAAAATGTTGTAAAGAGGAAATATTAGGCTTATCTAAGCTGGGAGGTGTGGAAGACTAAAGCAGTTGACTCATGAAGCCCAAACGGAGGAAAGTAAAATTCTAGAAATAGTCTTCAAAAAATTCTATAATTTCTGTAAGCAAAAGATTACATATTTCATATGCAGGCTCCACTTTTTCTGGTTTTACATTTGATTGATTAAAAATCACATTAGAGAATGAATATTTGGTGCCATATACAGTGCAATGGTCATGGACTTTGTTAGTAGATAGATCTGAATCTGTAATAACAGTTTGATCTCTCTAGGTGTGAGACTTTCAGTAAGTTACATAACTGTCTTGAGCCCCAGTTTCCTATAGGTAATGTTAAAGTAACAATATTGTTGTTGGGAGAATAAAAGGTAATAATGTATGTAAAGTGTCAAACATAAGCCATGAATTAGAATAGGTAGTAAATAAGTGTAAGTTCCTCCAATATCACAGAAATTTCCTTAGAAAGGAAAATTTTCTCCTATATGAAACGTTTAGTTATAGCAAACTTCAAATGACATTTTTTAAATGCAGTCTTATTGACAAGCTTCTTAGATAGCCTCATCCACCAGAGGGCAGACAGCAGAATCAAGAAGAACTACAGTCCTGCAGCCTGTGGAATGAAAACCACATTCACAGAAACATAGACAAAATGAAAAGGCAGAGGACTTTGTACCAGATGAAGGAACAAGATAAAACCCCAGAAAAACAACTAAATGAAGTGGAGATAGGCAACCTTCCAGAAAAAGAATTCAGAATAATGATAGTGAAGATGATCCAGGACCTCAGAAAAAAGATGGAGGCAAAGATCGAGAAGATGCAAGAAATGTTTAACAAAGACCTAGAAGAGTTAAAGAACAAACACCTAGAAAAATTAAAGAACAAACAAACAGAGATGAACAATACAATAACTGAAATGAAAAATATAATAGAAGGAATCAATAGCAGAATAACTGAGGCAGAAAAATGGATAAGTGACCTGGAAGACAGAATGGGGGAATTCACTGCCATGGAACAGAATAAAGAAAAAAAAAAAAAAAAAAAAAAAAAAAAAAAGAAAGAAAGAAAACAGCCTAAGAGACTTCTGGGACAGGATTAAATGCACCAACATTCACATTATAGGGGTTCCAGAAGGAGAAGAGAGAGAGAAAGGACACAAGAAAATACTTGAAGAAATTATAGTTGAAAACGTCCCAAACATGGGAAAGGAAATAGACACCCAAGTCCAGGAAGCACAGAGAGTCCCAGGCAGGATAAACCCAAGGGGAAACATGCCAAGACACATAGTAATCAAATTGACAAAAATTAAAGACAGAGAAATTATTGAAAGCAACAAGGGACAAACGACGAATAACATACAAAGGAACTCCCAGAAGGTTAACAGCTGATTCTCAGCAGAAACTCTACAAGCCAGAATGGAGTGGCATGATATACACAAAGTTATGAAAGGGAAGAACCTACAACCAAGATTACTCTACCCGGCAAGGATCTCATTCAGATTCGATGGAGAAATCAAAAGCTTTACAGATAAGCAAAAGCTGAGAGATTTCAGCACCACCAAAGCAGCTCTACAATAAATGCTAAAGGAACTTCTCTAAGTGGGAAACACAAGAGAAGAAAAGGACCTACAAAACCAAACACATAAAAATTAAGAAAATTGTAATAGGAATATACATATTGATAATTACTTTAAACATGAATGGATTAAATGCTCCAACCAAAAGACACAGGCTCGCTGAATGGATACAAAAACAAGACCCATATATATGCTGTCTACGAGAGACCCACTGCAGACCTAGGGACACATACAGACTGAAAGGGAGGGGATGGAAAAAGAAATTCAATGCAAATGGAAATCAAAAGAGCTGGAGTAGCAATACTCATATCAGATAAAATAGACTTTAAAATAAAGAATATTACAAGAGACAAGGAAGGACACTACATAATGATCAAGGGATCAATCCAAGAAGAAGATATAACATATATATCTATATCTATATAAACGAGCACCTCAATATATAAGGCAACTGCTAACAGCTATAAAAGAGGAAATCAACAGTAACACAGTAGTAGTGGGGGACATTAACACCTCACTTATACCAAGTGGATAGATCATCCAGACAGAAATTGAATAAGGAAACAGAAGCTTTAAATGACACAATAGACCAGATAGATTCAATTGATATTTATAGGACATTCCATCCAAAAACAGAAGATTGCACTTTCTTCTCAAGTGCACATGGAACATTCTCCAGGATAGATCACATCTTGGGTCACAAATCAAGCCTCAATAAATTTAAGAAAATTGAAATCATATCAGTCATCTCTTCCGAACACAATGCTATGAGATTAGAAATCAATTACAGGGGAAAAAACATAAAAAGCGCAAACACATGGAGGCTAAACAATACATTACTAAATAACCAAGAGATCACTGAAGAAATCAAAGAGGAAATGAAAGAATACCTAGAGACAAATCAGAACAAAAACACGATGATCCAAAACCTATGGGATGTAGCAAAAGCAGTCTAAGAGGGAAGTTTATAGCAATACCAGGCTGCCTCAAGAAACAAGAAAAATCTCAAATAAAAAATCTAACCTTAAACCTAAACAAACTAGAGAAAGAAGAACAAACAAAACTCAAAATTAGTAGAAAGAAAGAAATCATAAAGATCAGAGCAGAAATAAATGAAATAGAAACAAAGAAAACAATAGCAAAGGTCAATAAAACTAAAAGCTGGTTCTTTGAGATGGTAAACAAAATAGATAAACCTTTAGCCAAACTCATCAAAAGAAACAGGGATAGGACTCAAGTCAATAAAATTAGAAATGAAAAAGGAGAAGTTACAATGGACACAGCAGAAATACAGAGCTTCCTAGGAGACTACTACAAGGAACTCTATGCCAGTAAAATGGACAACTGTGAAGAAATGGACAAATTCTTGGAAAGGAATAACCTTCCAAGACTGAACCAGGAAGAAATAGAAAATATAAACAGACCAATCACAAGTAATGAAATTGAAACTGTGATTAGAAATCTTTCGAACAAATGAAAGTCTGGGACCAGATGGCTTCACAGGTGAATTCTATCAAACATTTAGAGAAGAGCTAACACCCATCCTTCATAAACTCTTCCCAAAATTGCAGAGGAAGGAACACTCCCAAACTCATTCTAAGAGGCCACCATCACCCTGATACCAAAACCAAAGATAATACAAAAAAGGAAAGTTACAGACCAATATCACTGATGAATATAGATGCAAAAATCCTCAACAAAGTACTAGCAAAGAGAATCCAACAACACATTAAAAGGATCATACACCTTGATCAAGTGGGATTTATCCCAGGCATGCAAGGATTCTTCAATATACACAAATCATCCAACGTGATACAGCATATTAACAAATTGAAAAAGAAAACCCATATGATCATCTCAATAGATACAGAAAAGCTTGTGACAAAATTCAACACCCATTTATGATAAAAACTCTCCAGAAAGTAGGCACAGAGGAAACCTACCTCAACATAATAAAGGACATATATGACAAACCCACAGCAAACATCATTCTCAATGGTGAAAAACTGAAAGCATTTCCTCTAAGATCAGGAACAAGACAAGGATGTCCACTCTCACCACTATTATTCAACAGAATTTTGGAAGTCCTAGCCATGGCAGTCAGAGAAGAGAAAGAAATAAAAGGAATCCAAATCCAAAAAGAAGTAAAGCCGTCACTGATTGCAGATGACATGATGCTATTCATAGAGAATCCTAAAAATGCCACCAGAAAACTACTAGAGCTAATCAATGAATTTGGTAAAGTTGCAGGATACAAAATTAATGCATAGAAATCTTTTGCTTTCCTATACCTTAACAATGAAATATCAGAAAGAGAAGTTAAGGAAACACTCCCATTCACCATTGCAGCAAAAAGAATAAAATACCTAGGAATAAACCTACCTACGGAGGTAAGAGAACTCTACTCAGAATACTACAAGACACTGATGAAAGAAATTAAAGATGATACAAACAGATGGAGAGATATACCATATTCTTGGATTGGAAGAATCAGTATTGTGAAATTGACTATGCTACCCAAAGCAATCTACAGATTCAATGCAATTCCTATGAAATTAACAGTGGCATTTTTTACAGAACTAGAACAAAAAAATCTTAAAATTTGTATGGAGACACAAAAGACACCAAATAGCCAAAGCAGTCTTGAGGGACAAAAACGGAGCTGGAGGAATCAGACTCCCTGATTTCAGACTATACTAAAAAGCTACAGTAATAAAGACAGTATGGCACTGGCACAAAATCAGAAATATAGATCAATGGAACAGGATAGAAAGCCCAGAGATAAATCCACGCACCTATGGTCAACTAAACTATGAGAAAGGAGGCAAGGATATACAATGGAGAAAAGACAGTGTCTTCAATAAGTGATGCTGGGAAAACTGGACAGCTACATGTAAAAGAATGAAATTAGAACACTCCCTAACACCATACACAAAAATAAACTCAAAATGGATTCAAGACCTAAATTTAAGACTGGATACTATAAAACTCTTAGTGGAAACATAGGAAGAACACCCTTTGACATAAATCACAGCAAAATCTTTTTTGATCCACCCCCTAGAGTAATGGAAATAAAAACAAAGATAAACAAATGCGACCTAATGAAACTTAAAAGCTTTTGAAAAGCAGTGGAAACTACAAACAAGATGAAAAGACATCGCTAAGAATGGGAGAAAATATTTGCAAACGAATCAACAGACAAAGGATTCACCTCCAAAATATATAAACAGCTCATGCAGCTCCATATTATAAAAACCAAACAACCCAGTAAAAAATGGGCAGAAGACCTAAATAGACATTTCTCCAGGAAAGACATACAGATGGCCAAGAAGTCCATGAAAAGCTGCTCAATATCACTAATTATTAGAGAAATGCCAATCAAAACTACAGTGTGGTATCACCTCACACCAGTTAGAATGGGCATCATCAGAAAATCTACAAACCACAAATGCTGGAGAGGGTGTGGAGAAAAGGGAACCTTCTTGCCCTGTTGGTGGGAATGTAAATTGATACAGCCACTGTGGAGAACAGTATGGAGGTTTCTTCAAAAACTAAATATAGAATTGCCATATGACCCAGCAATTCCACTGCTGGACATATACCCAGAGAAAACCAAAATTCAAAAAGACACATGCGCTCCAATGTTCACTGTAGCACTATTTACAATAGCCAGGTCATGGAAGCATCCTAAATGCCCACTGACAGACAAATGGATAAAGAAGAGGTGGTACATATATACAATGGAATATTACTCAGCCATAAAAAGGAACAAAATTGGTTCATTTGTAGACACGTGGATGGATCTTGAGACTGTCATACAGAGTGAAGTAAGTCAGAAAGAGAAAAACAAATATTGTATGTTAACGCATATATGTGGAACCTAGAAAAATGTTATAGATGAGCCGGTTTGCAGGGCAGAAATAGGGACTGAGATGTAGAGAACAATCATATGGACACCAAGGGGGGAAAGTGGTGGGGTGCTTGGTGGTGGTGGGTTGAATTGGGAGATTGGCATCATAAACTATCATACACACCTGCTCCAAACCTACAATGCTTCACTTTTGGATATTTTTGTGCATGAGTTTTGGTGAAAAAGCTGGGATTTAGCAGAGTCTTATTTTAGTTTTTTGGAATGTTTGAGATGGGAAAATATAAAGGGAGTTAAGCTTAATTGCTACTTGATAGACAAATAAGAAGTAAAAATAGCTCTGCTATAGTTTAACTCTATAAACTATCAGTTATGGACAAGTTCTAAGCATTCCATAAAAGAAAGCAATTTTGGGAATATGGTGTCTGCCTACTTATTAAAATAGAAATGTTTGTCAAGCTCAAATGGTCTAATTGTAAAGCTTACAAAATTTTAAAGCAGTAAGTTGGATGGATTATTTCATGTGAGATAGTGTATGTGTTGGGGGGTGATGCATTCTAAGAGAAGGCAGCAGAGGAGGTGTCATATTGTCTTCTGTGTTGTCTTGGTGTTAAGGCTTATTACTCAGGTAATTTTGAGATTATTCATATTAAAGCATCAGGCTTAGTGATTAAGAGCCAGATTTTGGAATCAGGTTCCGCTAGCTCACCTCTGTCAGTAATGGAGTTTGACATTGTAATGTTAGGTAACTTTCTAAACATTAGTTTCCCCAGCTTTAAAGTAGAGACAACTTCATAGAGCTGTTGTGAGTGGTAGTCTGTTTTTGAACCCAAACAGTCTGGTTTCAGCACTCATGCTATTGACTGTTATGTCAGATGTTCAAGGTATATTTCTTTTAAAAGGATTGTGTTCAGATCATTTTATTAGAGTAATAGAAAGGAAAACAAAAATAAATCAATACTTATTTTAATTGATTAAAAATTAAATTGTATCATAAAATGAACAATTTTAGGAAAAAATGTGACCTAACTTTTCACCCAATCCACATCAAAATCTTATGGTTAGAGTTTATATTATATATTATATATTATAGTTCATTACATCAAAGAGATTGAAAATGCAAAATAATATCTATAGAGTCTAATACATAGTGTCTAGTGTATTTACCTACATTAGATTTCATATGTGATATTTTTAGCACTGTTTCTGCCTTTTCACCATCCCTGGTACACTGGCAGTGGCAAAGTGTTTCAGGCAATAGTTCTCATTTGAAACTTTATTTATTACATGCTGGAAGCTCTTTTAAAATTAAGAACTTGATTTGACTTTGTTTCAGCAATTCCTTCCAATTTTACCAGTGTAAATTAATATCAATCCATAAGAGGACCAAAGATTGAATTTTTACAATGTCTATTAAAAATGTTACTTATGGGCTTCCCTGGTGGCGTAGTGGTTGAGAGTCTGCCTGCCGTTGCAGGGGACGCGTGTTCGTGGCCCGGTCTGGGAAGATCCCACGTGCCGCGGAGTGGCTGGGCCCGTGAGCCATGGCCGCAGAACGTGCGTGTCCGGAGCCTGTGCTCTGCAAAGGGAGAGGCCACAACAGTGAGAGGCCCACGTACCGCAAAAAAAAAAAAAAAAATGTTACTTATGTATTCTGCAAATAATTCTTCATTCCCAATTCTTAATGAATTTAAGAAGGAACCCAAGAACCTGCTGATCAAAATAAAGATAATATCAAGGATAGCAAATTTGCATTATGCTTACTGTCTTAAGGTACGTTATACATGTCAAGGCAAAATATATATTAAAAATGCTTGGTCGGGCTTCCCTGGTGGCGCAGTGGTTGCGAGTCCGCCTGCTGATGCAGGGGACGTGGGTTTGTGGCCCGGTCTGGGAGGATCCCACGTGCCGCGGGGGGGCTGGGCCCGTGGGCAGTGGGCGCTGGGCCTGCACGTCTGGGGCCTGTGCTCCGCGGCGGGAGAGGCCACAGCAGTGAGAAGCCCGCGTGCCAAAAAAAAAAAAAAAAAAAAAAAAACCTTGGTCATAACTTTAATTCAATGACATTGAACAAAGACCTGAAACTGAAGGTAAATGTAGTGTAACTGTAGCTTTGGTTAAGATGTTCTTTAATTGTGGTAACATATGGTGCAGAAATATCCTGTGGGTTTCATTTCAGTCACTCCAAAATACTATTATTTAGTTTACTTGAATACCTCCAGCACAACAGAACCTTGGTTAGAGACAGTATATATAACTATTTTGTCCATCGAAAGCTGTTTATTAAATACTTGGAAAGTCTTTTCTAAATCAAATAAGATTAACCATTTGGAGCTTGTACTTGATGGTTTAATAAAAATAAAGTTGCACTTCAGTCTCACTTTTATTTGTTTTAGATCTATTTATTACTCTCTATTTTGGGCCATCAATTTTAGAGCATTAAAAATAAGGAAAAGCATCAATTGCAACCTGGCTCCAAAGATATTTATATTTAATAGACTGATGAAATAAAGATCCTACAAAATTTTCATCATAATTTTCTAAGTTTAGCTGATAATTTACTATGTATATTTTAAAATTGAGAATAAAACTGTGTCAAATGTCTTCAAGAATGTTTATATTATATTTATACTGTAAAATCCATATTAAATACTCATGATAAAAATAAAATGTTACTTAACAAATAAATAAAGAGGCATATTTTGAAAGCATCCATTGTGATACATAGTAATTGTTACTGGGTAACATATTTGATTTCATGTTAAAAAAAGAATGTAGGATGATTATGAAAGCATATCAAGTATAATAAATGTATCTTTAATCAGAACAATATTTAGTATGTGGTTATTCAGAATAGATTATTCACCTGTAATTGGATGTAATAATTGTATAACTTGAGCCTAAGAAAGATATTTAGAATGCTTACAGGGATAATGAAAATAAGAACACCCTTACAAGAATGTGAGAGACAGCAGTGCATAATGGAAAACATACATTTTGGAGTCAGACAGATGTGGGATTGTACCTCTGCACTTCATCTTGGTGCAAACTTGAGCAATTTATTTAACATTTCTGTACCTCATTTTTTTGTGTGCACAGTGGAAAAAAAAACAGCCTTCCATCAGTTAACTATTGCTGCACAAGTAACCACCCCAAAACTTAGTGACTTGAAATGGAAAGGCTTCTTACTGCTCACTAGCCCCACAGCTCAGCCAGGTTTGCCTGTGCAACTGCAGTCAGTTGTGTGGGTCAGGTAGGTAATTCTGCTGATCTAGGGTGGTTGACGGGCTGAAGTTTGGTCTAAGGTAGCCTCTGCTGGGACAACTGGGCTCTATTCCATGTGATGACACTTCAACAGGTCAGTCCTGGCTTCTTATGGCAGAGAAGGAGCACACAAGGTGTCTTGAAACTGTCATACTGTCAATTCTGCTGTGTTCTTTCAGTCAAAGCAAGTCACAAAACCAAGCCAGATTTCAAGGAGTGTGTAACAGACTCTGCTTCATGATGGGAGTAGCTGTAGAGTTGCATTGCAAAGTATATGGATCAAGGAAGGAGTAAAAAAATTGTGTCCATTTTTGCAGTATACCGTAGTCCCTATCTAGCAATTTAATATTATATCTAGAAGAGTATTTGGCAGAAATATGTGCTCAATAAAGTTAATCAATTTAATTATTTTTTTAGAAATAAGCCACTTAAATTCTTACAGTATTTTTGTTCTTTTGTTACTTGATTTTCTTTCACAAGGGCCTGTGTATGATTTTTTTTTAATTAATTAATTTATTTATTTTTGGCTGTGTTGGTTCTTTGCTGCTGTGCGTGGGCTTTCTCTAGTTGCGGCGAGCCAGGGCTACTCTTCGTTGCAGTGGCGGGCCTCTCATTGTGTTGGCCTCTCCTGTTGCGGAGCGCGGGCTCTAGGTACATGGGCTTCAGTAGTTGTGGGGCACGGGCCTAGTCGCTACATGGCATGTGGGATCCCCCCAGACCAGGGCTTGAACCCGTGTCCCCTGCATTGGCAGGTGGATTCCCAACCACTGCACCACCAGGGAAGTCCTCTGTGTATGACTAATCATTTAATTTTTTGAAAGTTCTCCTTCTAAAACTGCTTAAAATAACTTGACTCAAATGTAAGATAAATTCAAATATGGCAAAATTTCATTATAAGAATTCATGGAAAGTATTACTGTTAGAAATTATGTTCTTAGAATTTTAAAGATCAAAACATAGATTTGGTGGGAAAATACTTTCATTCAAAATTCTTCGGCATGGATTGAAACTTTTTATGTGTCATTCATTTGTTAGTGTCTGTTTCATCTTTTCCTTTGTTGTGGGAGAGAGTATATCATAAAATATAAATTGTTTCATCTGAATAAGTTACATTATCTTTGATAATTAAAAAAACTCTTTTTATTTTAAACTAATTTTAGACTTGCTGAGATGTGGCAAAAAAAAAACAAAACATATTTCCATATATCTCCCACCTCCTCTAGTATTAACAGTGTACGTAGCTACTGAGCAACTTTCAAAACTTGGAAATTAACTTTGGTACAGTACTATTAAATGAACTGCAAATCTTATTTGAATTTCATCAATTTTTCCCCTAATGCTTTTTTTCTGTTCCAGGATCCTATCTATGATCTCACATTGCATTTAGTTATTATTCTTCCTTAACCTCTCCAGTTTGTAAGTTCTTCAGTTTTTCTGTTTCCTTCATGAACTTGACTCTTCTGAAGAGTGCTGATCAGTTATTTTGTAGAAAGTTGCTCAATTTGGATTTGTTTGGTTGTTCTCATGATTGAAATGAAGTGGTGTATTTTTTCATAGTAGTACCACTGAAATGATGCTGTGTCCTCCATGCATTATTTCAAAGGGTGTATGATGTCAGTGTGTCTTCTTGCTGGTGATAATAGCCTGATCACTTGGTACAGTAGGCCTGTGAAGATTCTCATATAAAGTTACTATAAAGTTATTATCTTTCCCTTTTTAATTACTAGATACAGTGGGCCCCTCTGTATCTGCAGGTTCCTAGGAACAGACAGATACAGAGGGCCTACTCTATATACTAAGCCATTTTATATAAGAGACTTGAGCATCTATGGATTTTGGTTTCTGTGGACCCTGGAACTGACCCCCCTCAGATACCAAGGGGAAACTCTGTCTTGGGGACATACTTTGAGATGATGCAACCCCCAGGTCCTAGTTTCTCAACATCATTCTTCACTAAAAGAGCAGAGACTCCTTGGAAAAATAGTTGATTCCAGATGGGGCAAGGTAAATACAAGATGAACCTGAAACATCTTGTGGTGAGAGAGTTTAAGAAAGTGCTAAGAAGAGGTGAGGATTGTCAGAAAAGCATGAGAGCCAAACAGAAGTACCTCATGATGGCTGAAGTTGAAACAAAATAAATGATAGTTTTGGGTATTAATCCATAGGATTAAATAGATATCTATGAGTCCATATTGATAAAAATATGTAATTGAATAAATAAAGATTAATCAAGGTGGATGTCTTAGCTTGGGCTACTGTAACAAAATAAATACCATAGATTGGGTGGCTTAAATAACAGACGTTTGTTTCTCTTAGAGTGGGAAGGCTAAGATCAAGGTGCCGGCATGGTTGAGTTCTGATGGAGGCCCTGTTCTTGGCTTGTAGACCGCTGCCTTCTTGCTATATCCTCACATGGGGGACAGAAAGAGAGCTCTCGAGTCTCTTCTTCTTCTAAATAAGGGCACAAATCTTATCATGAGGGCACCATTCTCCTGACCTCATCTAAACCTAAAGTCCTCACCTCCAAATACCTTCATATTGGAGCTTAGGATTTTAACAGAGGAATTTGGGGGGCATCCAAATATACAATCTGTAATAGTAGAGAAAGGACAGGTATTCCTTACAGTAGAATTCAATTAAATGTAGAAGAATGGGAGGAAATAATCACCATTAGGCAAACAACATGGTAATGAATTTTGTCCACTGATGGATCTTAAAATTAGTAAGCAAAAGTTTGAGGAGAGACAGGATTTGCATAGTATCTTTGATTTCAAAACCTAATTTAAAAAATCTTCTAAAACATAGAACTATTTCCCTTTTTATGTAGTTCTCTTACCATATAGCCAGATGCCATCAATATTCAATACCCTCTTAAATAATTAGAGAAAATCTTCAAGCTTTTTGCTTAATTACAGTCTCTGGCTAGGCACAGAGGTATAGAACCAAAAAAAAAAAAAAAAAAAAAAGGCTCTTTGGTGCTTTCAACATCATCTTCTATAGTTTTTTTTTTTTTTACCTTGGCACAGGTGTAAAATACAAAACCTCAATTTGTGCTACCTTTTGGAAGTTCACCAGTTCAAAAAGCCCCATGCCCTGTTCTCTGGAAGAGTGATTATTAGGGGAACACATGCTGTAATGATGTTCATAAATCTAACCACCTGTGCATGGCATTGAGGCTTGGGACTAGATTTGTAAAAGCAATGTAAAGTGGAGAAAAACACATAATGATATCTTACTTGTTCTAGAACATTCTATGCTCTGTTACATATTTTTTGACTAGAAGTAGAAATATCCTAAAAATTAAAAGCAGATGGCCATAGTCATCATGGTAATTGTCCATGTATTTTTTCTCCTTTATTTAAACAACTTTAAATCACAAAATGTAAGAGCTTGAAGGATGCTAGAAGTCATTCAGTTCAACGTGTTCATTTAATAGATGTGAAAGTTATAGCACAGAGGTTAAGGAACTTACAAGATTTACTATGGTCTTATCCTTTTTTGAAGTTCATAGCCGTCTAATCATTAAGGAAGTCTGACTTGTTTAGAAGTGAGGCACAACTTTATTTGCAGTATCAGTTATTAGCAAACAAACTGAAGAGCAAACTACTAATGATAATTTTATAACAGCCAATTTTAGCATTTAGCTCATCAAATTATAAAGCATAGTTAAATTAGAACACTCATAGCCTACTCTAAAATTGTAATTGTAATAAAAAGGGTTAGAAATAGGTAGTTGTACAAAAAATATATATATATATATCATTGGAGAGAGCAGTAGTTTGAAATAATAATGCTTAAATCTAAATATCATTATTTTTGCACATTGCTTTATTCGTGGATGATTAGTTCAGGAGTACAATGAGAAATGAAACTCATAAGGTCCCTTGACCATGTAGAACTTATAGTCAAATGGAGGAAAAGTAGTAAGAAGTAGATAATTAAATATTTAATTTTTACTTTTAAAAGATGTTATATGGGAGATGTGCATCTCTTAGGAGATGACATGTAAGCTGAGACTGATGGAAAAAATGGAGTCGTGGGAAGCTAGAGTCAGAGCATTCCAAGGAGGCAGCAGCATGTACTGAGGCATCACGGCTGGGAAGAGGGAGGTGGATAGGGACATGGGGGGCAGAGGAGAGACGACTTGTGGTAGGCCAACTTAAAGAATATGGATTTTATTTAAAGTTTCATAGGAAATCATTGAAGGATTTTAGTGAGGGAACTTTAATTTATGTTTTTAAATAATTATTTTAATTTCTATATCAGGGAAATGATAAATGGCACAGCTAGTAATAATGCTCTGATTTGTTCTTCACCTTTATACTTAGTGTATCTTTATTATCCTCCTCCTTTAAAAATTGTAGAACTGTGCTTATAGAATTGTAAATAAAGAATTGTATGGCTGTAAATCATCCTTTTAAGTATTATATATTAATATATATGCAAGTATGTTTGTGTGTATGTATACATATATGATACTATGATCACATAAATATGTAATATACCTCATATATATTATTCTGAAAATAAGGTAATTGTATTTTTGCTACAATTTGATTGAGAAAACACCATCATCCCTTTCAATAATTCCTTCAGTTACTACCATGAGACTGTATATGGATGTGGAATTACTGTCTTTGATCAAGTTAATTAACATTTTTTGAAATTTCTTAACCTTTTCTATAAAATGGTACCTACTTCAATAAAGAATAAATGACATAATAAATGTAAATAAATATTATTATTATTATTGTTTTTTTAAACATCTTTAGTGGAGTATAATTGCTTTACAATGGTGTGTTAGTTTCTGCTTTACAACAAAATGAATCAGTTATATATATACATATGTTCCCTTATCTCTTCCCTCTTGCATCTCTCTCCCTCACACCCTCCCTATCCCATCCCTCCAGGCGGTCACAAAGCACCGAGCTGATCTCCCTGTGCTGTGCGGCTGCTTCCCACTAGCTATCTACCTTACGTTTGGTAGTGTATATATGTCCATGCCTCTCTCTCGCTTTGTCACAGCTTACCCTTCCCCCTCCCCATATCCTCAAGTCCATTCTCTAGTAGGTCTGTGTCTTTATTCCTGTCTTACCCCTAGGTTCTTCATGACATTTTTTTTTCTTAAATTCCATATATATGTGTTAGCATATGGTATTTGTCTTTCTCTTTCTGACTTACTTCACTCTGTATGACAGACTCTAGGTCTATCCACCTCATTACAAATAGCTCAATTTCGTTTCTTTTTATGGCTGAGTAATATTCCATTGTATATATGTGCCACATCTTCTTTATCCATTCATCCGATGATGGACACGTAGGTTGTTTCCATCTCCTGGTTATTGTAAATAGAGCTGCAATGAACATTGTGGTACATGACTCTTTTTGAATTATGGTTTCCTCACCCACCAGCAGTGCAAGAGTGTTCCCTTTTCTCCACACCCTCTCCAGCATTTATTGTTTCTAGATTTTTTGATGATGGCCATTCTGACTGGTGTGAGATGATATCTCATTGTAGTTTTGATTTGCATTTCTCTAATGATTAATGATGTTGAGCATTCTTTCATGTGTTTGTTGGCAGTCTGTATATCTTCTTTGGAGAAATGTCTATTTAGGTCTTCTGCCCATTTTTGGATTGGGTTGTTTATTTTTTTGTTATTGAGCTGCATGAGCTGCCTGTAAATTTTAGAGATTAATCCTTTGTCAGTTGATTCATTTGCAAATATTTTCTCCCATTCTGAGGGCTGTCTTTTGGTCTTGTTTATGGTTTCCTTTGCTGTGCAAAAGCTTTGAAGTTTCATTAGGTCCCATTTGTTTATTTTTGTTTTTATCTCCATTACTCTAGGAGATGGGTCAAGAAGGATCTTGCTGTGATTTATGTCATAGAGTGTTCTGCCTATGTTTTCCTCTAAGAGTTTGATAGTTTCTGGCCTTACATTTAGGTCTTTAATCCATTTTGAGCTTATTTTTGTGTATGGTGTTAGGGAGTGATCTAATCTCATACTTTTACATGTACCTGTCCAGTTTTCCCAGCACCACTTATTGAAGGGGCTGTCCTTTCTCCACTGTATATTCCTGCCACCTTTATCAAAGATAAGGTGACCATATGTGCATGGGTTTATCTCTGGGCTTTCTATCCTATTCCATTGATCTATCTTTCTGTTTTTGTGCCAGTACCATACTGTCTTGATTACTGTAGCTTTGTAGTATAGTCTGAAGTCAGGCAGCCTGATTCCTCCAGCTCCATTTTTTGTTCTCAAGATTGCTTTGGCTATTCGGGGTCTTTTGTGTTTCCATACAAATTGTGAAATTTTTTGTTCTAGTTCTGTGAAAAATGCCAGTGGTAGTTTGATAGGGATTGCATTGAATCTATAGATTGCTTTGGGAAGTAGAGTCATTTTCACAATGTTGATTCTTCCAATCCAAGAACATGGTATATCTCTCCATCTGTTTGTATCATCTTTAATTTCTTTCATCAGTGTCTTATAATTTTCTGCATACAGGTCTTTTGTCTCCTTAGGTAGGTTTATTCCTAGATATTTTATTCTTTTTGTTGCAATGGTAAATGGGAGTGTTTTCTTGATTTCACTTTCAGATTTTTCATCATTAGTATATAGGAATGCCAGCCAGAGATTTCTGTGCATTAATTTTGTATCCTGCTACTTTACCAAATTCATTGATTAGCTCTAGTAGTTTTCCAGTAGCATCTTTAGGATTCTCTATGTATAGTATCATGTCATTTGCAGTGACAGCTTTACTTCTTCTTTTTGGATTTGGATTCCTTTTATTTCCTTTTCTTCTCTGATTGCTGTGGCTAAAACTTCCAAAACTATGTTGAATAAGAGTGGTGAGAGTGGGCAACCTTGTCTTGTTCCTGATCTTAGTGGAAATGCTTTCAGTTTTTCACCATTGAGGACGATGTTGGCTGTGGGTTTGTCATATATGGCCTTTATTATGTTGAGGAAAGTTCCCTCTATGCCTACTTTCTGCAGGGTTTTTATCATAAATGGGTGTTGAATTTTGTCAAAAGCTTTCTCTGCATCTATTGAGATGATCATATGGTTTTTCTCCTTCAACTTGTTAATATGGTGTATCACGTTGATTGATTTGCGTATATTGAAGAATCCTTGCATTCCTGGAATAAACCCCACTTGATCATGGTGTATGATACGTTTAATGTGCTGTTGGATTCTGTTTGCTAGTATTTTGCTGAGGATTTTTGCATCTATGTTCATCAGTGATATTGGCCTGTAGTTTTCTTTCTTTGTGACATCCTTGTCTAGTTTTGGTATCAGGGTGATGGTGGCCTCGTAGAATGAGTTTGGGAGTGTTCCTCCCTCTGCTATATTTTGGAAAAGTTTGAGAAGGATAGGTGTTAGCTCTTCTGTAAATGTTTGATAGAATTCACCTGGGAAGCCATCTGGTTCTGGGCTTTTGTTTGTTGGAAGATTTTTAATCATAGTTTCAATTTCAGTGCTTGTGATTGGTCTGTTCATATTTTCTATTTCTTCCTGATTCAGTCTTGGCAGTTTGTGCATTTCTAAGAATTTGTCCATTTCTTCCAGATTGTCCATTTTATTGGCATAGAGTTGCTTGTAGTAATCCCTCATGATTTTTTGTATTTCTGCAGTGTCGTTTTTCCAGGTTGTCCATTTTATTGACATAGAGTTGCTTGTAGTAATCTCTCATGATCTTTTGTATTTCTTCAGTGTCAGTTGTTAATTCTCCTTTTTCATTTCTAACTGTATTGATTTGAGTCTTCTTTTTTTCTTGGTGAGTCTGGCTAATGGTTTATCTATTTTGTTTATCTTCTCAAAGAACCAGCCAGCTTTTAGTTTTATTGATCTTTGCTATTGTTTCCTTCATTTCTTTTTCATTTATTTCTGATCTGATTTTTATGATTTCTTTCCTTCTGCTAACTTTGGGGTTTTTTTGTTCTTCTTTCTCTAATTGCTTGAGGTGCAAGGTTAGGTTGTTTATTCGAGATGTTTCCTGCTTCTTAAGGTGGGCTTGTATTGCTATAAACTTCCCTCTTAGAACTGCTTTTGCTGCATCCCATAGGTTTTGGGTCGTTGTATCTCCATTGTCATTTGTTTCTAGGTATTTTTTAATTTCCTCTTTGATTTCTTCAGTGATCACTTCGTTATTAAGTAGTGTATTGTTTAGCCTCCATGTGTTTGTATTTTTTACAGCTCTTTTCCTATAATTGATATCTAGTCTCATGGCATTATGGTCAGAAAAGATACTTGATACAGTTTCAATTTTCTTAAATTTACCAAGGCTTGATTTGTGACCCAAGATATGGTCTATCCTGCAGAATGTTCCATGTGCACTTGAGAAAAATGTGTATTCTGTTGTTTTTGGATGGAATGTCCTATAAATATCAATTAAGTCCATCTTGCTTAATGTGTCATTTAAAGCTTGTGTTTCCTTATTTATTTTCATTTTGGATGATCTGTCCATTGGTGAAAGTGGGGTGTTAAAGTCCCCTACATTGAATGTGTTACTGTTGATTTCCCCTTTTATGGCTGTTAGTATTTGCCTTATTTATTGAGGTGGTCCTATGTTGGGTGCATAAATATTTACAATTGTTAAATCTTCTTCTTGGATGAATCGCTTGATCATTATGTAGTGTCCTTCTTTGTCTCTTCTAATCATCTTTATTTTAAAGTCTATTTTGTCTGATATGAGAATTGCTACTCCAGCTTTCTTTTGGTTTCCATTTGCATGAAATATCTTTTTCCATACCCTTACTTTCAGTCTGTATGTGTCTCTAGGTCTGAAGTGGGTCTCTTGTAAACAGCAAATATATGGGTCTTGTTTTTGTATCCATTCAGCCAATCTGTGTCTTTTGGTGGGAGCATTTAGTCCATTTACATTTAAGGTAATTATTGATATATATGTTCCTATTCCCATTTTCTTAATTGTTTTGGGTTCGTTATTGTAGGTCTTTTCCTTCTCTTTGTTTCTTGCCTAGAGAAGTTCCTTTAGCAGTTGTTGTAGAGCTGGTTTGGTGGTGCTGAACTGTCTCAGCTTTTGCTTGTCTGTAAAGGTTTTAATTTCTCCATCAAATCTGAATGAGATCATTGCTGGGTAGAGTAATCTTGGTTGCAGGTTTTTCTCCTTCATCACTTTAAATATGTCCTGCCAGTCCATTCTGGCTTGCAGAGTTTCCGCTGAAAGCTCAGCTGTTAAACTTATGGGGATTCCCTTGTGTGTTATTTGTTGTTTTTCCCTTGCTGCTTTTAATATGCTTTCTTTGTATTTAGTTTTTGACAGTTTGATTAATATGTGTCTTGGTGTGTTTCTCCTTGGACTTATCCTGTATGGGACTCTCTGTGCTTCCTGGACTTGATTAACTATTTCCTTTGCCATATTAGGGAAGTGTTCAACTATAATCTCTTCAAATATTTTCTCAGTCCCTTTCTTTTTCCCTTCTTCTTCTGGAATCCCTATAATTCGAATGTTGGTGCATTTAATGAGACTGTCCTCAGTTCTTTTCATTCTTTTTTCTTTATTCTGCTCTGCAGTAGTTATTTTCACTATTTTATCTTCCAGGTCACTTATCCGTTCTTCTGCCTCAGGTATTCTGCTATTGATCCCATCTAGAGTATTTTTCATTTCATTTATTTTGTTGTTCATTGTTGTTTGTTTCACCTTTATTTCTTCTATGTCCTTGTTAAATGTTTCTTGCATTTTGTCTATTCTATTTCCAAGATTTTGGATCATCTTTACTATCATTATTCTGAATTCTTTTTCAGGTAGACTGCCTATTTCCTCTTCATTTGTTAGGTCTGGTGGGTTTTTATCTTGCTCCTTCATCTGCTGTGTGTTTTTCTGTCTTCTCATTTTGCTTAACTTACTGTGTTTGTGGTCTCCTTTCTGCAGGCTGCAGGTTCGTAGTTCCCGTTGTTTTTGGTGTTTGTCCCCAGTGGCTAAGGTTTGTTTAGTAGGTTGTGTAGGCTTCCTGGTGGAGGGGGCTAATGCCTGTGTTCTGGTGGATGAGGCTGGATCTTGTATTTCTGGTGGGCAGGTCCACATCTGGTGGTGTGTTTTGGGGTGTCTGTGGACTTATTATGATTTTAGGCAGCCTCTCTGCTAATGGGTGGGGTTGTGTTCCTGTCTTGCTAGTTGTTTGGCATAGGATGTCCAGTACTAAGCTTGCTGGTCGTTGAGTGAAGCTGGCTGCTGGTGTTGAGATGGAAATCTCTGGGAGATTTTCCCCGTTTGATATTATGTGGAGCTGGGAGGTCTCTTGTGGACCAGCATCCTGAAGTTGGCTCTCCCACCTCAGAGGCACACACTGACTCCTGGCTGCAGCACCAAGAGCCTTTCATCCACACGGCTCAGAATAAAAGGGAGAAAAAGTAGAAAGAATTAGTAGAAGTAGAAAGAAAGAAAGAAAGAAAAGAAAGAAAGAAAGAAAGAAAGGAGGGAGTGAGGGAGGTAGGAAGGAAGGAAGTAGGGAAGGAAGGAAAAAAAGAAAGAAGATAAAGTAAAATAAAATAAAGTAAGGTAAAATATAATAAATTATTAAAATGAAAAAAATACTTATTAAGAGGAAAAAAAACGGATGGATAGAACCCTAGGACAAATGGTGGAAGCAAAGTCATACAGACAAAATCTCACACAGAAGCATACACATACACACTCACAAAAAGAGGAGAAGGGGAAAAAACCATAACTCTTGCTCTCAAAGTCCACCTCCTCAATTTGGGATGATTCGTTGTCTAAAGGAGGGAAGGAAGGAAAGAAAGAATGAAGATAAAGTAAAATAAAGTTATTAAAATAAAAAGTAATTATTAAGTAAAAAATTAAAAAGAAAAAAAAAAAAGCACGGATAGAACCCTCGGACAAATGGTGGAAGCAAAGCTATACAGACAAAATCTCACACAGAAGCATACACATACACACTCACAAAAAGAGGAGAAGGGGAAAAAACCATAACTCTTGCTCTCAAAGTCCACGTCCTTAATTTGGGATGATTCATTGTCTATTCATGTATTCCACAGATGCAGGATACATCTAGTTGATTGTGGAGCTTTAATCCGCTGCTTCTGAGGCTGCTGAGAGAGATTTCCCTTTCTCTTCTTTGTTCTCACAGATTCCAGGGGCTCAGCTTTGGATTTGGCCCTGCCTCTGCGTGTAGGTCGCAGGAGGGCGTCTGTTCTTCGCTCAGACGGGATGGGGTTAAAGAAGCCACTGATTCGGGGGCTGTGGCTCACTCAGGCCAGGGGGAGGGAGGGGCACAGAGTGCGGGGCGGGCCTGCGGCGGCAGAGGCCAGCGTGACATTGCAGCAGCCTGAGGCGCGCCGTGCGTTCTCCCGGGGGAGTTGTCCCTCGATCCCGGGACCCTGGCAGTGGCACAGGCTACCCGGAAAGGGGTGTGGATAGTGACCTGTGCTCGCACACAAGCTTCTTGGTGGCGGCAGCAGCAGCCTTAGCGTCTCATGCCCGTCTCTGGGGTCCGCGCTCGTAGCCGCGGCTCGCGCCCGTCTCTGGAGCTCCTTTAAGCAGCGCTCTTAATCCCCTCTCCTCGCGCACCAGGAAACAAAGAGGGAAGAAAAAGTCTCTTGCCTCTTCGGCAGCTCCAGACTTTTTCCCAGGCCCCCTCCCGGCTAGCCGTGGCGCACTAATCCCTTCGGGCTATGTTCAAGCCGCCAACCCCAGTCCTCTCCCTGAGCTCCGACCAAAACTGAAACCGAACCCGAGCCTCAGCTCGAAGCCCCGCCCGCCTAACCCCAGTCCTCTCCCGGCGCTCTGACCGAAGCCCAAGCCTCAACTCCCAGCCCCGCCCGTGCTGGGCGGGTGAACAGACAATCCTCTCCGACGGGTGAGTGCCTGTCGGCCCTGATCATCTGTGCGGGAATCTCTCTGATTTGACCTCCGCCCCCGTGTTGCTGTGCTCTCCTCCGCGGCTCCGAAGCTTTCCCCCTCCGCCACCCGCAGTCTCTGCCCACGAAGGGGCTTCCTAGTGTGTGGAAACCTTTCGTCCTTCACAGCTGCCTCCCACTGGTGCAGGTTCCGTCCCTATCCTTTTGTCTCTGTTTATTCTTTTTTCTTTTGCCCTACCCAGGTACGTGGGGGGTTTCTTGCCTTTTGGGAGGTCTGAGGTCTTCTGCCAGCGTTCAGTAGGTGTTCTGTAGGAGTTGTTCCACGTGTAGATGTATTTCTGGTGTATCTGTGGGAAGGAAGGTGATCTTCGCGTCTTACTCTTCCGCCATTTTCCCAGAAGCCGTAAATAAATATTATGCCTAGAATATAGTATGTACTCCATAATGTCATTTTAAAATGTATTATGCATTGATATGATGAAATCTTTTAATTTTGATCTTTGCTGTAAGCAAAGCCATCTTTGTTTCTCTCTTACACTTTGCATAGATTTTTTTTTTTGTTGCTGTTGTTTTTTGGAACTTTTATTAGATTCTTGTTACTCTGGACATATATATATATATATATATATATTTTAACATCTTTATTGGAGTATAATTGCTTTACAATGGTGTGTGTGTTAGTTTCTGCTTTATAACAAAGTGAATCAGCTATACATATACATATATCCCCTTTATAAGCTTATCTTTCTTGCCTACTGAGAGAAGTCTGCATATGGTATCCAGCAAGGACACAAAGGAGGGAAAGTTCATGTCAATTTAGAATGTAAAAAGAAACTGACTAGAGAACATTACCTGTATTGCCTAATTTTAAAAATAAACAGAATGTGGAAGTTCAAGAGCAAGGTCGATTGGAACATTTTATAAAACCATGGAAAGAATTGATATGGTGGGTTTATTTTTTTAGATTTTACTTCCTATAATAGTTTTAAAAAAGTGTTTGTATAACATATACCTCGTATAGCTTTATCGTTGCTACTTACATGAACTGTAACTAGCTTAAAGTGATTGTAAGTAATTCTTTCCAGAAAAGGTAGGGGTGGTTATTATTGTTATTTCTGTTGTTTTCATTGCTTGGCTATTCAGCAAATTTCATTGCTGTGTCTTGGAGATAGCTGTAATCAAAGCTTTCTATAGACCTTTAACCAAAGTGGAAAAATTGAGATATGGTATGAACAGCTTTAAAAAACTACACAGTATAGTGTACCTTATACACTAAGCAATAATAATTTGGTGTCTCCTTTAAGAAAAAATATTTTCAATAATCTTTGCATATATTACACTTATGATTGGATTAAATAGAATCCCTCTTAATCAAACAAAATATCTGACATGAATTTGGGTTCTTAATGAAAGATAGTTCTTTCCTCACACTTTGAAGGGGACATAGTTTTATGCAAATGAAGTATGTTACTTCTGTTAAATAGGTGTTTTGGAGGCTTAGCCAATCAGAACACATTTGTTGACTATAGCACTATGCCTGTGTATTGCCTAAAACCATGTGATGATCACTAGTAATTAGTGACCAATCCATATTTTGGGAAATAGTATTTAGTTGATAAAATTATAATTCATATAAAATAATATAAAATGCAATATAGGATAAAGGTTAAGATCATTGGTTCTGGTACCAAACTAGTTGAGTTTGATTCCTGTTTATACCATCTCAGGAGCTTTGTGACCTGGAGGAAGTCACATAACATCTCACTTTCCCATACATAAAATGGGAAGTGTACTCTCAGTGCATATATCATAAGGTTATTATGAGGATTAAGAGAGCTGAATTGTGTAAAGCAATTAGATTAGTTTCTGGTACTAAGGTAAAGGTCCTGTAGCATTTACTGTTATTATTAAAGACTTATTTGGTTCTGTCAAGTAGAAAATGTGAAGAATGGTTTATTATCAGAATGCAGGGGAAAGAAACAAATCACCATGGGACATCCATGTGTCAGTATTCAAATGTTAACTGCCTCTTTAGATAAGATTTATATTTGCTGAGTTATAAGAGCAAAGATGTGGAGTTGGAAATTTAGAAAATGTTTGGGACACAAGGAGTTTGTTGATTAGAATACAGTAGATGATTCTTGCAAGTGTGTAGTGAAGGAAGAGGTATGAAAACCAGGTTGACTTGTCTCTATGTTGTGAGGAATTAAGGCTGAGTAAATTGCTAGCCTGTGAGATAAGGTGACTTCTACTGCATAGTGATTTGTTATCTATTTTCACCTTGAATTGTGTAATTCAGAAGTTTAGACTTATTTAAGCATGGAGAGATGATTGAGGAAACTCAACTTCAACAACTTTTATGTGTTTTTAATAGGTGAAATCAATCCAGTGGTGGCAGAGTTTTGTGTTGAGATGAGTTTTTCTTCTGGTAGTATTTTAAGCATATTCACCAATGTCAAAGTTTCACAATTTATTGGAAACTTTAAAGACATAAAATTATTTTTATAATTTCGACCCCTGATGGAGGCATTCAGTGCAGCTTACAGTGTCTCTTTCACCAGAGCTGCAGAGTATAACGTTTCATTACTTTCTCCCCAGGAGTTGCTGCATTACCAGTTAGGGTATATCTAACAGAATATCATTAACCAGGCACCATCAGATCATCAAAACAAAGAAACTGCTGAAGCTGAATTAGATGTTCTCACTCTAATAATGAGCCTAGTGACACTATAAAATCAAGACAGTAGCAACAACATAGAAAGCCCAGGCTAATTTCCTGTATTTCCAAACATTAGATTATTAACTTTATTTCATCATCCTGGTTTAATTTTTCTGTATCTTTTCAGGTATGGAAACCACTGGCTAAGAAAGATATGTGCAGAGGTGATTGAAATAGAAATTAAGTCTACTGAAATTTAATGGTATTAAAATGAACAGTCATTGGGCATATTACTTCAGTACCGATAGGAGAATTGCTAGGCTTCCTTAGTTTTCCACTTGCTTAATAAGCCCTACTGGATACTGGAGTGTCTTTGATGCTCCATTGGCATGGTTTGTAAGCAACAAAATACCGTAGAGTTCTCTATTTTTTGTTGAAGACTGCATAAACATTAGTACTCCTTAAAATCCCCAACATTTAATTTTGTGACTATAACTTACAATAATAAATTCAAGATCACCTTTAGTGTAATGTGTTATCTTGAAAGCATTACTTTGACATTTGTAATAGAAAAGATTATCTGCCTGTTCACTCTGCTGTACTTTGGTGCCTTTTTGCTCTTCTAATTAAGGGTACTTCTTTTAAATAATAAAGTAGCTTCTATTTGAAGAAGGAATTATTTGGAACTTTAGTTTTCTACAATCAGCCTTTCCTCGCGTGGTGTGGACATACATTTTTTTTCAAATCCTGGATAATTGAAATGCTTTTTTCTCTACATTGAGCTACTCTTTCTTTCATGAGCTCCTGTTACAAATAGATCTTCCAGTTTCTTCTGGGAATCTCTTTATGATCTTGGGAATGTTCAATTATTAAACTATATTAGGTTTTTGAAAAGATGAATCATGTCTTCTCATTGTAGAGACTGACACTTAGTTAATTTTTATAGGTTTTAGACCAACTATGGTGTTTTTCTTCAAAGCTTCATCACAAAATTTCTTTCTTCAGATAAAATCATCTATATGATGAAGTCTTAACAACATCACAAAAAGCCATTTAAATAGCGCAGTTAAAGTTTGATTGTTTGCTATGTATCTTCCCTAAATAGACAACCATTTGTCCCCATGAGTTAGAATAACTGATGTTATTCAAAGATATTTGTTCTAGGATACCTTTAATTTTTTAAAAATTTAAGTTAATTAATTTATTTTTTATACAGCAGGTTCTTATTAGTTATCTATTTTATACATATTAGTGTATATATGTCAATCCCAATCTCCCAATTCATCCCACCACCACTTTCCGCCCTTGGTGTCCATACGTTGTTCTCTACATGGGTGTCTCTATTTCTGCCCTGCAAACCAGTTCATCTGTACCATTTTTCTAGGTTCCACATATTGCATTAATATACGATGTTTGTTTTTCTCTTTCTGACTTACTTCACTCTGTATGACAATCTCACGATCCATCCACATGTCTACAAATGACTCAGTTTCATTCCTTTTTATGGCTGAGTGATATTTCATTGTATATATGTACCACATCTTCTTTATCCATTTGTCTGTCAATGGGCATTTACATTGCTTCCATGATCTGACTATTGTAAGTACTGCTGCAATGAACATTGGAATGCATGTGTCTTTTTGAATTATAGTTTTCTCTGGGTTTATGCCCAGTAGTGGGATTGCTGGGTCATATGGTAGTTCTATTTTTAGTTTTTTAAGGAACCTCCATACTGGTCTCCATAATGGCTGCATCAATTTACATTCCCACCAACAGGGCAAGAAGGTTCCCTTTTCTCCACACCCTCTCCAGAATTTGTTGTTTGTAGATTTTCTGATGATGCCCTTTCTAACTGGTGTGAGGTGATACCTCATTGTGGTTTTGATTTGCATTTCTCTAATAATTAGTGATGTTGAGCAGCTTTTCATGTGCTTCTTGGCCATCTGTATGTCTTCTTTGGAGAAATGTCTATTTAGGTCTTCTGCCCATTTTTGGACTGGGTTGTTTGTTTTTTTGGTATGGAGCTGCATGAGCTGTTTATATATTTTGGAGATTAATCCTTTGTCCGTTGATTTGTTTGCAAATATTTTCTCCCATTCTGAGGGCTGTCTTTTCGTCTTGTTTGTAGTTTCCATTGTTTTGCAAAAGCTTTTAAGTTTCATTAGGTCCCATTTATTTATTTTTGTTTTTATTTCCATTACTCTAGGAGGTGGATCAAAAAAGATCTTGCTGTGATTTATGTCAAAGTGTTCTTCCTATGTTTTCTTCTAAGAGTTTTATAGTGTCTGCTCGTACATTTAGGTCTTGAATCCATTTTGAGTTTATTTTTGTGTATGGTGTTAGGGAGTGTTCTAATTTCATTCCTTTCCATGTAGCTGTCCAGTTTTCCCAGCACCACTTACTGAAGAGGGTACCTTTAATTTTTAAAGAGAAACAAACTCACAAATTATATGAATAGGTTTTCTTTCAGTGGCACTGAATTGAAACACTGCATTGAATACACTGAATTGACATATTGCCCATATTCTGATCTATACTTTGGTGAAGAGCATTTGGGCTTGGGAATTAAATAGAACTGGGTGCCAGCACTCAATATGTTTTATAGCCTTAGCTGTATATTAAACCTCTTCACACTTCCATGATATGTGACCTTAGGCAAGTTTGTCAACCATTCTGAATCTGTTTCCCAATCCTTGAAGTTGTAGTAAATACATGTTACAGATGAAGTAAGGATTAAGATGCTATCTTAACTAAATGTATCATAAACTACTTAGGATTCTGTCTGACACATAGGCTTTCAACAATCACTGATTCATTCACTCCATTTATTCAACAAATAATTATTTAGTTCTACTACTACTTCTGTTTCTAGTACTAGTACTACTGACAACAACAATAGAAATCAACAATTGTAATCTACTTTTAACACCAACAGTAAGATTTCTCAGCCTTTACTGTGCAATTGAATCTCTTGGGAGTTTTCTTTTTGAAAGATATATAATGTAAAATATATTATACATATATATTTTATATATATAATATATATATATATGGAGAGACAGAGTTTGATTCCATAACCAAGTAATTCAGATGGATTACATGTAAAATGGATAAAGAAGTATCCATTTTTAACAATTAATCCAGATGGCTTTATATTGGTAGTTCTCAAATCTCACTTCGGGAAACTCAATCTAGAGTTATAAATGACTACTTAAGAAATGTTTTCAGTTTCTTATTTAGTAACAGCAATAACGTAACAAAGCTTGAGGTATTATTCTATTGATTTTGTGTTATGTTTAGTCATTCAAATTATTTATTAAATACTAACTATGTGACAAACATTGTATTAGGCGCTAAGGAAATAGTGCTGGACAAGAAAAAAAATTATCCCTGTTCCAAACAACACATAGTCTAGTGGAAAAGATAACTAAAAAGTAATAAAAAAATAAAGTTTAAAGAATATGATGATAGGAAAGTACAGGATATTGTTTTGTGATCTTAAGTTTTTTACCTGCCATCCTTTTTGGTGGAGCATTGATAAGGTTCATAAAAAGGCATGCCCATATAAAGTCATGTAATCTATGCACTGTGCAAGAAGACTAATTTATTTTTTTTAATGAGTACTGCAGAGGCACTGCCCTGCCTCACATAAGATTAAGGTCTTGCTTTTCCATTTCTAACGTATTAGCTTATTCAATTTCAGACATTTCTAAAACTGAAGGGTTTTCTGTAAAGTTAATTTGATATGATTGTTCAGATAGAGTTGGGAATATCAACTGCAAACCTGTCCACTTGCACGTATAATATTCTAACTGAATAAGTGTTTGTCCAGTGTAGTGGCTCTGAAACAATATTAATAAGGGATGATCTTGTAGTTGTCCGGGTGTGCTTTGTGGATGTTGGGTGCCTATAGTAGATGCATCAAGCTTTCTCACATTCATGTAGAATGAAAATATTGTTCATAATAAATATTCTGGCTTATGCATGTTTGACATAAACTGTTACCAATTAAGAAGAAAAATAAAACAAAACTTTATATTACCTTCTATAAAATACTTTGATCTTTTACCTGTTTGATCCCCTATTTCAAAATTTGCAATTGATTGGGAGTGGTGGAGGTAATATGGGGCAATAGCCTGGGGAAATGTTAACTTTTGTAATATTTACACACAGACTCACACATGCACACACATGCACACGTGTAGTTGTGACTTGTAAACTTTTGAGTAACAATAAATATAGGGTTTTCAATTGTATACTTCTAGATATGTTATTGTGTTCTTTTAAGCCTTCTTCTCCAGTGAGTACCCAATATATGTCTTCTGATGTACAAACTAGCTAATGGGAAATAATACTGCAGTGTAAGTTAAGGAATGGTGTTCTACTTGAATCTCAAGTTTTATAATCACTTCTTCTAAAATATTTTTTGCAAAACTGTACAATTAGTAGGGATCTAGAAAGTATGATAAGCCTAGCAAACTTAAAAAATAGAGATAGGATATTTTGGATCATTGCAATGTTATTGCTGCTTTTCATTTTCTGCATTTCTTTTCCTATAATTATGGTAGGGCAATGTGTATTTATTTTGCAAAACAATATACAGAAAAGCATCGCTGCATAACCTGATGTTGTTGTGATGAATATACTGTATTCTGGGGGAAACTGTGCTCTGATGGTTGAAAAGCTAATTAATACTTTGGTAACTCAGATTTCTTTAAGCCTAAGGGTGATTGTTCACTGTTCATAATTTCAGAATATTTTGTGGGGCGCAGGGACAGAAACATTCTTATATGTGTGTTTCCCATTTCATAGAGATGGTGTTTTGGAACCGACTATTCCTCCATTCCAGGAAAATCAAGGGGACTGTTTACTTTGTACTCTGTAAATCAGAGAAGAATTATTCCTCATATAGTGGTCTTGATCAATTTACAGTCCAAAATACCTACCCCTGGACACTGAATATTTTGTTATAAAATTCCCATGACTTGTTTCTTCTATGCAGAGTCATATGCTTAATATAGCTAATTTTTAAATGAAAAGTCAAAAATAAATGAATTTGAGAATCAAGCAACAGTAATAAGAGCTACTTACCTGCTATGATTAGTAAACATTGCTTGATAAAGTTAAACCCAAACAAGTTCTGATGTAAAGGCTCATTTCAAAACAGAAGATAAGCTATTATTAGGATTGTTTTGGCAATACTTTAATCAGGTTCCACATAATTTTAGGACTAAAAATCCAGCAGTTTTTGTTTGTTACTCTCTTTGTTTTTAAATCACTTATATGTGCTTTACAAAGTCAATGGAATGACTGTAAAGCAGAGGTCAGCAAACTACAGACCATGGGCCAAATCCATCCTGATGCCTGTTTTTGCAAATTATTCTTCTTGAAACATAGTCACATCCATTTGCTTTTTACTATCTGTGGAGCTGGAGAGAGGAATAGCTTGCAAAGGGGCATAAGAAAACTTGTGAGAGTGAAAAAATGTTTATCTTGATTGTGAAGACAATTTCATGGGTACATACATATGTCAAAACTAATCCAGTTGTTCATTTTAAACATGTGCAGTCTACTGTCCTTCACTTATACCACTCAAAGTTGAAATTTTTATTTATTTTTTGATCTATATAAAATACCCCATTTATGTATTTATTTATTGAATAGTTGATTTACAGTGTTGTGTTTGTTTCAAGTGTACAGGATAGCCACTCAGATATATATATGTACATGTATATATACATATTATTTTTCAGACTATTTTCCCTTATAGGTTATTAAAAACTATTGAGTATAGTTCCCTGTGCTATACATTAGATCCTTGTTGGTTATCTATTTTATATACAGGACTGTGTATATGTTAATCCATCCTCCTAATTAAAAACAATTTTTTTTTGATTGGAAGAATTAATATTGTTTTTTTTGTGTGTTTTGTTTTTAAAAACATTTTTCTTTAATATTTTTTTAACATCTTTACTGGAGTATAACTGCTTTACACTGGTGTGTTAGTTTCTGCTGTATAACAAAGTGAATCAGCTATACATAAATACATATCCCCATATATCCTCCCTCTTGCGTCTCCCTCCCACCCTCCCTATCCCACCCCTCTGGGTGGTCACAAAGCACGGAGCTGACCTCCCTGTGCTATGTGGCTGCTTCCCACTAGCTATCTATTTTACATTTGGTAGTGTATATATGTACATGCCACTCTCTCACTTCATCCCAACTTACCCTTCCCCCTCCCCATGTCCTCAAGTCCATTCTCTACATCTGCATCTTTATTCCTGTACTGCCCCAAGGTTCTTCAAAACCACTTTTTTTTTTTAAGATTCCAAATATATGTGTTAGCATACAGTATTTGTTTTTCTCTTTCTGACTTCCTTCACTCTGTATGACAGTCTCTAGGTCCATCTACCTCACTACAAATAACTGAATTTCGTTTCTTTTTATGGCTGAGTAATATTCCATTGTATATATGTGCCACATCTTTATCCATTCATATGTTGATGGACACTTAGGTTGCTTCTATGTCCTGGCTGTTGTAAATAGAGCGTCAATGAACATTGTGGTACATGACTCTTTTTGAATTATGGTTTTCTCAGGGTATAGGCCCAGTAGTGGGATTGCTGGGTCATATGGTAGTTCTATTTTTAGTTTTTTAAGGAACCTCCATACTGTTCTCCAAAGTGGCTGTATCAATTTACATTCTCACCAACAAGGCAAGAGGGTTCCCTTTTCTCCACACCCTCTCCAGCATTTATTGTTTGTAGATGTTTTGATGATGGCCATTCTGACTTGTGTTATGTGATAGCCTCATTGTAGTTTTGATTTGCATTTTTCTAATGATTAGTAACATTGAGCATCCTTTCATGTGTTTGTTGGCAATCTGTCTATCTTTTTTTGGAGAAATGTCTATTTAGGTCTTCTGCCCATTTTTGGATTGGGTTGTTTGTTTTTTGATATTGAGCTGCATGAGCTGCTTGTATATTGTGGAGATTAATCCTTTGTTAGTTGCTCAGTTTGCAAATATTTTCTCCCATTCTGTGGGTTTTCTTTTAATCTTGTTTGTGGTTTCCTTTGCTGTGCAAAAGCTTTGAAGTTTCATTAGGTCCCATTTGTTTATTTTTGTTTTTATTTCCATTTCTCTAGGAGGTGGATCAAAAAGGATCTTTCTGTGATTTATGTCATAGAGAGTTCTTCCTATGGTTTCCTCTAAGAGTTTTATATTGTCTGGCCTTACATTTAAGTCTTTAATCCATTTTGAGTTTATTTTTGTGTATGGTGTTAGAGAGTGTTCTAATTTCATTCTTTTACATGTAGCTGTCCAGTTTTCCCAGCACCACTTATTGAAGAGTATGTCTTTATTCCATTATATATTCTTGCCTCCTTTATCAAAGATAAGGTGACCATATGTGTGTGGGTTTATCTCTGGGCTTTCTATTCTGTTTCATTGATCTATATTTCTGTTTTTGTGCCAGTACGATACTGTCTTGATTACTGTAGCTTTGTAGTATAGTCTGAAGTCAGGGAGCCTGATTCTTCCACCTCCGTTTTTCTTTCTCAAGATTGCTTTGGCTACTTGGGGTCTATTGTGTTTCCATACAAATTGTGAAATTTTTTGTTCTAGTTCTGTGAAAAATGCCAGTGGTAGTTTGATACGGATTGCACTGAATCTGTAGATTGCTTTGGGTAGTAGAGTCATTTTCACAATGTTGATTCTTCCAATCCAAGAACATGGTATATCTCTCCATCTATTTGTATCATCTTTAATTTCTTTAATCAGTGTCTTATAGTTTTCTGCATACTGGTCTTTTACCTCCTTAGGTAGGTTTATTACTAGGTATTTTATTATTTTTGTTGCAGTGGTAGTTGGGAGTGTTACCTTAATTTCTCTTTCAGATTTTTCATCATTAGTGTATAGGAATGCAAGAGATTTCTGTGCATTAACTTTGTATCCTGCTATTTTATCAAATTCATTGATTAGCTGTAGTAGTTTTCTGGTAGCATCTTTAGGATTCTCTATGTATAGTGTCATGTCATCTTCAATCAGTGACAATTTTACTTCTTCTTTTCCAATTTGGATTCCTTTTATTTCTTTTTCATCTCTGATTGCTGTGGCTAAAATTGACAAATCTATGTTGAGTAATAGTGGTGAGAGGGGACAACTTTGTCTTGTTCCTGATCTTAGTGGAAATGCTTTCAGTTTTTCACCATTGAGAATGATGTTGGCTGTGGGTTTGTCAGATATGTCCTTTATTATAAGTTCCCTCTCTGCCTACTTCTGGAGAGTTTTTATCACAAATGGGTGTTGAATTTTGTTGAAAGCCTTTTATGCTTCTATTGAGATTATCATACAGTTTTTATGCTTCAGTTTGTTAATATGGTGTATCACATTGATTGATTTACATATATTGAAGAATCCTTGCGTTCCTGAGATAAACCCCACTTTATCATGGTGTATGATTCTTTTAATATGTTGCTGTATTCTGTTTGCTAGTATTTTATTGAGGATTTTTGCATCTATGTTCATCAGTGATATTGGCCTGTCGTTTTCTTTTTTTTTTTTTTTTAACTTTGTAACCCAGACTTATTTTTCTTTAGTGGCTCATAGTACAGAAAGAATTTTTATTATGAGAGAAAATAAGGCGTTTTCATTTGTAAACTTTTTTTTAAATTTTATTTTAACATCTTTATTAAATTATAATTATAATTGCTTTACAATGGTATGTTAGTTTCAGCTTCACAACAAAATGAATCCGTTATATATATACATATGTTCCCATATCTCTTCCCGCTTGTGTCTCCCTCCCTCCCACCCTCCATACCCCACCTCTCCAGGTGGTCACAAAGCACCGAGCTGATCTCCCTGTGCTATGTGGCTGCTTCCCACTAGCTATCTACCTTACGTTTGGTAATGTATATATGTCCATGCCTCTCTCTCGCTTTGTCACAGTTTACCCTTCCCCCTCCCCATATCCTCAAGTCCATTCTCTAGTAAGTCTGTGTCTTTATTCCTGTTTCACCCCTAGGTTCTTCATGACATTTTTTTCTTAAATTCCATATATATGTGTTAGCATACAGTATTTGTCTCTCTTTCTTTCTGACTTACTTCACTGTGTATGACAGACTCTAGGTCTATCCAGCTCATTACAAATAGCTCAATTTCGTTTCTTTTTATGGCTGAGTAATATTCCATTGTATATATGTGCCACATCTTCTTTATCCATTCATCCGACGATGGACACTTAGGTTGTTTCCATCTCCAGGCTATTGTAAATAGAGATGCAATGAACATTTTGGTACATGATTCTTTTTGAATTATGTTTTTCTCAGGGTATATGCCCAATAGTGGGATTGCTGGGTCATATGGTAGTTCTATTTGTAGTTTTTTTAGGAACCTCCTTACTACTCTCCACAGTGGCTGTATCAATTTACATTCCCACCAACAGTGTAAGAGGGTTCCCTTTTCTCCACACCCTCTCCAGCATTTATTGTTTCTAGATTTTTTGATGATGGCCATTCTGACTGGTTTGAGATGATATCTCATTGTAGTTTTGATTTGCATTTCTCTAATGATTAGTGATGTTGAGCATTCTTTCATGTGTTTGTTGGCAATCTGTATATCTTCTTTGGAGAAATGTCTATTTAGGTCTTCTGCCCATTTTTGGATTCGGTTTTTTGTTTTTTTGATATTGGGCTGCATGAGCTGCTTGTAAATTTTGGAGATTAATCCTTTGTTAGTTGCTTCATTTGCAAATACTTTCTCCCATTCTGAGGGTTGTCTTTTGGTCTTGTTTATGGTTTCCTTTGCTGTGCAAAAGCTTTGAAGTTTCATTAGGTCCCATTTGTTTATTTTTGTTTTTATTTTCATTTCTCTAGGAGGCGGGTCTGATTCTTTTAATATGTTGCTGTATTTTGTTTGCTACTATTTTGTTGAGGATTTTTGCATCTATGTTCATCAGTGATATTGGCCTGTCATTTTCTTTTTTAGTAACATCTTTCTCTGGTTTTGGTATCAGGGTGATGGTGGCTTCATAGAATGAGTTTGGGAGTGTTCCTCCCTCTGCTATATTTTGGAAGAGTTTGAGAAGGATGGGTGTTAGCTCTCCTTTAAATGTTTGTTAGAATTCGCCTGTGAATCCATCTTGTCCTGGGCTTTTGTTTGCTGGAAGATTTTTAATCACAGTTTCAATTTCAGTGCTTGTGATTGGTTTGTTTATATTTTTTATTTCTTCCTGTTTCAGTCTCAGAAGGTTGTGTTTTTCTAAGAAATTTTCCATTTTTTTCCAGGCTGTCCATTTTATTGGCATATACTTGCTTGTAGTAGCCTCTCATGATCCTTTGTTTTTCTATAGTGTTAGTTGGTACTTCTCCTTTTTCATTTCTAATTATGTCCATTTGTGTCTTTTCCCTTTTTTTCTTGGTGAGTGTGGCTAATGGTTTATCAATTTTGTTTATTTTCTCAAAGAACCAGCTTTTAGTTTTATTGATCTTTGCTATCATTTTCATTTCTTTTTTCTTTATTTCTGATTTGATCTTTATGATTTCTTTCCTTCTGCTAACTTTGCGATTTTTTTTGTTCTTCTTTCTCTTATTGCTTTAGGTGTAAGTTTAGGTAACAAGCTTTATTTGAGCTGTTTCTTATTTCCTGAGGTAGGATTGTATTGTTATAAACTTGCCTCTTAGAACTGCTTTTGCTGCATCCTGTAGGTTTTGGGCCATTGTGTTTTCATTGTCATTTGTTTCTAGGTATTTTTTGATTTCCTCTTTAATGTCTTCAGTGATCTCTTAGTTATTTAGTAGCATATTGTTTAGCATCCATGTGTTTTTATTTTTTACAGTTTTTTTTCCTGTAATTGATATGTAGTCTCATAGCATTGTGGTTGCAAAGGATATTTGATATGATTTCAATTTTCTTATATTTACTAAGGCTTAATTTGTGACCCAACATATGATCTATGCTGGAGAATGTTCCATGAGCACTTGATAAGAAAGTGTATTCTGTTGTTTTCAGATGGAATGTCCTATAAATATCAATTAATTCCATCTTGTTTAATGTATTATTTAAAGCTTGTGTTTTCTTATTTATTTTCATTTTGGATGATCTGTCCTTTGCTGAAAGTGGGGTGTTAAAATCCCCTACTATGATTGTGTTACTGTTGATGTCCCCTTTTATGGATGTTAGCATTTGCCTTATGTATTGAGGTGGTCCTATGTTGGGTGCATAAATATTTACAACTGTTATGTCTTCTTCTTGGATTGATCCTGTGATCTTTATGTAGTGTTCTTTTTTGTCTCTTGTAATAGTGTTTGTTTTAAACTTGTTTAATTATTTAAAGCTTGTGTTTTCTTATTTATTTTCATTTTGGATGATCTGTCCTTTGCTGAAAGTGGGGTGTTAAAATCCCCTACTATGATTGTGTTACTGTTGATGTCCCCTTTTATGGATGTTAGCATTTGCCTTATGTATTGAGGTGGTCCTATGTTGGGTGCATAAATATTTACAACTGTTATGTCTTCTTCTTGGATTGATCCTGTGATCTTTATGTAGTGTTCTTTTTTGTCTCTTGTAATAGTGTTTGTTTTAAAGTCTATTTTGTCTGATATTAGAATTGCTGCTTCACCTTTCTTTTTTTTTTTTTTTTTGCGTTATGCGGGCCTCTCACTGTTGTGGCCTCTCCCGTTGCGGAGCACAGGCTCTGGACGCGCAGGCTCAGTGGACATGGCTCACGGGCCCAGCCACCCTGCAGCATGTGGGATCTTCCCGGACTGGGGCACAAACCCGTGTCCCCTGCATTGGCAGGCAAACTCTTAACCACTGCGCCACCAGGGAAGCCCTCCAACTTTCTTTTGATTTGCATTTGCATGGAGTATCTTTTTCCATCCCCTCACTTTCAGTCTGTATGTGTCCCTAGGTCTGAAGTGGGTCTCTTTTAGGCAGCATATGTACAGGTCTTGTTTTTGTACACATTCAGCCAGTCTGTGTCTTTTGGTTGGAGCATTTAATCCATTTACATTTATGGTAATATCGATATGTATATTCCTATCAACATTTTCTTAATTGTTTTGGGATTCTTATTTTAGGTCTTTTCCTTCTCTTTTGTTTCCCACTTAGAGAAGTTCCTTTAGCTTTTGTTGTAAAGATGGTTTGGTGGTGCTGAATTCTCTTAGCTTTTGCTTGTCTGTAAAGGTTTTAATTTCTCTAATCTGAATGAGATCGTTGCTGGGTAGAGTGATCTTGGTTGTAGGTTTTTCCCTTTCATCACTTTAACTATGTCCTGCCACTCCCTTCTGGCTTTCAGAGTTTCTGCTAAAAGATCAGCTGTTAACTTTATGGGGATTCCCGTGTATGTTATTTGTTGCTTTTCCCTTGCTGATTTTTTTTTTTTTCGCGGTACACGGGCCTCTCACTGCTGTGGCCTCTCCCATTGCAGAGCACAGGCTCTGGACGCACAGGCTCAGCAGCCATGGTTCACGGGCCCAGGCACTCCGTGGCATGTGGGATCTTCCTGGACCGGGGCACGAACCCGTGTCCCCTGAATCGGCAGGCGGACTCTCAACCACTGCGCCACCAGGGAAGCCCCCCTTGCTGATTTTAATATATTTTCTTTGTATTTAATTTTTGATAGTTTGATTAATATATTGTCTTGGCATTTTTCTCCTTGGATTTATCCTGTATGGGACTCTCTGTGCTTCCTGGACTTGACTGACTCTTTCCTTTCCCATATTAGGGAAGTTTTCAACTATAATCTCTTCAAATATTTTCTCAGTCCCTTTCTTTTTCTCTTCTTCTTCTGGGACCCCTGTAATTCAAATGTGGGTGCATTTAATGTTGTCCCAGTGGTCTCTGAGACTGTCCTCAATTCTTTTATTCTTTTTTCTTTATTCTGCTCTGCAGTAGTTATTTCAACTATTTTATCTTCCAGGTCACCTATCTCTTCCTTTGCCTCAGTTATTCTGCTATTGATTCCTTCTAGAGAATTTTCTATTTCATTTATTGTGTTGTTTATCATTGTTTGTTTGCTCTTTAGGTCTTTTAAGTCCTTGTTAAGCATTTCTTGTATTTTCTCCATTCTATTCCAAGATTTTGGATCATCTTTACTATCATTACTCTGAATTCTTTTTCAGGTAGACTGCCTATTTCCTCATTTATTTGGTCTGGTGGGTTTTTACTTTGCTCTTTTAACTGCTGTGTGTTTCTCTGTCTTGTCATTTTGCTTAACTTACTGTGTCTGGGGTCTCCTTTTTGCAGGCTGCAGGTTTGTAGTTCTTGTTGTTTTTGGTGTCTGCCCCCAGTGGGTAAGTTTGGTTCCGTGGGTTGTGTAGGCTTCCTGGTGGAGGGGACTGGTGCCTGTTTTCTGGTGGATGAGGCTACATCTTGTCTTTCTGGTTTGCAGGACCATGTCTGGTGGTGTGTTTTGGGGTGCCTGTGAACTTAGTATTATTTTAGGCAGCCTCTCTGCTAATGGGTGAAGTTGTGTTTCTGTCTTGCTAGTTGTTTAGCATAGGCTGTCCAGCAGTGGTCGTTTGGTGGACCTGGGTCTTAGCATTGAGACGGACATCTCTGGGAGAGCTCTCACTGATTGATATTATGTAGGGCTGGGAGGTCTCTGGTGGTCCAATGTCCTGAACTCAGCTCTCCCTCCTCAGAGGATCAGACCTGACACCTGGCCGAAGCACCAAGGCCCTGTAGCCCCATGGCAGTGAATGTGGAGGTCTCCATTATGAAGTCAGATTATGAGGGTCTACAATGGCTCTTCAGCTAGAACAGGCTGACTTGGGAGCATTTTGTCTATGAGGCTGTCGCCAGCAGCTGGTGGCTAAAAGAGTAGGTCTCCGCATGTGCTGCCAGACTCTTAAACGTTTATATATAATTCTTCACTGGGTTCAGTCATGGAAGCCACCTGCATCAGTGGTCTTATGTAGCTGCACAAAACCAAAAATTTTTTAAGAGAGGTATAGAGGTAGGAATCTGGTTTAAAAAATGAAACATATAGAATGCACACCCAAACACTTTATGTTCAAGAGACATAACAGTATTCAAATTGTCATAAAAATTTTAGCAATCTCAATGTCTGTACCTATTTCACTAGGGAGTAGTAACAAGTCTTTTACCAACAATTAGCATCCCAGAAAACTCTCTTTGAGTACTGCTGCTCTAGGAAATAAACTCAAAAGACAGCTGAAGTAGGGTTCCTATTTCTCATGGATATTACAATTTGTATAAAAATGAAACAGTTACATATCTGTAGGTCAGACTATGGTGTGATTCCAAAGGCAGCGATTTAGGGCTTATCAGCAGATAATAGGATGAAAAACAGTAAGGTCTTTGGAGGCCATCAGGCTGGAATTCAAACTCAGTTTCTTTCATTTTCCTCCTCTTAGCTTATAGGCAAGTTATGAAACTGCTTAGAGTCAGTTTGTAATAGGAGGAAATGATAAAAATAATATTCCCTTAATGATGTTGTTTGTGTCTCTCCTTGGCAACATGCATGTAGTAGATATTCAATAAATGTTTCTTAGCTGAATAAGAAGGCTGAAAAATTGCAGTTCCAGATTTGCTAAGCAACTTGCCAGAGTATAATAGTTACTAACTATTGCTGATCTCCTGCTGGTTTATGATTTCTGTCTGAAGGCTGGTTTTAAAACATTTTCCTATATGTGAGCCATTTAATTAAGAAAAGCTGAAGTAGTATTATAGGCCAATATTTGCAAAATTCAGAGGTAATTTCTCTTTATATGAGTATTTTAGTTTTCAGGTTATCTGTATGCCACAGACAAATATTTGTTCCATAGATATATCCTACTTTTTGTGGAATATAAAGATATTTCTACAAAGTATATATATATTTCTTTAGCAATTAATTGCTATGTTAAGTTTACTGAGTATGTATTAAATGTAATTTTCATGGTAATATATTATTTAAAGTAAAAACATATCCTGTGTTTTGGGGGGTTTTGTATTTCTGTAAAACAGAGATCTGAAAAGATCATGCATTACTTACTAACACTAGGTATAGATGTCTCCATTTCTTTATTTATAAACTAGCATTAATGAAAATCCTATGTGTACTAGGCCCTGGGCCAACCACATTTTACAACATAATTTTATTTAATCCTCATAACTAACTTACAAGGTTAGTACAGGTATTACTACTTTAGAGAAAAAGTGTCTTATAGAAGCTATCTTCCACAAAGGATGGTAAATTCAGAAGCAGAGATTCTCATTCAGATCTTTTTGATGCCACATTTTCTGTCTACTGCACTGCCTACTATCTGAGGTTCTTCCAGATTTAACATTCTAATCCTGAATCTCTGAAATTTGACAGCAGGATGAGTTACAACACTTTTGTAAAGCAAAAGTCAGAGCTGCCCAAATTCCCTGGATTCACTGAGGTTTTCCAAAGATATTCTTCTTACTTTCTTTCTTTCTTTTTTTATTCTTTAATAGAGTTCTCAAACCTTTGGAGCACTTGTGCCCCTACGCATTCAAGACTGAATAATGGGTATTGATCATGGCTTGGTTCTGTGATTGGGAGATCTAGCCTTAAAATTCCTGAAATTTATGGCCAGTGAGGATTTTCATTTTTATTAGTTAGAGGAATGAAGTTGGAGTTCTCTTGAGGACTTCCTCCTTATTCTCTAAATATTCTTCAGGATGAAATAGAAAACATAAGTAGCAATCTCGCAAACTCTCTCTGGCAGTTCTGCCTACATTTCCTTGGATTCTTTTCCAGGTTTCCAAAGTCTTACAAGAATTTGAGGCCTTGGGTACTTCCTTTTTTACTTTAATGTTTATCCAGTGAATGCCAGTTTTTTAGAATTAGTTAATTACTGTGTGTTTGGGCTAAAAAAAGTCTTTGACAGAAATTTCATTAATAGAACCTCTGGTAAAGAGGGCAGATTTTGGAGGCACAACTGCCTAGATTTGAATCCTGTTTTCCTGATTCCTAGCTGTGTCATTTGGGAAAACTAACTTTTGTATGCCTCAGTTTTTTAAACTATTAAAAAGGGATAATAATGGTACCTGTCTTAAAGGGTTGTTTTAAGTATTAATTGAGGCAATATTTTTAAAAACACTTAGGACAGTGCATGATATAGTATATAGTAACTTTTGGATGTATTTACTTTTATTAAACAGTTTCATTTGTAGGGATTTGAACCTTTTCTGTAGTTTTGATTTTTTTTCACATTTATTGAACAAGAGTATAAACAGGGAAGAAGGAAGTGTATCAGGAAAGGAGGGAGGGAAAAAACGAGGGAGGGAGGAAGGAAGAAAGAAGATGGAAAGGAGATATATTTGAAATAAGGTCAACTAGGCGAACACTTAAGTCTCTTCTAGTTCTAACATGTTTTGACATGCAAGAAAAACTCTGTACATTCTTGCAATTTTATATTCATTCATATTGAATATGTAGATATTTCTTAGGCAAGTGGATTTGCTACTGAAGTATATGGACTTAATAAAAATAAACATTCAAAAGTTGTGAAGGTGGAACTGTCACTTACCTAACCCTTCACCTCAGCTCACAGTGAAATAAAATCCTTGATATGTAACTGTGCTTAAATAAATTAATTGCCTTGTGCACAGATAAAGCATCCTAACTTACCTGCAGTACATTTATCTCCAGAAGGGTCAAATGTATAATTTCTCTACCACATGATGCTGATTTTTCTGTGTTATACTTATTTTGGCCAGGTTGTAGATTAAAAGCAAATCTGAACATTTTCTTCTTTCAAATGCAGCATGAATGCTTCCTTTGCACATGATTGCAGGTTAAGTTAGCCCAGCCCTTGCAAGGGAAAATTTATAAGGCTTCCCAGAAAAGCAGAGTTGAAGATTACTATTTAATGGTTTCACTTTGATCAAATTTATAGGCAAATCTGAATATGACCTTTTTCTAAGATTAACAATTCCTTTCTTAAATGCTGACCATGGTAAGGAATGGTAAATTTTAAAAAATTCCCTGGGAGATACTGTTCTTCTCAAGAACAGATATAAGCAGAATGTGGAATAGAATGGAATGAAAATGGAATTTAGGAATGATGCTAATGACTCTTCTTTACAATTTTACTGTTCTTAGAAAAAGTCTTAGAACTTTTAAATCTTATATTTTCTTTGGTCTTCTAGTTTCCAGATGTTTTTTGGTGTTATCATTGCAGATGAATAGTAATATCTGATATATATGATAAACATATATATATATATATATATATACTACTATGTATGTATATATATTCTGCTGTCAGTTGTCTCTAAGTCATTATGGGCATACCTTGGAGATATTATGGGTTCAATTCCACCACAATAAAGCAAGTATCTCAATAAAGCAAGTCACATGAATTTTTGGTTTCACAGTACATATAAACGTCTGTGCTATGCTGTATTCTGTTAATTGTGCAGTAGCATTATGCCTGAAAAAAAGAAAGTATATGCCTTAATTAAAAAGTACTAACCATCATCTGAACCTTCAGCGAGCTGTCATTTTTATTCTGGTTGAGAGTCTTAGCTTGATGTTAGTGGCTGCTGACTGATCAGGTGGTGGTTGCTGAAGGCTGGGTGGCCGTGTCAATTTCTTAAAATAAGACAACAATGAAGTTTGCTGCATCTATTGACTCTTCTTTCACGGTTTCTCTGTAGCACGCAGTGGTGTTGATAGTGTTTTACACACAGTAGAACTTCTTCCAAGATTGGAATCAATTTTCTCAAACCCTGCCACTGCTTTATCAAACAACTAAGCTTATGTAATATTCTAAATTCTTTGTTTTTATTTCAACAATCTTCACAGCATCTTCACCAGGAGTAGATTCCATTTCAGGAAACCACTTTCTTTGCTCATCCATAAGATGTAATCCTCGTTTATTAATGTTTTATCATTCATGAGATCTCAGCAATTCAGTCACATCTTCAGGCTCTGCTTTTCTAATTCTAGCTTTTTTTTTTCTTTTGCTATTTTTTACCACATCTGCAGTTATTTTCTCCACTGAAGTCTTGAACCCTCATCCATGAGGGTTGGAATCAACTTCTTCCAGACTCCTGTTAATGTTGATATTTTGACCTCTTCCCAAGAATTATGAATGTTCTTAATGATGTCTAGAATGGTGAATGCTTTCCAAAAGGTTTTCAATTTTCTTTGCCCAGATCCATCAGAGAAAGTTATGGCAGCTATAACCTTACAAAATGTATTTCTTAAATAATAAGACTTAAAGGTCAAAATTACTCCTTGATCCATGGGCTTCAGAATATGTTGTGTTAGCAGGCATGGAAACAGCATTAATCTCATTGTACATCTCCATCAGAGCTCTTGGGTGACCAGGTGCATTGTCATTGAGCAGTGATGTTTTGAAGGGAATCTTTTTATCTGAGTTAATAGATTTCAAAAGTGAGCTTACAATTTTCAGTAAACCATGTTGTAAACATGACTGTCATCAAGGCTTTGTTGCTCCATTTATAGAGCACAGGCAGAGTCGATTTAGTATAATTCTTAAGGGCCCTAGGATTTTGGAAATGGTAAATGAGCATTGGCTTCAACTTAAAGTCACCTTTAGCTGCATGTTAGCTGCATTAGGCCCTAGCAGGAGAGTCAGCCTGTCCTTTGAAGCTCTGAAGACAGACATTGACTTCTCTCTAGCTATGAAAACCCTAGATGGCATCCGTTTCCATTATGAGGTTGTTTTATCTACTTTGAAAACCTGTTATTTAGTGGAGTCACCCTCATTAATTATCTTAGCTGAATTTTCTGGAAACCTTGCTACAGCTTCTACATGAGCACTTGCTGCTTCACCTTGCACTTTTATGTTTTAGAGATGGCTTTTTTCCTTAACCCTTATGAACCAACCTCTGCTAGATTCAGACTTTTCTTCTGTAGGTTTCTCACCTTTCTCAGCCTTCGTAGAATTGAAGAGAGTTAGGGGTTTACTCTGGATTAGGCTTTGACTTAAGGGAATGTTGGGGCTGGTTTGATCTAATCCAGGCCACTAAAACTTTCTCCATATCAGCCATAATGCTAATATCATTGCTGATATCATTATTTTGCTCTCCTATCATTTGTGTGTTCACTGGAGTATCACTTTTAATTTCCTTCAAAAACATTTCTTTTGCATTCACAACTTGCTAGTTTGGTGCAAGAGTCCTAGCTTCCTTTCTCACTAAGCTTAAACATGTCTAGCTTTTGATTTAAAGTGAGAGACATGGGACTCCTTCTTTCATTTGAACACTTAGAGGCCATTGTAGGGTTATTAATTGGCCTAATTTCAAGATTGTTTTATCTTAAGCAGTAGGGAGGCTTGAGGAGAGGAAGGGAGATGAGGAAATGGCAGGTCAGAATACACACAACATTTATAGGTTAATATGGTGTCTTATACGGGAGCAGTCATGACACCTTGAAACAGTTATAGTAGTAACATCAAAGATGACTGATCACAGACCTCTGTAATAAATATAATAATAATTAATAATTTTTAAATATTATGAGAGTTACCAAAATGTGTCACAAGGTTACTAGTGAATAAACACTGTTGGAAAGATGGCGCCAATAGATTTGCTCATTGCAGTGTTGCCACAAACCTTCAGTTCGTAAAAAATGAAATATCTGAAAAGTACAATGAAAGGAGGTATGCCTGTATTATAAGATTTGTGCTGAGCTTTATTTACTAATAATGAATATATTTTATTTTGGTTAACTGCCATTTTAGTGACTATTATCAATTTTTATATATCTATATAAATGTAAATATAGCTATGAAATTCCTTTTTTAACGTTTGATATATTTATATTTAATTAGACATCTGACACCTTTGACATATGGGACCTTACATATTATTAGTTTTTTTCCAACTAAACCCTCAACTTTAATTCTTTAAAGAAATATATAGATTATTTTGGGGTTTCCTAAAACATCATTGGAATATACATGCACTACATATTCATGGATTCCCATGTAGAATTCTAATTTTTTAATGACTTAAATTTATCAAAGTCCCTGGGAATAACATTGGATAACATTTGTCTCCTTTGCTGTTTCAATTATTATTCTTAACAAATCATCCCCAAACTGAGTGCCTTAAAACGACAATAAAATTTTATTATCTCTCATGGTTTCTGTGGGTCAGCAATTTGGACAGGGTATAGTAAAAATGGCTTTTCTTCTCTTCATGATGTCAGAGACTTCAGCTGGGAAAATTTGATGGCTAGGATGACTCAACAGCTGGAGGCTGGAATCATCTAGAGGTGTTTTCACTGATATGTTTGGCAGTTGATGCTGGGAGTCCTGACCTGGGCTGTCAGTTGGAGTATTTACTCATGGCCTCTTCCTGTGGGCTTCCTCACAGCATGGCAGCAAGATTCCAGAAGCAAATGTCCTCAGAAAGCCAGCTGAAGCTTTATTGCCTTTTATGACCTAGCCTCAGAAGTCACGTAATGTCACTTCTGCCATTGATACAGTCCTGCCCAGTTTCAAGGAGTGGGATGGGTTGTCATTGACACCACCTGTCAATAAGAGGAGTATCGAAATCACATTGTAAGAAGAGCATGGGTAATGGAAGATATTTTTAGGCATCATTGGAAAATACAGTCTTCTATATTGATATGTAAAAAGCAAAGTTCATAATCAGCCATTTTGTCTCTTAATGTATTTTGCACTGCACTGACTTTAATTCCATCAATAATCTTGGAATTTGGACCAGAACCAACATCTCAAATGAACCGTAGCATCAACATACAGTGCCATGGCATTGTACCTTTTACAGTGGATGCTAGGATGACCTTACAATTCATTGTAGACAATGATCATTGGTCTGTCCTTCAGGACTTGGCCAAAAAAAGCAAACAAAGCAACACTTAGCTATGGTAGCTAAGCATCCAACAGAAAAATATCTCCATTGCTATCCAGAAGAAATATGGAGCAACAATAATACTATTTTGCACCAAATAATAGCATATTGATATAGCTACCCCACACATTTCCTGGGATCCTCCTTGTACACTGATCTTGGGCAGCAATTTTCAAATTATTATCCATTGAGCTCTTACTTCAGAATCATTGAGGGCAGGGGTCAGCAATCTACAGCCAATAGGCTAAATCTGGCCCAGAGTCTGTATGCCCCAATTTACTAAGAATGGTTTTTACATTTTTTTAAGACTTGTAAAAATCAAAGCAAAACAAACAGTAACAAAAACAATACAAAACAAAAACAAATGTGACAGAGACCACCAAAGCTTAAAATTTTTATTATCTTAAAATATTTATTTATTATCTGGCCCTTTAAAGAGACAGTTTGTTGGCTCTCTGATCTAGCATACTTGATAAAAATGCAGATTCCTCAGTTTCACCACAGACTTACTGAGTGAATTTTGAGGGAAAGGAGTATATTTTGGGAAACTGTATCTTTGGAAAGTTCCCCAAAAGATTTTTTATGTCTGCTAAATTTTGAGAACCACTAATTTTGGTTGTCTACAAATACTTGGAAACATGCTTGGTTTGGCTAATTTGACCAGTTAACTGATTTTTGTTATTATGTATTGCTATATAAAACATAGACATGATTCTATTCATCACAGTGAATAGAATCATATGGCTATGTTGCATCATAGTCAAGAAACATTGAGTTTAAAGTTGAACATTCTTTTCTTGAGAGCAAAGATCTTTTTAAAATTTGGTCTTTGACATTTTTGACATTTTTCTAGGGTTATTTGTAGTGTTCTTGAAGACTATAAATCCCTTTTTAAGTTAATAATAAGTTCTAGAAAGTAGTTCCCTAAATATCAAGGTTGTGCACAACTTTGTTTTTATTGTCAACCACTTGAAGCAATTTTATTATGCCACTATAAAGGAGTAATCTATACTATATTCCTAATGTGGCATACTTAGCAGTCATTAAGTGGTGTTGTAGAAAAATAATTAATAAAACAAAAAGATGGGTACAATGAAAGTAAAATTTAAGTAGGTTATAAAACAATGTATAACATAATTCCATTTGTGTCAAATAGCTATGTTCATTTATTTGTCAATAGCTCTTTATCCATCTATGTATAATGCCTATCCATCTACCTATGTATCTTCATTCCTCTCTATTTAGATAAAAGATAGAAGGATAGAGAAAAGGATATTAAGAGAAAGAGTAGAAGGATATACCAAAGTGTAAATAATGAATTTACCAATTTGTACTTTTCATTTTTCTACTGTAATAAAGAAAAAAGAATGTTATATAAAAAAGAAAAAAATGTTTAAAATCCCAAATTTTATAATTTCCTGAACTGAAGACCTGTAAGCCTCTACTTTATGTAGAAAGTCTTCAAAACGGGTAAAAAAATACCTTCGTGAGTCACTTTCAGTTGAGGTGTGAATGTGATTTGCAGGAGGTAAGGCTAAAAGGACTAATGTAGTAATGATTATCTTTTCCAATTAGAACAGCAAACTAGGGACAGCCTTCTAAATGATATGGTAAGTATCAACTTCCAAGCTCAAATTATGAATCAATATGCTAAGAGGTATGACCCAACTAAGATGACCATTAAAAAGGAAAAAAAAGGCTGATTGGATTCATTGCCTCTAAGTGTGTGGAAGGAGGTTATGCTTGAAAGGATATTTCATGCTGATATTAGTAAGTGTATGTGTTTTCCTTCTCTTCTTCTTACAAACCTTTTTCTTTTTTAATTGATAGTGGAATGTGAGGCTACATATCTTTAAAGTTAATACAAAGAGTTAAGGTGATAAAACAAAATTGCACTTAAATAGCTTTTCTTTTTCTTTTTACTTATTGGTACAAAAATATCCTTAAGTTCTGTAATCAGAATAAACTTGTGTTACGTCATTCTTATCTCACAGTATCTAGCAAAAATGCTGCCAAATATTTTTATAATGTTTGCTAGTTGTTATCTTTCTATTATCACATTTTTATTCTTACTGCTCAGTTTCTTCTTCCTTAAAACTACTGGTGATGTCCAGTCACAATCAAGATTGATTCACAGCCTTATCTCATTATTCTCTGCTTCAAACTTTTTGTTGCAGGCATATAAAACTATTTTTAGGTTTTTGAATTTAAGATCATTTTTCATAATCCTATGTCTTTCATCAGGCTTTTTCTCTTACCTGGAATGCCCTTCCCCTACCTTATTCATTTAGCAAACTCATAGTCATCCCCATGGCCAAAAATCAAACATATTCTTTGTGAAATTTTCTTGTTTAGATTCTCCAAATACTACTTCTTTGGTATCACTGATCCTCCAGATTCTACTTTGCGGTACCACTATTATAATCTGTTCCTCTCTAACCTGGTCCTTACCACATTACATTGCATTCATTTTCTCTTTAACATCTCAAGAAGTTCCTTGTCTTTACATTTGAATCTCCAGCACTGAACACCTAGTGTGCACCCAATAAATGTTTATCTCACCAGTGAATCAATATTCCCCTTCATAGCTCTTTTTACATTAACCATTCTGACCTGATATACAATTCTCAGACTATAGTTTAAGTCAGTTGTTTTATCCCCACATTTTACACAGAAATTGCATGTGACAGCAATTTGACTATCATCTCAGAGATAATTGATTGAGAATAAAGCCAGGGGTATTTGGACTTAAATATTGAGTTTAATAGGCTCATCTATTGCGGCTGAACCACACCTTTCTAGAAGTGTTGAGCCCTGCCCTCAAACTAGTAGGAAAGGTGGATGCACATGGGTAGTAGAGAGGAGTATTTGATTGAAACACAGTAACGGGGGGGATGTTAAGAAGGTTGCTGGGGCGGTTGTATTTGTAACCCACTGAATTTAACTTTCTAAATTGGAGCCTACAGTGTTGCTTGTAGAAGTGATAATAATATAGTCTCTGCTAAATATGTCTGTCTAGGTCTGGGAATAGGAAAGCCTACCTAATACCAGGTGTAGCCAGTAAGTAGTAGAACCATATGTCACTGATTGGTTGGTACTGTCCAAGTTTACACTTGAAGTAGGTCAACTGATTATTTTTAATCATTTTTCATGCCTTCCCCTTTCACTCTCAAAAGTGTCTTAGTGAGGGTGATAAATAATACATCACATTACAGATGAGCCATCTCCTAAAGGGAGATTAATAATAGATCATAATAGAAGGAGGTAATGTTCATTCAGGGCTGCTAAATATATTTTCACATTTAATCCTTACAACAATCCTGTGGGGAGTTACTCTTATTATAATGATTACATTTTTACAGAAGAGGAAAGTGAGACATAAAAAAGTTCAGAAATATGTCTCAAGTCAAATGGCTAATAAGCAGAAGAGGTAAGATTCAAATGAGATCTGGTTTCAGAACTTACAGCCTCAACTGTTACACCACACTGACTCCTGGTTAAAAAAAAAAAAAGGTATGTGGAGAAACAGATCATTAGGACACAGATCATTCAGATCATTCTTCCTCTCTCCCAGCCTCCTCCTTCCCTCCCTCTCTCTCTTCCTTCCTTCCTTCCTTTCCTTCCTTCCTTCTTTCCTTCCTTCCTTCCTTCCTTTCTTCCATCCATCATTCCTTCCTTCCTTGCTTCCTTCCTTCCTCCCATAAATATTTATTGAATATTTGTTATGTGTCAGGCACTGTCCTGGGTACTAAAAACACATCAGAAAACAAAACAAAATCCCCACTCTTAGGGAGTTTGCATGTTAGGAATTGGATGTTTATACTGTGTTTTCATGGTGCCATCTTGAAGATATTTCAATGTAAGTCAGTGTTGCTTCCTGTGTATAATGTGAGACAACAACAGAAACAAGTTTGGTTGGTGAATAGGATGAGAGGAGGCAGCCATGAGCATACTACACATAGTAGATGAACAGTATCCATTCCCCTGGGCCTTGGCATTGGGCAGTCTTTTAATTCAGGAAACATTTATGGAGTACCCGTCATGTGTCAGGCTCTGTGGTGAGCTTTCTTCTAGAGCAGGCTACCACATCACTCTCAGAACAGCAAAAAGAGAGGGTTATCTCTATATTTCTATTATTTGTAAGTAGAATTAATCCTATTACTTGTAAGAGGAATTAATCATTTTCTAATTACTTTTTTTTCTTGATAAACACCAAACACACACAGACACACACACTTTGTCCCCAGTGGCTAGGTTTCAGGGAAATTAAAGAACTTAAAGCTAAATTATTAACAAGGCTTTTACTCCCACAATCATGTTTAGAGAAAAGCTCTCAGGTAGATTTTAATGTCACCATTCCTTGGAGTCTATTTAGATATGGCCTTGGCATATCCCACCAGGGGCTTTGACCCTATTAGATATGGTCCATTTAGCAACAGTCCTATTTGCAATGTGCCTTCCAGCACTTGCACTGAAGGGGATCAAGCTCTCTGTCATACTCGTGCAGTTTGAGTGTGTACTGGTAAAACAAATAAATAAGACCCTGGAGAATTATACTAAGCCTGACATGCAATGTTTGGGGCATTTTAATTACCAAAAAAATTAGTTGTTTTCCACTCCCACTACTTTTAAACCATTTGGGAAATATTATGCAGATGTAACTTGAATGCAACTGTTAGTAGCTCCATTAAAGGTTAAATTTGCATAAAAATTCATTAAATGAAAGCTACTATATTAAGGATGCATTACATTGTGATTGACTAAAACTTCATTTTGTTAATTAACAATGAGACTTAGTCACACTTAGATAATACTGATAAATAGATATTAGGAGACCCTATTAAAAAGAATCAAAAATTGGAGGAGGTCATGCCATCTGGATAATTTTTTTGGTTAAGTTTGGCTAAGATACTATATTGTATGTTTCTATAGTGGAACGTATTTTTTGGTGTATTTTTTCTTTTATTATAATAGGATATAATTTAGTATATTCAGTAAATAGTCATCTGAATGGTACTTAAGGACCATGAAAATGAAGATCCAAGAACGCAATAGAAAAGTTAAAATGATAGGAACATGGAGAGTTGCCTAGTACAATGTGAATGGGAAAACTCGATGACCTGAATAGTCTGTTATCACTCTTCTGTCACTGGAATCTGCTGACTTAAAAGACATTGTATGAGCAGTTCATAAAACATTTATATATGTAATTGAAGTTTCTCTAACTTAAGAGCTGGGGTATATGTCTTCTGGATAATTCATTGAATTTTCAGATTGAGTTGTGGGTAGTGTCGATTTCTGAAATTTCTACATCCATTAACGATAACATACTATTTATCTTTTTTTAAAGGACCCTTATAAAAATGCTTAATGAATCTAAATGTAATTCAAAGGGTAAAATTCATTGCCCTTACGAAACGTAATTGGAAACATTTTTTCTTACTCTTAGAAAATATTGAAATGGTTATTCAAGTAATGAAAATGGTAAAGTGAAAAATTATGGCCTCCGTAGGCCATCAGTTATGCCATTGTCTTCTATCTATATATAACCTTTTCTTGAAATAAAACTACAAATATAATTCACTACAGATTTGACAAGCTGGCAAGTGTACCGTATCAGGAGATTCCACCAATTTCGTTATTTTAAAAGCAATCCTTTTCACATTTAGTGCCAAATAAAATAAGTTCCAAGATGGTTTCCAGGCTGATTTTCTCATTGAAGACCCTGAGGTTCCTTACGGTTTCTCATCGTTCTGAAACAACAGATACCTGTTTGGATATTCTCTTCAAGTTTGCCTTTAAATTTTGGAAAGCAGTGAAGGGTTTGAAGATCTAATAAGGAATTCACTTAGAGATAAGCCACCAAGTCTGATTCTTTATTTGTCTTCACTTCCTGCAGAAAACAAATGAGGATAGCCCTTAAACAGAGACACTGGCTGAACAAAGCTTGCCTGGTTGACTCATACATACCTTTGCCAGAGAGGGTGGTATGTGGACAAGAGTGGCAAAGTCAAGTAGAGAAAAATAGAGATACCAGAGCCTGAGGCAACGGGCTTCTGAGGCAGGTTGCCCTAGAGGATAAAGCCAATTTGTTTTGTCCAGTGTTTTTCCATCTTCACTGTGGACCCTCATTGAACTGAGGTCCTTTTCCACTGGAGGTTCTGACAGAGTGTGTGTGGGATACAAGGAGCATCTCAGGACACAGGTTCACAGTGGAAAAAGCAACTAAGGATTCATATGGGGGTTACCGAGGTGAAGCAGGGTAATATTTGGTAGCAATTCTCTGGAGTCAAAGGAAATGTTGAAGGGGAATTTACACCTTTTCTCAGCACAAGCTATTTCTCCTCCTTTTTGAGGTTTGAGCTCTATCAGTTCTCACCAGTTTTGCTCCTTCCTTCTTTCTGCAGCTTCACTCTCTGTTGCATCTCTCTCTGCTCTGTTACTTTACATGTAAAGGATGTCTAATAGGTTTTTGTTGTTGTTGTTTTTCTGATAGCATCAGCTTAGGCCACAGAATAGAAGTGACAAGTGTCCTTTCCTCATTCTAAAGAGTGGTGTTAGTGCAGCAGCTGGGCCTACGAAGAGAGGGCTTAAGCAGCCCTGAGACTTGACAGCCAGAAGAGAAGGACATCAGCCTTTTCTCATAGTTACTTTCTCACCTCCGTGCTGCAAGAGCAGGAAACAGCACGAGTCTGAAGGAGAAGAGGAGAGAGGAGCTGGAGAGTAAAAAATCAAATCAACCCCTCTTTCTCCCTGCCGGCAAAAAAGATGAGGTCAAGCCTCAGCTAGGGAAAGGCAAGAAGCCTGTCATGGTTTGTGAGATACATGTTTTGGTTTTGATTAGACCGGACCTTTTAATGCTTAAAAAGATTTGCTTTTACAATTCTTTTTGGGGGGGATGGGTAATGGCAATGACTTTTATTTTTTATTTTATTTTATTATTATTTAAATTTAATTTTTATATTGTATTAGGGTATAGTTGATTTACAATGCTGTGTTAGTTTCAGGTATACAGCAAAGTGATTCAGTTATATATACACATATATCCATTTTTTTTTCAGATTCTTTTCCCATATAGGTTATTACAGAATATTGAGTAGACTTCCCTGTGCTATACAGTACATCCTTTTGATGATCTATTTTATATATAGTAGTGCGTATATGTTAATCCCAAACTCTTAATTTATCCCTCCCTGCCACCTTCCCCATTTGGTAACCATAAGTTTGTTTTCTCTGTGAGTCTGTTTCTCTTTTGTAAATAAGTTCATTAGATTCCACATATAAGTGATATCATATGATATCTGTCTTTGTCTGACTTACTTCACTTAGTATGATGCTTATACAATTCTAAAGCAACCTAAGCTATGAGTTTTGCCCAAAATAGCATCTAGATGCTGGGAAGGAAGATCCTACAGGAAGTTTTAAACTGGTGAAACGAAATAAAGTCATTACTTGATTGTATCCGCTTGAGTTCATACCAAGATGTATGCCATTGGCCAGTGTAATATTTTGTTCTTTGGTTTATTTTTAGGATTGCTTTGGAATCTTTAAATGAATAGCTTATTAACTTTAAGAGGTGACAGATGAATAGTTTCATTCTACTGGCTGTTTTCAAGGTGAAAAGCTGAATAAGAAAGTTCAATGAATTGAATAAAGATGGCTTTGAGGATCAGTGTGTCTAAATTAGATCAATGAGGGAGAATAAAAAAGGTAGGAAGGTCAAGATTTTGCCTCTGTCTAATTAATTCGTGCACCAACTTGTAAAGTCTGCATCAACCTTGACAAACTAATTTTTTCCCCATTGCTGATATAGTTTGCTAACGTAGTTTCCTCTCTCTGGGATACCTTTTACTTCCCTGACTTGTAAAAAACACCTATTCATCTTGTGCATCACATCTTTTATGTAACCTTTCACCATATCACAGTATGTAGTCTCTCCCAGATAGAACTGGCTGCTTGCTTTTAGTTTCAACATTGAAAATTATTCAGACTTCTCTCAGAGTCCCTTTATTGCTTCATTGTAACTGTTTATTTAGAATTCTGCTTTTGTCTAATTAATGTTTGAGCTTCTTGAGTGCAGGGGCCTTGCCATATTTCTATTTGTAGTCCTAAAACTTAATATCATGCTTAGGATATACTAGATGCTCAACAACTATTTATTGAATAAATGAAGGAATATATTCAAAGAACGGTATTGTTTTCAAATTGACAGGAGACCAGGTAGGTGGTCCAAAGTGTCAGAAATACCAAGCAAGGATAAGATTCAGGTATTATTGCCCAGAGACGCCAACATTTGTTACATAATTATCTTCTTTAGTCCCCCAGAGTTAAAGATTCTATTAATTCATTAATTATTGAAATTTAAATTTAAATGGAGTGATTCAGTTACTAATTGCATGTGCATGCAAATCTATTTATCTTTAGTTTGTTTTTCCTCAGAGAACCTTTGATGTGAAACAAATCCTAATGCAAGTAGAATTGTGTAGTTGAAATAACAAAACTGCTGCATTTGTATATTTCTTTTGTTCATTGTTTTCTTTTTTTCTCCTTGTATTAAAAATAGGGTAATGTGTTTTGTTGAAACCGGAATAAATTGTAATTGTTGATGAGTACTTGCAATATTTAGACTACTTATGTTCAATCAGTGTGAAGTTGGTAAAGACTATCTTGTACAGTCATAGTAAATTTAATTATATCAGCTGTTGCTTATAGATGGTATGACTGCTTATATTCAGTTTGTTATGAGATATTTATAAGCAGTTAGCAGTGCAATGAATTGTTTATGCAATAAGTATTTTTCAAAAAGTAATTATTTTCAAAGTATGGGTGTATTCTCTTGAAATGTAACATATAATCTACTATTTGTGTTTTAATGCTGAAAAAAAAAGTCTAACTCAGAAATTGTGAAATGAATTTGATGGACATCTGCCTTGAGAGTAACTGTGGCAACAGTTCCTTAAAAATTTCATGATATTATACTTAGTGACATTGGAATACAGCAAGTTATAGTTTGTGGCAACCAGGCCAATTTTCAGCTGCTTTTGCAGCAGCATATGTGTTTGTTCGGGACTCTTAGAGACTCAGCTGGCATGATGTTACTGGTAAACTGTTTGAGAACTATTCACTGGGCTATGTAGGAACATAGACCAACTGAAAATAGACATTGTAAATGACCAGAAATCTAGTAAAAATAGATCTTAATCTTAGAACTTATTATTTTATACATAAAGCAGATTCTGTTTGTGCATTTTGCTGCCTGCTACACATAGGTCCTAGAAATGTACAATTGGCAATTATTCCAAGGAATTAACATCACAGAGGAGCACTGGTGTGGCAATTCCCCAAACTTTAACAAGATTTCTGGGCATGATACATTGAAGAATCCCTCTGCTGGATGATTCATTTGTAATCCCTGGCAAAGATACCAAAGTATGCAGTATGGCCATGATCATTAAATGATGATCTGGGGAATGCAAATAAATTGAAAAAGTGTAGCATTTTGTTCTAGAAGCATAGCTGTTGCATGGTAAATGGTGATTTGTTATCCCAGGCAAAGTGAAGTTGCATAAGCATTGAGAATGAGGGTTCTGAAATTCAATGATCCAATGTCCAAAGTTATGCCTTTAGTCCAAATGATTTAATTGAATATAGGGCTTAAGCATTCATCCTGTAGTTTGATTATGTCATTTAAAAAAGGCAAACCAGGGGCTTCCCTGGTGGCACAGTTGTTGAGAGTCACCTGCCGATGCAGGGGACATGGGTTCGTGCCCCGGTCCGTGAAGATCCCACATGCCGCGGAGAGGCTGGGCCCATGAGCCATGGCTACTGAGCCTGCGCGTCCAGAGCCCGTGCTCCGCAATGGGAGAGGCCACAGCAGTGAGAGGCCCGCATACCGCAAAAAAAAAAGGCAAACCAATCATTTAGATTTGTTGGAGGTATCTTGTGTTACTTTGTTTATGAGTTGATATTCATTGCTTTTGACAAGATTTGTCCTCATTTTTGCATCAAATGCTTAAGGTTAATTGTTCCTCAAATGGTCTGCTCATTCTGAGTTGCCTGGCCAGTCCATGATGGATTTTCGGTCTGCTGATATGACGAGGGGAATCTTGGGGGAAGTCGGGTAGCTGCTAAAGTGATGCAAACTCTAGTGGGTGATTGGGAGTGACTGGGGCTACCTCCACAAGGTCTGTTTAAGATGGAGTGAACTGGATACACTATCAGGCAATAAGTGGTAAAGTCTCTATTCTACATTAACCCTATTGTTTACTTTTGGTAAGCTACTTGATTATTACAGTCCTCAGGGTCTTCACCCATAAAATTAGGTGGTTGAAAGATAGTAAAGTTCCTTTTAGCTCTATTCTTCTGTGGTTAGGAATTAGCATAGATACTACATAGTTGATGTACAACTCTGATACTTCCTTTTTTCTGGGAACACTGCTAGGTTATAGTTTGCAGTTATAGGTTATAGTTTGTGTTATATTAAGTGGCTGTATACTGAGTGTCACTTCCAGGCCAGGGTGGTTAAGAAACAGGTATACCTTTTGGCCCCTCTTTCTACTTCTGCTGGTGACTGTAAGACCAAGAAATGGCAGATCACAAGATGGAGGTATCTTGGGTTTCTTAATCACCATTTGGAGGAAGAGTTACCCTTTGACCAAGAATACCCATTTTGTGTAAAAGAGATAGCTAGTGGGAAACAGCCGCATAGCACAGGGAGATCAGCTCTGTGCTTTGTGTCCACCTAGAGGGTTGGGATAGGGAGGGTGGGAGGGAGACGCGAGAGGGAGGAGCTATGGGGATGTATGTATATGTATAGCTGATTCACTTTGTTATTCAGCAGAAACTAACACACCATTGTAAAGCAATTATACTTCAATAAAGATGTTAAAAAAAAAGAATACCCATCTTGAAATTAATATGAATAAGAAGCAACTGAGATTTTAGTGTTTCTCTATGTTGTTACTCTAACTAATAGTTTGAGAGTATATAATTATAAGAAACTGTGCCAGTTGGGAGTCTTCTCTGTTTTACCTATCCATATAGAAAATCCTAAAGACTCCACCAAAAAAGTAGTAGGACTAATAAAAAGAATTGAATAAAGTTGCAGGATACAGAATCAATATACAGAAAATAGTTTTGTCTCTATATGCAATCATAACAATAAAACATCTGAAAGAAATAAAGAAAACCATCTAGATATTAATAGCCTTTATGGGAAAACATTACAGCTAGTGAATAGATAGGAGTTTTGGAAACATAATCTTTGATGGTATTAAGGAAACAAATTCTATTTTTATTTAACAGATTCCCTGAAAACTCTCCAGGGTGTTAGAAGTACCTCTAGCTAACCTAGATGGTAGACTTGCCATTTAGGAAAATAAAATCTAGAAACAATAAATCCTGGAGAGGGTGTGGAGAAAAGGGAACCCTCTTACACTGTTGGTGGGAATGTAAATTGATACAGCCACTGTGGAGAACAGTATGGAGGTTCCTTAAAAAACTACAAATAGAACTACCATATGACCCAGCAATCCCACTACTAGGCATATACCCTGAGAAAACCATAATTCAAAAAGAATCATGTACCAAAATGTTCATTGCAGCTCTATTTACAATAGCCTGGAGATGGAAACAACCTAAGTGTCCATCATCGGATGAATGGATAAAGAAGGTGTGGCACATATATACAATGGAATATTACTCAGCCATAAAAAGAAACGAAATTGAGCTATTTGTAATGAGCTGGATAGACCTAGAGTCTGTCATACAGAGTGAAGTAAGTCAGAAAGAGAGAGACAAATACCGTATGCTAACACCTATATATGGAATTTAAGGAAAAAAATGTCATGAAGAACCTAGGGGTGAAACAGGAATAAAGACACAGACTTACTAGAGAATGGACTTGAGGATATGGGGAGGGGGAAGAGTAAACTGTGACAAAGCGAGAGAGAGGCATGGACATATATACATTACCAAACGTAAGGTAGATAGCTAGTGGGAAGCAGCCACATAGCACAGGGAGATCAGCTCGGTGCTTTGTGACTGCCTGGAGGGGTGGGATAGGGAGTGTTAGAGGGAGGGAGACGCAAGCAGGAAGAGATATGGGAACATATGTATATATATAACTGATTCATTTTGTTGTGAAGCTGAAACTAACATACCATTGTAAAGCAATTATACTCCAATAAAGATGTTAAAAAAAAAAATCTAATGCCCTGGAAATATTAACAATTTGATTAAAGATGTTGAGTGAGATGGGGAGAAAAAGTATTTTTCCTATTTTAATTCATTCCTGAAACATTAAACAAGGGAAGGAAAAATGGTGGAATCATTGGTTTCCTGGACTAGAAGGGATAGTGAAGATTTTGTTTTAATTCTAGTACTCTATCTTCAAAATGAGGAAACTGCAGTAAAGATCAAATAACATCCTCACATCCCATAATTAGGGGCAGTACTAGGATTATAGTCCTGTGTACTGTTGACCATTTGAGGGGATGAGATGATATCTTGCAGGCTTGTCCCCCATCACACAGTTAGAGATTTCTACCCTAACTTTACCTCTGATCATGATGATGATGATACAAATGTAAAACTTACATAACATTCATAATGAGCCAGACACAATTTTTATGTTTTAGAGGTATTAACTCATCTTATTCTTACAACCCAGGACTCACAGATCTTTCCTTCCAGAATTCAGATCCCTGCGTAGTCTTGGTCTGTGTGATATATGATTGTATATCACTTCTGAGATTGGGTTTTGGAAGACACTGAGGCTTGTCTTGGGTGCATACTCTCACTTTCTGTCTCTGTCTCCCTTGGATCATTCACCCTGGGGGAAACCAGCTGCCATGTCATGAGCAGCTCTATGGGGAGGGCCAAGTGGTGAGGAAGTGAAGCCCCTTGCCCACAGCTACCCAAGTGAGTTTAGAAGATGCCAGGACCCCAGTCGACCTCTCAGGTTACTGTAGCCTCCATCAATAGCTTGACTGAAGCTTCACGAGATATCATGAGCCAGAGCCGTCTAGCTAAGCTGCTCAGAGATTCCTGTGTTGTATTTAGGCTACTATTCCCAGCTGTATTAACACCAAATTGTTGTCGTGTTGTTGTTAATGACATTCATTGTTTCTAGTTTCTATGACATATGGTTTTTAAAGGCTGCAGTTTAGAATTTGCCTCAACTGTGGAAGAAGGTTTGCTATTACCTGGTAATTTTAAAATAGGAAAGTCTCACAAGTAGACCAGAGATAATATGAGGCAGAAGAGAGTTGTGCTATAAGTCACTGATGCACGCAGGTTAAGGAAAGGTGAAGGAGTGGGATGCATTAACTGAAAAGAAGGCTGCTGAGGGTGGACGCTTATCTCAGACTGATAATTGCCTTCTGTGTGTTAAAACTGGGTTCTGAAAGCTGTTTCCTTGGTTACAGGGGACTTGATGCTCAGTAGTCAAAAGTAAAATGATTTCAAGAGTGTTTGTTTCACAGCTGAGTGGACTAAGAGAAAGTATCAGCTTTCCTTGTCCTAATATACTCTATGACCCTGGTGATGTCAAGGTTAGCACATTTTCTGGCTTGAATCACCGATACTCAACAACTGAAGGTATTGGAAATCATGGTGTGTTTCATGTGACCTAGATATAAAAAAAAAGATTCAGAATGAATGACTTTGAGAAACAATTCATGGGAAACATTTATAGGATTAATATAAATGCTTCAGTCACATTATACCTATGATGGTTTCAAAAAGATATTTAAGAATTTGTATCAAGGATATTGGCATGAAAAAAATGAGAACTTTATAGCTGGGCTGAATGTTGTGTCTAAATAGAAAAAAGGGAGAAATTAGAAAAACATTGAAAAATTATTACAGATTGGATGCATTTTTAATTCTGGTGGGACAGACCTTATAATTATTATAACTTGTGTGATGTGTTATACCTCTAGGAAGTCTTCCCAGACTCCCTTGGCAGTTAGTTGACCAGTTACCTTTATCTTCAAGTACCTGCCTGTAGACTTTCTCGTGGCGTTGTGATCTTTGGTTTAATGTCTGTCTCTGACCATACCTGTCATGGTATTGTCACACTATGTGTGCATTGCTTGGCATGTATTAGGAGCATAACAAAATGATAGAGAATAGAAAAAAATTAAAAAGTTAGTTAGAATTTAGAAAAGGTAGTGATTCATAAATTTTTATTACAAGTATATATGGCTGCTATTAGTAGCTGCTAAGTTTGGTAGAATGCTACAATGACAGGGAAGCAAATATTTGATAATAATTTTTAAAAAAATTTAAATGAAGATGTAATGCATTTTCTGACAATACCAATAATTTTAAAGGTCAAAAGTATTATAAGAGGGCTTCCCTGGTGGCGCAGTGGTTGAGAGTCCACCTGCCGATGCAGGGGACACGGGTTCGTGCCCCGGTCCGGGAAGATCCCACGTGCCACGGAGCGGCTGGGCCCGTGAGCCATGGCCGCTGAGCCTGCGCATCTGGAGCCTGTGCTCCGCAACGGGAGAGGCCACAACAGTGAGAGGCCTGCATACGGCAAAAAAAAAAAAAAAAAAAAATTATTATAAGAAACTTAATAATGGAATTTGCCATGATAATTTGATTCTTCATACTATTGTGCGTGTTATTTAAAAAGACCTACCTTTATTAGATTTAAGTAGAATCTAAAATAGATATTTATTTACACTTTTCAGGATGTTTTAAATGATTCAACCTGTTCTTTCTTCACTTATACAAATTTCTAGCGTGCCTATTATGTGCCTGGCACTATTCTAAGCACAGAATCTTCAGAACCCAGTGCCTGGTATGGAAAACTTCCTGTATTCATAGAGCTTACATTTCAGTGGTGGGAGATATAAAATGAAATTATGCAGGATATCAAAAGTCCTTGTTTAGACATGCTAAATATAAGAAGCCTAATAGATTCACATGGAAATGTTGAGAAGGAAATATGTATATCTAGGACCTAGAGGAGGGATCAGGGCTGGAGATAAAGAATTGGTATACAGAAAAATCATGGTATATAAAGCTTTGGTATTAGATAAAATCACCTAGGGAGACTGTGTCAATTAAAAAGAGAGAAAGAGGGAGGAAGGATGGAAGGAAGGAAAGAAGGAGAGAAAGAGAAAGGAAGGAAGGAAGGAAAGAAAGAAGGAAGGAAAGAAAGAAATCAGAATAGACTGTGGATACTTCAGTATTTAGAGGTCTGGCAAAACAGGATAATCCATTAAAAAGACCATGAGACAGATGATACCAAAAAACCAAAGTGGGGGAAAAATGTATTCCAATAACAGGAGAGTAGCTTGTGCTGTGAGAGGTAGAGAGGACCAGGACAGAGAACTAACTTACTGTTGGCTTTTACAGGATGGTCCTCAGTGACTCATGTATTCCGACTTCTCCTTGTGAAAACAGTAGTAATATCACTCTTAATAACAACCCACCCCCCACAGTTCTTAGTCCTAGACACTGTTCTAAGTGCTCAATAGGTATTAAGCAATTTAATGTATAAATTAATATAAGAACCATCTTATTGGAGTGATGATTGAAAATATCTAATTGGATTGGGCTGAAACGAAAATGAGAGGTGGTTGTATTAGTTATCTGTTGTGACATTAAAAAAATACCCCAAACTTAGTGTCTTAAAGCCAATATTTACTATCTCATCATTCTTGTAGATTAGAAATTCAAAAGAATTTAGTTGGTTGGGTCGGCCTCTGAGTCTCATGAAGTAGCCGTTAGATGTCACAGGGGGCTGCAGTGGCCTGAAGGATCCTGCTGTAAGATAACTCAGTCACAAAGCCGTTGGCTGGAGGTTTCAGGTCCCCACAGGCTGCTCTCAGAGGCACAGTTCCTTGCACTCAAGCCTTTCCACAGGAAAGGTCCCAACATGGCAGCAGGTTTTCCCACAGAGCAAGAGATCAAATGACGAGAAAGCTGTGACACTTGCCATGACTTATTTTTGGAAGTTATGTCATATCACTTCTGTTGTTTCTGTGTCAAAAAGGGAATTCCTAAGGAAATTTCTGCTCCACCTTTTGAAGCAAATGTCAAGGAATGTGTGGACATATTTTAAACCATTACTTTAGTGGTAAAGGAGTGTGGATCCCAGACATATGCAACTACTTTGAGAATTTTCTTTTGAGAAGGGTAGCAGAGAGATGAGATATTAACTGCAATGAGAGGTGAATGAAAAGTATTTGTTTCCTTTTTAAGGACAATATTAAGGCATATTTTGTGTTCACAGGAGTGGAAAATCAACATAAAGGCTGGAAAGAGGATACTTCCTGGAGGGCTTGGGTAGGTTTGGTGTGGGGAGGGCTCCATACAAAAACGAAGGAACAGGGGTGCTGCTTTCACAGAAATAAGAGGGAAGGCAGAGCATGGCGGGTACAGAGACAGGTGGACTGGGAAATTTTAGGGGGAGATGATGGGGTAATTCTTTTTGATATAATGTATTTTTCCTGGGAAGTAGTAGGTAAGTATAGCCATGGAGAATGAAAGGTAAAGAGGAGGGTACTGGGGATTTAAGAAAGGGAATGAGATGTGAGTTAGCTTGGAGAGAAAGAAAATGAATTTACTACGGAAGGTATAGTAGGACTGTCTGGCTTCTGTGAGTGCCCATTTGAGATTCATGATCATAAATATAAGTGAGTTCAGTCAGCACATTTGTGGGATTATGACTGTTTTAGGCCAGATCATTATTACCACATGCCTGAATAATTATCATAGTTACCCAAATGGTCTTCCTTCCCTCAGGTTTCTTTCCCCTGCTACTGTCACATCAATCGTCTCAAAATAATTTTCTGCATAAATTAAACTCATAAATTAAACAACGTCATTGATTCCTCTTGATCTTGAAGGTCAGATGCTTAGATTTTGATCCCTAGGTCTGTCATAATACGGTCTAAGACTGCGTCTCCAACCACAGCAAACCATGAAATATTTTCCATTAGACAATGACCATTTTGCATTTTAATATGTTTTTTTTTTTGAATGGTGATTCTGGCGGTTGTATGGAGATCTTTTGGAATAGGACATTACCAGATTCAAGCAGACCAGCAGTGAGACCATCACAGTAACTGATGATGACCTCAGTTAAAGCATTAGCAGTGGGAAGAAAGATGAGTCAATGAGGATGAGAGATATTAGAAAGTAAGATATCTTGACTTGGGATAAAGGGATAAAGTGATAGGGAGGTATCTGGGATCACAAATAGATTTTTTTACTTACATGATTGTATAGATGGTGGTAACATTCAGTGAGAAACTGGATAGAAAAGGGAGAAACAGGATGAAGAGAAAGATTAGTTGAGTTTAATACATATAAAATTTGAGATACTTAAGTTACATGTACACGCAGATGTCCTATAGACACCAAGGAGAAATGAGTCTAAAATTTCAGAGTGAGTGAAAGAATGTGGAGATCATAACTTGGGGATCATCAGCAATGAAGATTTAAAGATAGAGGAAGAGATTTCCAGGAAGAAGAATAAAGAGTAAAAGCTATAGGGGGAGGAGAAATAAAATAATTAGTAGTATTTCAAAGGGAAGAGAAAGAGCTTTTTAAGTCCACTCATATTTATATTTAAAAAGAAATGGAACAAGTTAGACACATTGGTTCTCAATCATGACCATTTGTTAGTATCATCTGGGAACCTTCTTTAAAAAAAAGCAATATCCAGGTCATATGCCTGATCCATTAAATCAGAATACCTAAGCAGTGGGAGGTAGAGATTTCTTTTTAAAGCTCCCTGACAGGTCTCGTGCACATCAACTGAAGAGATCTACAGAGGTAGAGTGATTTGGCTGTCTGTATGTGTCACACATATGCAGTAGAACAAGCATAAGTGGAGTAAGATTAAGTTTCATGTGACAATAAAACTTAGATAATACTATTACTATGAGAGGGTAGGGAATACGAGCTAGCTTTATGTGGTACATTGGGGAAAAAAAAGAATTCCTCTTAGAAATTTCTTTTAATTCTGTATGTACCCTTCTTTGCAATCTGTCTTTGCTGCTCTTCTCTCAAGAGGTACAGTTTATTTCTCTACCTCCATAATATGAGCTGACCTTGTGATTTGCTTTGCCTAATAGAATGTGGTAGTAATATTTTAGAAGTTCTGGGCCCAGGCCACAAGTGACCTTGTAGCTTTGGTTCGCATTTTCTTGTCTTTCTGAGGCCACATTGTGAAGAAGCCAGGCTACTCTCCTAAGGGAGAGAGGCCATGTGGAGAGAGAGACCCTGCTGATAGCCAGTACCATCCTCCAGACATGTGAATGGAGCCATTTAGGGCAGTCTGGCCCCAGTTGAACTACCTGCTGACTACAAGCACATCAATAACCACAGCCAAGACCAGCAGAGGAACCTCCCTTCTTAGCACAGACCAAATCGCCTACCCACAAAATCATGAATAGAATAGTTTTGCAAGCCACCAAGTTTCGAGGTGGTTGTTATGCAGCATGGATAATGCATACACTATATAAGAAACAATTGTTAATCCTTAGATGTAACTGACCAACCAATTGGTTGTAAATCCTTTCGTGAATAGATACTTTTTTTTTTTTTTTTTGCGGTGTGCGGGCCTCTCACTGTTGTGGCCTCTCCCATTGCGGAGCAGAGTCTCCAGCCACACAGGCTCAGCGGCCATGGCTCACGGGCCCAGCCGCTCCACGGCATGTGGGATCTTCCCAGACCGGGGCACGAACCCGTGTCCCCTGCATCGGCAGGCGGACTCTCAACCACTGCGCCACCAGGGAAGCCCCATGAATGGATACTTTTGATGTTTCCTGAACAACCTACTTTTAAATCTCCCCTGAACACCCAAACCTTATATCAGTGCTGTATCTGAAACATTGGAGTGTTTTTAGACTACTGTTTAGAACTCTTTTAATTCTTTCATTTTGATGCATTTTGTCTCATGATTTATTCTCCCAAATTTATTTCTCTCACCTTTCACTGTGTATATGTAAATAAAAGAAGGTGGCCTGAGATGGTTACTCCTGCTGCTGCTATTATTGCCATGACCACTACAGTAATATAAATAACTAACTTTATCAAAATTTTATTATTTGTCAGGAGTCCTCCCATGAGCTTGGCCTTCAGTCTCTCACTTTATTCTAACATTCTGTGACCTGGGCCCTATTATATCCTGTCTTACAGATGACGAAACTGAGGCTCAGAGTGGATAAAGTAACTTCCTCAAGGCCACACAACTAGTGAGGGCTGGAAAGTGACTTGACACAGTTTTGACTGATGCACAGCCTATTTTCCTAACTAGTGGTGGTCACTTAGTTCTCCATCCAAAGCACTTTCATGACATGCTCCCCAAATTTCCTTCTGTGAATTTGCAGAAAGACAGAATTTTGGGCCACTTTTTTTTTTTTATATATAGGAGAAGAAAATTAATATTCTTTGAAGACTTGCTGTTGTATCAGACACTTTCATATGTATATCTCATATAATCCTCACAGCCATCCTACATGGTACATATCATCTCTACTTTTATTACACATAAAACAAAGAGACAGATAATTTCCCGAAGGTCATACAACGTAGGAACTGGTAAGGTTAGACCCTAACACAAGTCTGTTTTGCTACTTGGCCTTTTTCTTTGAGTTTATATCTAGTTATAAACTCCATTTTATTCCCAGAGTCCTAGTTCTTCATCACAAGGTAAATTGCTAGGAACTATTGCATCTTTAGGCTCTCCTCCTAAATGTCATTTTCTCAGGGAGGCCTTTCCTGATCTTTTGTATTAGCTGAGTTTCCCCTGTTCCATACTACCAAATCACCTGTCCATTTTTTTATGCTTTATGTAGCACTTGTTATATTGGGTTGGCCAAAAAGTTCATTCAGGTTTTTCCATAACATCTTACAGAAAAACCCAAACAAACTTTTTGGCCAACCCAATATTTAAAACTGTTTCCATTTCTATCTCTTCTACTAAACAAGAATCTCTCTGAAGATGGGGACATTTGTCTCATGTACTATTAAAACCCAGCCCTAGCACAGAGCCTGGTGCAGAGCAGTCCTTCAGTGAATATTTTGTGAATTAATTTTTGAACTTTTAGACCATGGGCAGGCCTGGAGAAATGACATTTGTGTGTTTAAATTGATTATAACTTAAGATCCCATAGTACAGTAAGAAAATCTTCTAGATAATAAGAGCAGAATAAACACAGTTTTGAGATGGGACAACACTGTCAGGATGTAAAGGCCACATTAATGTGAAATTCTTTCTGTTTCATTAAAAGCCTGTCATGGAGCTCTCAGAAATAGCCTTGATGGCTATTTTTGCTTGCTGTGCTGTCAAAGTGTACATCTCAGGACACTGTGCTAAGGAGTCTAGCATTGACTACAGGTTTGTTTCCATGGACACCTATCAGTAGCAGAAGACAGAAAATAAACTAGACCAAAACATTAGGCAATATCATATAGCAGTTTTAATAAAGGGAGAAGTAAGGAAAATTTACATAAAAATAACTCACCTTTCCGGATCAAAAAAGGAAGTCAGATATTTCGCTGCTTAGTTCTCATTTTAAAATCTTTTTGTAAAGTAGCAATATTTAAATAAGTAGGCGAGCTTTATGCCTCTTAATGTCCTAATTATTAATTTTGATGACTACAAAGATGAATAATTTCTCTTTTGAAGGAGATAACCCTCAAACAGATGACTTGGAACCAGGTAGAGAAAAAATATGGTTGATTTTATTATTCAGTTTCATACTGGAACACTAACACTGCATAAAGCCAATCATAAGACTACATTTTAATACAAGTAGAAATAATTATTTCAAATAAATACATAAATGTGAAAAATATAATCTATGTAAATCTATGTAAATGCCTAGTTATAGTAAATTAGTATATAACATTACTAAGTGGATTGCTCACGGTTTCATTAAATAAAAAAGACTAAAGACCTAGTTTAGCAAGAAAAAGCTTTTTTGCTCTATTTCAGTTGTTTTAGGTTGTTAATCTGGTTCAAGATGATCAACTTCTCATTAATCATAATAATTAGGGGTAGATTTACTGAGCATTAATGTAATTTCCAATCATGCTAATAGTTGTGCAATCCTCCGTTCATTAATATAAATGAGGTAAATTAGAACCATGACATTATAAAGAAGAGGCAGAAGCTGCGGGGACTTTCATGGATCCTCCCTAAACCCCATTAATTTAATTGTAATATGTTGTTCCTCAATACTTATTTCCACTCTCTTTATTTTCCGTTGCTAATGGTTCTTCAGATTGGTTAATGAGCATACTAACCTCTTAATTGAAGTGATTGCTATATTGTGGTCTAAATCATACATACTTATCTTGTCTCATTACCTTTAACCCTTTCTCACATGTTCAGTCAACAAGCATTTATTGGAGTAGTCACTCATGCAATTTGGAATAAGATATATCAGTGTGATACAAAAGAAATATGAGGCATCCCATCATTCAGTAGATCACAGTGTAGAAGACATTGTGGATTGGATTGATATCATTATTAAAAATAGAATAGCAATTCCAGAGTAAAAATTTCTCTTTATGGTGTCCTTAAACCTTTTATTTATATACAAAAGATGTCTAAATGAATTCTGTCCTTCATCCCTCATTTTTGTTTAGACAGCTCCAGAGAGGTCTTTCATGAAACACTGCTTAAATTGGGTCCTCATTTTATGGTCCTTATCTCAGCTTTTATATTTTTCCTCATAGCACTTAAACTTTACAGAAGATTTGGGTATATTGTGTGATTACTTATTTACTTTTTCTTCCTCTAGGTTGTAAGCAAATTGAGGGCAGGAAGCATAAGTGTATCCTCAGATTCTACCACATTGTCTGGTACATTATGATGCCCAATATTTATTGGTGAATAAATGAATGATCCAGTGTATTTGTGGTGCTTTTTCAGATAGTTAATCATAAAAACACTTGCTTGATCTTAGAATCTAAAATATGACCACGTTGGCCTTTTGCATAAAAGAAAGTCTTGCATTGGGCCTTAGAAGTTTATTACATTTGGTTGAGCAATATAGTCATCTTCATTGGGAGATTTATTTTTTAAAATCTGTTTATTGGAGAGGAAACCTCAGCAAATTGGGAAAAAAATCTCTGGACCAGGGGACTGTTTGACTCCAACTTTATTGGCTATTTGGACTTGGAGTGGCTGATCTCATTCACTCATTGAGCATACTTTTACTGCCTTCTTTGTTTTGGGCACTAAGAATGACTCTGGGGATGTCATACATGGCAAGATCCTTTTTTAAAAAAGAACTTAATCTGGTTGGAGAAAGTAATATGAGGTGCTCAAGCAACTAGTAAATGGCAGAACTGGGGTTTGAACTTATTGCAAAGGACTAAAGTCTGTGAAACACACAGCCATTTCAAAGGAGTTTGGACTTCACTAAAAACAGCAGCAGCAACATTAAGGTTCTAGCACAGTTTAAGTATAGGAGGCATATATTCAGCATATTTCTTTGTTTAAAGTAACAAGAGAATTTGAGGGGATAGAGAGATAGAATGAATACCAGGAGACCAATTAAGAAACTATTGTTTTATAATGTTATGTTAGTTTCAAGGGTACAGCAAAGTGATTCAGGTATACATATATGTGTGTGTGTGTGTGTGTGTGTGTGTGTGTGTGTGTGTGTGTGTGCATAACACACACACACTCATATTCTTTTTCAGATTCTTTTTCTGTATAGTTTATACAAAATATTGAGTATAGTTCCCTGTGCTATACAGTAGGTCCTTGTTGTTTATCTACTTTATATACACTAGTGTGTATATTTTACTCCCAGATTCCTAATTTATCCCTCCCCACCCTGACCTTTCCCCTTTGGTAACCATAAGTTTATTTTCTTAGTCTGTAAGTCTGTTTCTGTTTTGTAAATAAGATCGCTTGTATCATGTTTTTAGATTCCACATATAGGTGATATCATGTGATATTTGTCTTTCTTTGTAAATCAACTATACTTCAATAAAGAAAAGAATAAATTTAAAAAATACATTGCTTACTCTGGCAAAAGGTAATAAGGCAATAACAGTGAAAATGAAGGGGAAAGGAAAAGAATGGATTTCCAATGAACGGGAGAGACTCTAGGTTTTAGTGATGGACAAATGTAGGGGTAAGAAGAGATGTGGGTGAGAGAAAGGATAGGGTTAAATAAGATCTCCCGTTTGTCATTAGTCACCTGGGTGGATGATGTTGCTGTTCACTGAAGTAAAGGGTGTGCGCTGAGAAGCAGGTTAAAGAAAGAGAAAAGAATTCAGGTTTTTGTTTCTTTTTGAATAGTGTAGGGACAGATTGAAAGAGGCCCTGAGAACTTCCTGAGATGTGATGGGCATGTTTCTGCTGTTATTGCTGTTGCTGTTGTTTGCTACCACTACCATTGCTACTGATGCTGCTCCTCCTTTTGGATATTTTTTCTCAGCTCTGCACTGAAATAGGTCTCTCAGTGTATATTTTCTCGAAGTCCTCACAACAAACCTCTGAGATAAATGTTCATCTTTATTTTATACTGAGTAAACTATTAACTAAGCCTTGCTGAATGTCACAAAATTAAGGAATGTCAGAGTGGAGGTTCAACCTGGCTCCAATGAAGATGCTCCTTCCAGTGGCTTCCGTCTAATCCATTTCAAACTATTTGTGTTTGAAGTACCTGTGGGATATCCGGGTTTGTTAATTTGTGTAGTGTGGGTAATAACAAGCGGCTAAAAACATCTGAAAGTGTGAAACTGAGGTATGCTACCAAGTGTGGAATATTATTATTGAGAAGCTCCTAATTTTTTGTGCTGTTCAATACTAATTAATTTCTAGAAAAGAATTTGATGAAACTGTGGATTACTAAGTGGTTTTGCAATACCAGGCAAATATTTTGGGAATGCTTAATTTATCCTCTATGTGATGTCTCCAATAGAGAAAGGATTGATATGACAGACTTTAAAAAGATGAAGATGGAAAGAACTTTAGAGATATTTAATAAAAGGGTTTACATGAAAAAAAAAATGAGATCTAGGCTGAAGTTGCAACTGACAATCCTTAAGCTGTATCCAGAGAGATATGTTTTGCTCTCACCTACATAATAGATTAAAGGTGAGCAGCACCAGCATCTTTGTCCTGACATTAACTCCACAGTTAGCTGCAGTCCCCACCACTCCCTTTTTATTCATTCCAGACACTTTTCACTCATTCATCTGCCTAACCCCATAGTGCTTATGTTTGTGACACCTTATTTAGAGATTTGTTCAGTACTGTAAATTAATTAATTCTAAAGGGAAAAATGGAAGCTGTGGTTCAAGATTTATTGTCTTTTGTGGTATTAAACTTACCACTATGCTTTTCCTGTGAGGAAGAATCGATTAGTCTGCTAGAACTGCCATAACAAAATAACACAGACTGGGTGACTTAAACAACATGAATTTGTTTTCTTATATCTGGAGACTGGAAGTCTAAGATCAAGGGTCCAATAGGGTTGGTTTCTTCTCAGGCCTCTCTCCTTAGCTGCAGGTGGTTGCCTTCCCACTGTGTCCTCTTCAGCTTTTCTCTATGTGTGCATCACCAGTGTCACTTCCTCTTGTAAGGACTACAGTCATTGGATTAGGTTCCACTCATACGAACTCATTTGAGCTTAATTACCTCTTTAAAGGCCCTATTTCCAAATGCAGTTGTACTCAAAGGTACTGGGAGTTAGGACTTCAACACATGAATTTGGAGGGGAACACAATGCCACCTATAACAAGGAGTTTTTTTTGAGTGAATGAGGGAATGTTATTTTAAAATGGTTGAGACTGCACCTTCCCTAGACAGCCCACTGCACTATTTTTTAACCTTCATTTATAGTACTGTTTAATATTACTGTAATTTACATACTTGTATTATCTTCATTACAAGGTTGCAAATATCTTGAGGGCAAAAATTATAGCTCTATGTCCATTACAGAATACATCTTCAAGAAGTAATTATTTAACTAAAAAATAAAAGGAACACTTTCAATCTCAATTTAACACTCCCTGGTCAATTTTACTTGTTCTTCAGCATGAAAGAAGAGTAAATTAAACAACTGTTTTAGAAGGAAGAGTTAAGATTATTTTAAAATATTTAAATAAAATTAACTATATGGTTTAGTCCGTCATTAAAAATGAAGGTAATATCTGATTTCAGTGAGTTGCATGTGTTTATATCAAGCTTATTTTTTAGATTGTTATTTTTATGTAAGATTAATGTTGTAGTTCTAATGGATATTTCTTAAGATATCTAAATTTTAAAAGTTTATTTCATATAATTATGTTTGTAGGAAAAAACATTACTAAGTTAACATACTTTTTTTTGCCTAAAGAACTTATTTCAGGTTTAATTTTGCATTCCCAAAATCTAAATAGGAGTAATATAACCTATAAGTAAATTGGACCACTCAGCAGATTTCTCTATTAAAAATATGTATGGGGGCTTCCCTGGTGGCGCAGTGCTTGAGGGTCCGCCTGCCGATGCAGGAGACGCGGGTTCGTGCCCCGTTTCGGGAGGATCCCACATGCCGTGGAGCGGCTGGGCCCGTGAGCCATGGCCGCTGAGCCTGCGCGTCCGGAGCCTGTGCTCCGCAACGGGAGAGGCCACCACCGCGAGAGGCCGGGGGCCCGCCAAAAAAAAAAAAAAAAAAAAAAAAAAAAAAAAAAAAGAAAAAAAATATGTATGTATTAAAATACATTTAATTTGCCATTGACCTAACTTTGTCATAGAGGTTTTTCACAGATTTTGTCTAGTGGATTGAATCACAAAAAAGATAGCCAAAAATGTGGAAACGTAGCTTTTCTTTTTTTTTTAAATTGTATATTTGCTGAATCATTGCTTTAAGACCATGGCAATGACTATTGAATGCCATGTCAAACCAACGGATGTCAACCCATTCCCTTATTGATATTTTGCAAGGTTATTTATAAAATAACTTCACTGAAATAGCTGAAAATATCTGCTTTTTACTGTCCAGTTAAACTTACAGCATTTGAAGGATAAATGTTCTCTTGAGTCTTTTAGCCTTTGGCCCTGAATTATTTATTTGTTTATTCATTTGTTAATTGAGTCACCTGTTCAACAAACCTTTATCAAGGGCCTCTCAGGTGTAAGCAATGGCCTTATTAGCTGTGTGAGCTGGATAAATCACTGAACCCTTAATCTGCCTTGGTTTTGTCACTTGTTACACAGGGTTGTTAATACTTCCTATAGCTGCTGACGATATTAAATGAGCTAGTGCTGTGACAGCTCCTGGAACGTGGCTGGGCACATAGTAAGAATCATCCCAATTGTTATTTTTCCTTCCTTCCAATCTGACTCCCAGAATCTAAGTTTTACCTATGATTGTCTAGAATTTACATTACTGTACTGCAGTAGAATTTTAGAACGTAAAGTTGGAGGATATTTTAGCAATAATATCATTCCTCTTCCTCTTTTTAGAGAAATTGAAAATGGAGCTGACCTATTCAGGAGATACAGTTGTTCAATTGGAGAACATTAATTTTATCCATGTGTTTTTCTTAATCATTATTATAGCAATTGGTAGGGTGGAGGGAGAGAAAGAGAGGCAAAGAGAGAGGGGAGAAAGAGAGGCCAAAAGTTTAAGGTATATTGGCTTCTTCTGTGACTTTTGCAGTGTGGCCAGATGTCTGAGTATTTAGGTTTCAGAAATTTTTTTCCCCTTTCTTTAAGTTAAAAACCAATACCAAAAATTCTTTAACTTTCAAAATAGATTATTTTTGAAATTTTGCTAATTTGAGAAATTATGAAAACTTGCTCTATAGTCAATTTGGTTTTAATGAATTAATTGCCCTTTAAGAGAAAAGTATTTGCCAGTTTCCTTCAGAACTGGTACACTAGCATCAGGATGCCATCTGTGTTTACTTAATATAGGAATCCTGCCATAGTACAGAGCTAGGGAAACAGCCCGAGTACAGGCATACTAGATTCTTTTCCCACTGCCTTCCCTGAGTGACTTAAAAGCTCTCTGAAGCTGGTGTGACATCTTTCTGCTTTTGTCATTTCCTCATAGTTAAGGTTAATAGTGATTATTGATGATGATAGTAATAATGTTGTTAGGATAACTAATAATTTGTATAAAGCATTCATTGGAAGAAGTCCTAAAAGGCATCAATGTGTGCTACACTATTTCTAATCATATTGCGAATAAGACAGCATTGTTGTAGTCGGCAGAATTCTAAGATGGTTCCCAAGATTCTTGCCTTCGGATATAAGTACCTCGGATGATTCTCTCCCCTTGAGTTTGGGCAGAGCCTTTGAATACGATGGGATAGTTACTCCTCTGATTAGGTTACCTTATAATATAACAAATGGTGATGAGGTAGTCACTACTGTGCTATCTGGAGAGGGAACTGGAATCAGAAAGAGGCTTTCTTGCTATCCTGGAAGAAAGCAAACATCCCTGTTGTGAGCTGCATATGAGGGACACATGGTAAGGAAAGGCAGGCAGCTTCTAGTTGGTGAGATCAATCCCTGGCTGACAACTAACAAGAAATCCAGGGCCTCAGTCCTACAACCACAAGGAACTAAATTCTGCCGACAAGCTGAATAAACTTGGAAGAGAACTCCTAGCTCCAAATGAGAACTTCAGTGTGTCTAACACCTTGACTACAGGTTGGTGTGACCCTGAGGGGGTGGATCAAGCTAAGCAAAACTCAGACTTTTGACCCAAGGAAACAGATAATAAGTGTCTGTTGTTTTAGGCTGTTAAGTTTGTGGTAATGAGTTATGCAACAATAGAAAACTAATATAATTTTGTAGTATAAATATGATAGACATAGGTAATCCTCTACTTTTACACTTAGTTGTATTCATGGATTCTTTCCCTGCAATTAGTATATTATAAAGTATGGGGGAAGAAAGCTTTTCTTCACTTTTTGAAGAGTTTGAAAGGAGTTTTGCAAAATGATTAATTAGTTGTAGTTAGTCATAATTTCTTAAAACTATCTTATACCTTTGGATCATAACGTATAGCAGAATGTTCTTGTATTTTATGAAGTACTAGAAGCAATTGAGCTTACACATTGCATTTTAGTATAGTCACAATTATTTATCTTAGTGCAAGTTCAGTTTGTTTAGTATGTCTTCTTGTAAGTCTTCTTGTGTTTCTGGAAGAGAGCTGCAAGGAAGTAGCATTTCCTCTGGGTTTGCCTTGATTCAGTGACTGAACTACTGCTGATTATAAAGCAGCTACTTAAGCTAAAAATGAGTGTTCATCCTAATTTATTAGAATGTGATACTAGTGAGACCAAGCCCTTAGGTATGTGCCAGTTAGGTTTGCTGTACTCTATATGATGCAAGTGTGTGGATAACTGCTCTCAAAGTTCACTCTGGCTTAGGGGAATCATCAACATTGTGTCTTCATCAAAGGGCACATCAGTGGCATAGTCTTTAATCCTTTCCCTTTTTTTTTTTATTGAAGTATAGTTGATTCAGTGGCATAGTCTTAAATGAAGTGTAGCAAACGATGGTTAAAGGCCCACAGATATTCATTGTGTGACACTGAAATGTTTTAATTCCTTTCACAGTCCCAGTGAAGATGTAAAAACAAGTAAATATTAATAACCCAGGTTTTAAGTTTCTCACTTCACTTGAACTGCAGGATGTGGCAAGGGTTCTCGGAGGACCTATCAGACATTGCTTTCATTTGTTTTGGGGATTTATTCCCATTCCCAGCTGTAAAAATTACCAAAATCTTGAGGCAGCCATACAGAAAATGTCTGCATTGTTAATTCTCTTCTGGAGATCAAGCATGCATGCAGGAGATTGTAGGCAGTTTTGTAGACAGCACAGTGGACTATTGGACTAAATAGGATGTAAACAAACTGAAACTTTAATCAGCCCTAGGGCAAGCCTCTGAATAGACAGTTTTATTGCTCTTCCAGAATTTTTATGCTTTTATCAATTTTACAAAATTGTGACCAAAAAGACAAACATAGAGACTGTGAGTTCCAAGTGGGCAGAGACCATGCCAATTGTTTTCATTTTTGTATTCCAAGGGCTCAGGACAGTTCTGGAATATATAGGTGGTTAATACATATTTGTTAAACTAAGGAACTGAATTAAAATACTGGCTCATCTTCAAATGAGAGAGCTGATAGAGCACAGTGTAAAGGTGCTGGCCTAATCGTTGCATTGTGACTATACTTCTGTATTGTGGCTTAATTTTATCTAAGAAGTATGTTTACATCTGCCCTACTAAAAGGATTCTGGTAGATTCGAAGAGGGTTGAAAGATTATGTAAATAAAACAGATAATATCCTTTTCCCTAC
>NW_006782062.1:395053-398432 GCF_000442215.2 Lipotes vexillifer
TTCCCTACAAAGCCAAACTTCCATACTGCTACCAGTTTATCCTTCCTATTTCTTCAGGGTATCACACCCCAACTGGATGTTTATTATCTGCTGCTTTGTTTGTACTGTATTGTGAAGCATGCTTTGCCTATAGCAGTTCTAGACTCTTAAGAAAGATTTGTATATGTGCTAGGGTATGTCTCTTTTTCCTGCCTAAGACATCTATCATTAAAAAAAAAATGTTACTTTTAAAATACTAAATGAAAAAGAAATTTATATGAAAAGAATAAATTATAAATGACTATTTTTAGAAGATTGATTTTTCTCTGGCATTTAGTTAATCCTGTCATTTGCCAACCTAAACAAGCAACTAGACAAATACTAACTAGAACAAAACAGACTGTGTTAACACACATAATGACACTTTTCCAGTGGCTGTTTGAAGAATCTTGAGAGAATGCTGCATGATTTTAATTATGCTTATTTGGCATTGGTAGATATGTAGATGAATTATTCTTCCAGAAACACATGTAGTATAAATCTATATACAGACACAGATAACCAACAGATTCAGTTTCTTTGAAATCCAATTGGAATTTTTAAATTCTTTAACCATATTCATTGATAATTCTTGGTTGCCTTAAAATCTAGGGAGGAAAGAACCCTGTATGTCACTGTATTTGCTGCCTAAAAAAATATGGGATTAAGGTATAAAGCCCAATTCGGGCTTCCCTGGTGGCGCAGTGCTTGAGAGTCCGCCTGCCGATGCAGGAGACGCGGGTTCGTGCCCCGTTTCGGGAGGATCCCACATGCCGTGGAGCGGCTGGGCCCGTGAGCCATGGCCGCTGAGCCTGCGCGTCCGGAGCCTGTGCTCCACAAATGGGAGAGGCCACAACAGTGAGAGGCCCGCATAACGCAAGAAAAAAAAAATAAAAATAAAAATAAAAAAAATAAGGTATAAAGCCCAATTCATATAGTGATTTGCTCATAACAATTTTTGCCCATAAGTTTTCACACCGCATTTCCCTCCCCCTTCCCCCCACCATTGTTTAATCTACACTTCTGTTTTCCAGTGTTGCTTTGCCCTGTGGTTTTAATAGAGAAACAGCTGTGATCTATGACGTCAACTTCTCCATTAACATCAACTGCCTCAATAACAACTCTGAATCCTATTTAAATAAATGTGTCATGACTATAATTGCATTATTGTTGGGTGTGAATGGATAAGAGTCTTAGAGTGATAAAGATTTGAAAGGCTTCTGAGTTTAAACATGACACTTTCATCCTTTTCCCTTTTTGTTTCAAAGTTGGAAATACTAAGCTGTTATGAAGGAAGAGGAAGGCACAAGTAACTTTCTCTTCCTCCTCCTCTTTTTTTCCTTCCTTTCCCTCCTGCTCCTCTGTCTACCCCATTTTGTTTCTTCTCTGTAATAGTATGGATTGGGGGAAGTATTAACATTAATATGTAAGATTGAGGTGAACAAAATAATTTCTTCTTTTTTCTATCTACTCTCATGATTTCTCTTTCTGTTCTGTGTGTAACAAATTGGGGTGTGGGTAGGCTAGAAGGTTGGTGAACAAGGAGTGAAAAGGGAAGAGAATGAGAAAGATGGGAGGACAGCTGTAGGAAGGAAAAGTGGAAAGTCTTCCCTGAGGCAGTGTGGCCAGGCTCCAAAGTGCATATGCGAGAGAGAACGAAGCCTGTAGCCTTGATGGTGGGTCATAATGAATTTAACAATTAGCTCTAAAAATTCTAAAACCTAACTATGTTTACAGATAGATCATTTTCCGTAGGTTTATGTGTAAGAAAAAAGCCCAATCTTCCTCTTTTTTTTCTCTTTCACTCGCACACTACTACCCCCATTGTAGCACTCTGACACCAGAGGTAGGGGATTTTTCCTCCTGACCAGCAAATCTCTGTGACACCAGTTGGGTGTCCTACAGTGTAACTCCATTCTGACACTGTTTATCTGGAGGTAGCTTCAGATCCCACAGGTTAAGGGCTCAGTCCCATGAGGCTATCCCTTACTCCCCTACTTCAGATGCCAATCCCAAGTCAAGGTTGCCACCTATGTCTCTAATCAATTGGCTATAAATCAGAGCTTCCCATGACCCCCTTCTCAGGTTTGATTAATTTGCCAGAGTACCTCATAGAACTCAGGAAAAGAGTTTACTTACTGTTTACCAGTTTATTATAAAAGGTTACGATAAAGGCCACAGCTGAACATCCGATGGAAAAGATGTGGGGAAGTTATGTGGGGAAGGGCTTGGAGCTTCCCTGCCCGCCTTGGGGCACCACTCTCCCAGCACCTCCTTGTGTTCGCCAGCCCCAGAGCTCTCCAAACCACAGACTCTTGGGATTTTTACGGAGGCTTCATCACATGGACAAGGTCAGTTATCAACTCCATATCCAGCCCCACATATCCAATTATCTATTGAATGGGAGAGAGCTGAAAATTCCAAGCTTCTACTCAGGGCTTGGTCTTTCTGATGACAAGTCCCCATCCAGGAACTATTCAGGAGCCCACCAAGAGTTCCCTTATAGAAGAAAAATGACTGCTATTAATCAGGAAATTCTGAGAAATTGAGGAACTCTGCCAGGAACCAGGACCAAAGACCAAATATTAAAAAAAAAGATGCACCTAGTGCTCTTAGCACTTAGGAAATTACAAAGAATTTTAGGAGGTCTGTGACAGGAACTGAGAGCAGATATATATATGCATATGTGTGTGTATATATATATATATATATATATATATATACACACACATCTATCATCTTACAGCATATTTTGGTTGTAGTTTTATATTATCAATGTTTAGATCCCTTCCAATTTTATATACACCTCTAGTATGAAATCTTAAAATATGTGAACATTTATACACTTAACAAGTCTGAATAAATAAATCCATTCTTTATGCTGTAATCGAGATGAGTTAATAACATCAATATGTAGAGAGAATTCAGTCTTTTTTAATATAAGATTTAGACTCCATAAAAAAATTATATAGTATTGGAGAAAATTCAAAAAAGAACAAAAAGTAGAATAAAAATTAATCACACATATTTGTAACAAAAATAGAATTTCTAAAAAATAACCTTGTCTCTAATTATAAAAGTAATATATGTTCATTAAAGGAAATTAAAATAAAATAAATGTATAAGAAATAAATTATCCTATCACCTAGTTTTAACCAGTATTAATATTTGCATATTTTCATATATACATAAATACATATTCTTTATATTCTTAATCTTTCTTAGTATAGTTGTCCAACTTTCTCTTTAAGTTATTTATATTCACTTATTTTTATATTCATGTATATTACTTATCATGCTATTCACACTAGATTTGTGTGTGTCTATGCATACTTCTTAGTGTAGTTTATTTTAGGGAAAG
>NW_006782062.1:398442-422342 GCF_000442215.2 Lipotes vexillifer
AAAAACACACAGCAAGTAAGAGCTCAATAGGGCTTGGATCACAGGTGAGCCCTTACTAGTTTTGTGACCTTCATCAAGTTACTTAACCTTTTTCTGCTTCAGTTTCTTCATTTGTAAATTACTGTGGTTGTAGAGGTTAAATGAAATGGTAAATTTAAAAGATGCAGCTCTGTGCCAGGCACATCTTATGTAATCATTTAAAGCTATACTGTTACAGTCAAATCATTCTCTTTTAAGAAGAAACAGGATACAAAAGACTACTTTGCATTAAAGACTACTATAAATGAGATTATTTAACAGGAACTTCTTTTGTAAATATGCTGGCTTGCCTATGAAAAGACAAAATAATTTATAAAATATTAAAAAACAATTAAAAAATAATTCCTTTTTTTCAAGATTCAAGTTTTGGGCTTTAGCAAATTTTTCCTCAATGGAGGAGAGATAAGTTATGAATCCACAGCTCACGACGACTTGGGTATTGCATTTAAGTGATCTCTATATGTTTTCCATTCTGACCGGTAAGTATCTTTGGGAGTCTTCTCCATTCCTCTTCATGGAGGGCAGAGTAGCCCAGTAAAAGCATAGGGAGATTGCTGGCCTCAAATCCTAGTGGTATGACCTTGGGATACTTATTCAACTTGTTAGCTAAAGCCTCAGCTTCCTCTGTAGAACCAACAATACCCTAAAAATTCTTGAGGGAAAGTAAATGAAATAATGTAGTAAAAATAACATAGTTGTCAGTTTTGGAGCACTTAATGACTAACTTGCTAGGCGTCCTAAACATGAGTTCTTCTCTGAATGTTCAGCTGATAGTGATTTTTTCCTTTTCTTTTTCTTTTTTCCTATACATTTGAAGTTATCTTTAATATAAATGAATAGTGGTAGGCTTATGGTAGAAAAGTCTGAGATCTGAAGTCAAGGAACAAGAATTTGGTTTTATCAGAACAGAAGGGCAATGGAGGTGTTGTAAAGAAATGTTTTACATGTATTAATTCACGTAATCTTCACAACCATCTTGTGAGGTAGGTGATTATTATGCTCATTTTACGGACAAGGAAACTGAGGCATAGAGAAAGCTGAAATACAGAGAGGTTAATAAACTCACACAAGGACATACAAGTAAGTGGAAACATCAGAATTTAAACCAGAAAATTTGCATTAGAATTCGGCTTCTTAACACTATCCTATGCTATGTTTCAGCATCAAACATGCCAGTCTCTTTAGAAAATATGGAGGAGTTGAACATTTTTTTTTTTTTAACGTCTTTATTGGGGTATAATTGCTTTACAATGGTGTGTTAGTTTCTGCTTTATAACAGAGTGAATCAGTTATACATATACATATGTTCCCATATCTCTTCCCTCTTTGTCTCTCTCCCCCCCCCCCTGCCTACCCCCCCCCCCCAGGCAGCCACGAAGAACCGAGCCGGTATCCCTGTGCCATGCGGCTGCTTCCCACTGGCTATCTACCTTACGTTTGTTAGTATATATATGTCCATGTCTCTCTCTCGCCCTATCACACCTCACCCTTCCCCCTCCCCATATCCTCAAGTCTGTTCTCCAGTAGGTCTGTGTTTTACCCCTAGGTTCTTCATAACATTTTTTTTCCCTTAAATTCCATATGTATGTGTTAGCATACGGTATTTGTCCTTCTCTTTCTGACTTACTTCACTCTGTATGACACACTCTAGGTCTATCCACCTCATTACAAATAGCTCAATTTCGTTTCTTTTTATGGCTGAGTAATATTCCATTGTATATATGTGCCACATCTTCTTTATCCATTCATCCGACAATGGACACTTACGTTGTTTCCATCTCCGGGCTATTGTAAATAGAGCTGCAATGAACATTTTGGTACATGACTCTTTCTGAATTCTGGTTTCCTCAGGGTATATACCTAGTAGTGGGATTGCTGGGTCATATGGTAGTTCTATTTGTAGTTTTTTAAGGAACCTCCATACTGTTCTCCATAGTGGCTGAACCAATTCACATTCCCACCAGCAGTGCAAGAGTGTTCCCTTTTCTCCACACCCTCTCCAGCATTTATTGTTTCTAGATTTTTTGATGATGGCCATTCTGACTGGTGTGAGATGATATCTCATTGTAGTTTTGATTTGCATTTCTCTAATGATTAATGATGTTGAGCATTCTTTCATGTGTTTGTTGGCAGTCTGTATATCTTCTTTGGAGAAATGTCTATTTAGGTCTTCTGCCCATTTTTGGATTGGGTTGTTTATTTTTTTGTTATTGAGCTGCATGAGCTGCCTGTAAATTTTGGAGATTAATCCTTTGTCAGTTGATTCATTTGCAAATATTTTCTCCCATTCTGAGGGTTGTCTTTTGGTCTTGTTTATGGTTTCCTTTGCTGTGCAAAAGCTTTGAAGTTTCATTAGGTCCCATTTGATTATTTTTGTTTTTATCTCCATTTCTCTAGGAGATGGGTCAAAAAGGATCGTGCTGTGATTTATGTCATAGAGTGTTCTGCCTATGTTTTCCTCTAAGAGTTTGATAGTTTCTGGCCTTACATTTAGGTCTTTAATCCATTTTGAGCTTATTTTTGTGTATGGTGTTAGGGAGTGATCTAATCTCATACTTTTACATGTACCTGTCCAGTTTTCCCAGCACCACTTATTGAAGAGGCTGTCCTTTCTCCACTGTACGTTCCTGCCACCTTTATCAAAGATAAGGTGACCATATGTGCATGGGTTTATCTCTGGGCTTTCTATCCTATTCCATTGATCTATCTTTCTGTTTTTGTGCCAGTACCATACTGTCTTGATTACTGTAGCTTTGTAGTATAGTCTGAAGTCAGGCAGCCTGATTCCTCCAGCTCCATTTTTTGTTCTCAAGATTGCTTTGGCTATTCGGGGTCTTTTGTGTTTCCATACAAATTGTGAAATTTTTTGTTCTAGTTCTGTGAAAAATGCCAGTGGTAGTTTGATAGGGATTGCATTGAATCTATAGATTGCTTTGGGAAGTAGAGTCATTTTCACAATGTTGATTCTTCCAATCCAAGAACATGGTATATCTCTCCATCTGTTTGTATCATCTTTAATTTCTTTCATCAGTGTCTTATAATTTTCTGCATACAGGTCTTTTGTCTCCTTAGGTAGGTTTATTCCTAGATATTTTATTCTTTTTGTTGCAATGGTAAATGGGAGTGTTTTCTTGATTTCACTTTCAGATTTTTCATCATTAGTATATAGGAATGCCAGAGATTTCTGTGCATTAATTTTGTATCCTGCTACTTTACCAAATTCATTGATTAGCTCTAGTAGTTTTCTGGTAGCATCTTTAGGATTCTCTATGTATAGTATCATGTCATCTGCAAACAGTGACAGCTTTACTTCTTCTTTTCCGATTTGGATTCCTTTTATTTCCTTTTCTTCTCTGATTGCTGTGGCTAAAACTTCCAAAACTATGTTGAATAAGAGTGGTGAGAGTGGGCAACCTTGTCTTGTTCCTGACCTTAGTGGAAATGCTTTCAGTTTTTCGCCATTGAGGATGATGTTGGCTGTGGGCTTGTCATATACGGCCTTTATTATATTGAGGAAAGTTCCCTCTACACCTACTTTCTGCAGGGTTTTTATCATAAATGGGTGTTGAATTTTGTCAAAAGCTTTCTCTGCATCTATTGAGATGATCATATGGTTTTTCTCCTTCAATTTGTTAATATGGTTAATCACATTGATAGATTTGCGTATATTGAAGAATCCTTGCATTCCTGGAATAAACCCCACTTGATCATGGTGTATGATCCTTTTAATGTGCTGTTGGATTCTGTTTGCTAGTATTTTGTTGAGGATTTTTGCATCTATGTTCATCAGTGATATTGGCCTGTAGTTTTCTTTCTTTGTGACATCCTTGTCTGGTTTTGGTATCAAGGTGATGGTGGCCTCGTAGAATGAGTTTGGGAGTGTTCCTCCCTCTGCTATATTTTGGAAGAGTTTGAGAAGAATAGGTGTTAGCTCTTCTCTAAATGTTTGATAGAATTCGCCTGTGAAGCCATCTGGTCCTGGGCTTTTGTTTGTTGGAAGATTTTTAATCACAGTTTCAATTTCAGTGTTTGTGATTGGTCTGTTCATATTTTCTATTTCTTCCTGATTCAGTCTTGGCAGTTTGTGCATTTCTAAGAATTTGTCCATTTCTTCCAGATTGTCCATTTTATTGGCATAGAGTTGCTTGTAGTAATCCCTCATGATTTTTTGTATTTCTGCAGTGTCAGTTGTTACTTCTCCTTTTTCATTTCTGATTCTATTGATTTGAGTCTTCTCCCTTATTTTCTTGATGAGTCTGGCTAATGGTTTATCAATTTTGTTAATCTTCTCAAAGAACCAGCTTTTAGTTTTATTGATCTTTGCTATTGTTTCCTTCATTTCTTTTTCATTTATTTCTGATCTGATTTTTATGATTTCTTTCCTTCTGCTAACTCTGGGGTTTTTTTGTTCTTCTTTCTCTAATTGCTTGAGGTGCAAGGTTAGGTTGTTTATTCGAGATGTTTCCTGCTTCTTAAGGTGGGCTTGTATTGCTATAAACTTCCCTCTTAGAACTGCTTTTGCTGCATCCCATAGGTTTTGGGTCGTTGTATCTCCATTGTCATTTGTTTCTAGGTATTTTTTAATTTCCTCTTTGATTTCTTCAGTGATCACTTCGTTACTAAGTAGTGTATTGTTTAGCCTCCATGTGTTTGTATTTTTTACTGCTCTTTTCCTATAATTGATATCTAATCTCATGGCGTTGTGGTCGGAAAAGATACTTGATATAATTTCAATTTTCTTAAATTTACCAAGGCTTGATTTGTGACCCAAGATATGATCTATCCTGGAGAATGTTCCATGAGCACTTGAGAAAAATGTGTATTCTGTTGTTTTTGGATGGAGTGTCCTATAAATATCAATTAAGTCCATCCTGTTTAATGTATCATTTAAAGCTTGTGTTTCCTTATTTATTTTCATTTTGGATGATCTGTCCATTGGTGAAAGTGGGGTGTTGAAGTCCCCTACTATGAATGTGTTACTGTCGATTTCCCCTTTTATGGCTGCTAGTTTTTGCCTTATGTATTGAGGTGCTCCTATGTTGGGTGCATAAATATTTACAATTGTTATATCTTCTTCTTGGATCGATCCCTTAATCATTATGTAGTGTCCTTCTTTGTCTCTTCTGATAGTCCTTATTTTAAAGTCTATTTTGTCTGATATGAGAATTGCTACTCCAGCTTTCTTTTGGTTTCCATTTGCATGGAATATCTTTTTCCATCCCCTTACTTTCAGTCTGTATGTGTCTCTAGGTCTGAAGTGGGTCTCTTGTAGACAGCATATATATGGGTCTTGTTTTTGTATCCATTCAGCCAATCTGTGTCTTTTGGTGGGAGCATTTAGTCCATTTACATTTAAGGTAATTATCGATATGTATGTTCCTATTCCCATTTTCTAAATTGTTTTGGGTTCGTTATTATAGGACTTTTCCTTCTCTTGTGTTTTTGTCTAGAGAAGTTCCTTTAGCATTTGTTGTAAAGCTGGTTTGGTGGTGCTGAACTCTCTCAGCTTTTGCTTGTCTGTAAAGGTTTTAATTTCTCCATCAAATCTGAATGAGATCCTTGCTGGGTAGAGTAATCTTGGTTGCAGGTTTTTCTCCTTCATCACTTTCAGTATGTCCTGCCACTCCCTTCTGGCTTGTAGAGTTTCTGCTGAGAGATCAGCTGTTAACCTTATGGGGATTCCCTTGTGTGTTATTTGTTGTTTTTCCCTTGCTGCTTTTAATATGCTTTCTTTGTATTTAGTTTTTGACAGTTTGATTAATATGTGTCTTGGCGTATTTCTCCTTGAATTTATCCTGTATGGGACTCTCTGTGCTTCCTGGACTTGATTAACGATTTCCTTTCCCATATTAGGGAAGTTTTCAACTATAATCTCTTCAAATATTTTCTCAGTCCCTTTCTTTTTCTCTTCTTCTTCTGGAACCCCTATAATTCGAATGTTGGTGCGTTTAATGTTGTCCCAGAGGTCTCTGAGACTGTCCTCAGTTCTTTTCATTCTTTTTTCTTTATTCTGCTCTGCAGTAGTTATTTCCACTATTTTATCTTCCAGGTCACTTATCCGTTCTTCTGCCTCATTTATTCTGCTATTGATCCCATCTAGAGTATTTTTCATTTCATTTATTGTGTTGTTCATCATTGTCTGTTTCATCTTTATTTCTTCTAGGTCCTTGTTAACTGCTTCTTGCATTTTGTCCATTCTATTTCCAAGATTTTGGATCATCTTTACTATCATTATTCTGAACTCTTTTTCAGGTAGACTGCCTATTTCCTCTTCATTTGTTAGGTCTGGTGGGTTTTTATCCTGCTCCTTCATCTGCTGTGTGTTTTTCTGTCTTCTCATTTTGCTTATCTTACTGTGATTGGGTTCACCTTTTTGCAGGCTGCAAGTTCGTAGCTCCCGTTGTTTTTGATGTCTGTCTCCAGTGGCTAAGGTTGGTTCAGTGCGTTGTGTAGGCTTCCTGGTGGAGGGGACTAGTGGCTGTGTTGTGGTGTATGAGGCTAGATCTTGTCTCTCTAGTGGGCAGGTCCACGTCTGGTGGTGTGTTTTGGGGTGTCTGTGGACTTATTATGATTTTAGGCAGCCTCTCTGCTAGTGGGTGGGGTTGTGTTCCTGTTTTGCTATATGGTTGGCATAGGTTGTCCAGCACTGTAGCTTGCTGGTCGTTGAGCGAAGCTGGGTGCTGGTGTTGAGATGGAGATCTCTGGGAGATTTTCGCCGTTTGATATTATGTGGGGCTGGGAGGTCTCTTCTTGACGAGTGTTCTGAAGTTGGCTCTCCCACCTCAGAGGCAGAGTCCTGACTCCTGGCTGGAGCAGCAAGAGCCTTTCATCCACTCGGCTCAGAATAAAAGGGAGAGAAAGTAGAGAGAATTAGTAGAAGTAAAAGAAAGAAAGGAGGGAAGGAAGGAAGGAGGGAAGGAAGGAAGGAGGGAAGGAAGGAAGGAGGGAAGGAAGAAAGAAAGAAGAAAAGAAGGAAAGAAAGCAAGAAGGAAAGAAAGGAGGGAGGGAGGGAGCGAGAATGGAAGGAAGGAAGGAGGGAAGGAAGGACAAAATACAGAAAGAAAGAAGATACAGTAAAATAAAATAAAGTATAATAAAGTTATTGAATTAAAAAAATAATTATTTAGAGGAAAAAAAGGGACGGATAGAACCTTAGGACAAATGGTGGAAGCAAAGCTATACAGACAAAATCTTACATAGAAGTATACACATACACCCTCACAAAAGGAGGTAAAGGGGAAAAAAATCATAAAACTTGCTCTCCAAGTCCACCTCCTCAATTTGGGATGATTCGTTGTCTAAAGGAGGGAAGGAAGGAAAGAAAGATAGAAAGAAGGTAAAGTATAATAGAGTTATTTAATTAAAATTAATTATTAAGGACAAAAATTAAAAAAAAAAAAACAATGGACGGATAGAAAACTGGGACAAATGGTGGAAGCAAAGTTATAGAGACAAAATCTTACATAGAAGCATACACATATACCCTCACAAAAAGAGGTAAAGGGGAAAAAATCATAAAACTTGCTCTCCAAGTCCACCTCCTCAATATGGGACGATTCGTTGTCTCAAAAAGGGAAGGAAGGAAGGAAAGATAGAAAGAAGGTAAAGTATAATAGAGTTATTTAAATTTAAATTTATTAAGAAAAAATTAATAAATAAAAACAATGGACAGATAGAACGCTAGGACAAATGGTGGAAACAAACCTATACAGACAAGATCTTACACAGAAACATACATATACACATTCACAAAAAGAGGAAAAGGGGAAAAAAATCATAGATCTTGCTCTAGAAGTCCACCTCCTCAATTTGGGATGATTCGCTGTCTATTCATGTAGTCCACATATGCAGGGTACATCAAGTTGATTGTGTAGCTTTAATCCACTGTTTCTGAGGCTGCTGGGAGAGATTTCCCTTTCTCTTCTTTGTTCTCACAGCTCACAGGGGCTCAGCTTTCAAGTTGGCCCTGCCTCTGCGTGTAGGTCGCTGGAGGGCGTCTGTTTTTTGCTCAGACAGTTTGGGGTTAGAGGAGCCGCTGACTCGGGGGCTCTGGCGCACTCAGGCCGGGGGGGAGGGAGGGGCATGGAGTGCGGGGCGGGCCTGCGGCGGCAGAAGTCGGCGTGACGTTGCACCAGCCTGAGGCCAGCCGTGTGTTCTCCCGGGGAAGTTGTCCCTGGATCCCGGGAACCTGGCAGTGGTGGGCTGCACAGACTCCCCGGAAGAGGGGTGTGGATAGTGACCTGTGCTTGCACACAGGCCCCTTGGTGGCGGCAGCAGCAGCCTTAGCGTCTCCCGCCCGTCTCTGGTGTGTGAGCTTTTAGTCGCGGCTCGCGCCCGTCTCTGGGGTCCGCGCTTTTAGCCGCGGCTCGCGCCCGTTTCTGGAGCTCCTTTAGGCAGCGCTCTTAAAACCCCTCTCCTCGCGCACCAGGAAACAAAGAGGCAAGAAAAAGTCTCTTGCCTCTTCGGCAGCTCCAGACTTTTCGCCCGCGAAGGGGCTTCCTAGTGTGTGGAGACCTTTCCTCCTTCACAGCTCCCTCCCACTGGTGCAGGTGCCGTCCCTATTCTATTGTCTCTGTTTTTAATTAATTTTTTCTTTTGCCCTACCCAGATACGTGGGGAGTTTTTTGCCTTTTGGGAGGTCTGAGGTCTTCTGCCAGCATTCAGTAGGTGTTCTGTAGGAGTTGTTCCACATGTAGATGTATTTCTGGTGTATTTGTGGGGAGGAAGGTGATCTCCGTGTCTTACTCCTCCGCCATCTTTACCCCTTCTGCCGAACATTTTTAATTTGAAAATTTCTCGCCTATGTCTTTTGCTTACATATCATTTCAAATTATTTAGTCAATTTTAATGTCAGTTTTTAGTTATTTAGTCTTGGTTGAAGGACTTGAAGAGAGGCCTACATGCTAGTTGATGAAAATCTTAGCAGAAGCAAAACTATTTGTTCAGAGCTTGCTCCCTCTTTTCTATAATACAGTTTTTTGGTTTTTTTTTAAGGGAATGTTTGTTTGTTGTTAGAGATTCATAGCTAACAGAATGTCTATTGTGAAGTATAAGAAGTCATTTACTAATTGCTACTTTATTGGTATACATGGCAAAGGACAGGGAAAATCTGCTAAATTTGATTAATCTTGCCTTGTTCATACTTATTATAAAATATGTATTTTTCCCAATAATAGTAAACATTCATTGTTATGAATAAACTTTGGAAGGTGAATTTATTTTTCCTAATATGGCCAAGATAAAAGCCTTAAAAATTATCATTGGTATTTAAATATAATTGAACATTTAATTGTAAATTACTGTATAAAATTATGAAACCCCATTATACCAATAATTCAGAAAAGGAACCAATTACATTTTAGAATCAAAGAGACTTAAGACTCGAGAAATGATACAGTAGTTTCCCTGAAGTTATGTGTATTTGATATATTTAGTGTAGGCAAATCATTAATTTATCTTAAAAATAAATATTAACCAGAAAATGTCTGATGAGAAATAATTTCATTTTCTATCTCTGCAAGTCAGGAAATAATTCACATGGATGATCGGGATTTTTTTTCTTTTATTTCTTTTTGAGTGAAAGAAGACAGAAAGGGGGATTATGAGCACTCAGAAGAAATGTTGCCTATTTAATCCATAACAGAAAAAGTATGTTTTAAGACAGTTTCTAAGACATTCTTCAGAATTTCTTAGTGAATTGGTTTTGGCTGTCTTGACCTTTTCTTGTAACTCTTATTTTCTTCAAAGAATTTTTATGGTCTTCTCTTGAGTACTCCAAATTTTTCTTATTTGTTCAAATCTGTATATTCTTCAACTGATCACAGTATTGTGAAAAAAGACTTACCAGTACCTGCTGTGATGGAAATCTTATTTTTTCATATTATACAAGCATATTGTCAATAATATAAATGTATAAGATACATAATGATATAGCAGTCTATTTTAGCCAATTTAAATATATTTCTTACCTAAAAAACAAAGAAAAATATTGTAAATTTAATGAATAGGAATGAGATAGAATAAATCATGCCATGAAAAAATAATTTATATTACTATTGAATTGATGCACTTACGGGCCTTTGGGATTCTATAAATTTTAATTAAGCAATGATCTGCCTCTAATATTTAGCAGTATCCATAATTTTATATCTCTGATAAAAATCTTTCAATGGCTCCCTGTTACCTTCAGGATAATTAGTAAACTCTTCACAGCCCAAGAAACCCTTTATAATTTGACTTCTTGTGACCAATTTGGCTTTATGTGTTGCCACTATCCCACTTCCTGGGGCCAGCTTTACTCTCTCTTACCTCTGAGTCCACAGACCAGAATGACTTTTCAAATCCTACTCATTTTAGTTGTTTCCTTCTTTTGGAAGCCTCCTCTGATCTCCCCAGGCTATTTAGCATACCCTTACTATAACACATATCACTATGTATTTTAATTCCTGTTTAATTATCTGCCCCTTGAGCAGATTTGTAAAATTCTCAAGAGCAGGGACTTTTGTTTTATATGTGATTGTTTTTCCAGAACCTAGTGTAGTATATGCCATGTTGGAGGCATTTGTTGATTGGATGCCTAAATTAAAAATGATGATCATAATGGTAACCCAAAGCATTGAGAGTTCATGAAAAATTTTCCAAATCAGAAAGGAAAGATAAAATTATTATGTGTAGTTTTATTATGGATGTGATTCTTCAGTCTATGTATAAATATAGTAACTGATATTTAGGATAAATATGACTTTTGTTAATTAGAATATTTGATTAATGAAAGAAAAAATTTTCTAATTATGCCACAGGATTATCAAACCTACTATATTTATAGGGACACATTTTCATGCCTATTAGGCTTATTTTTATGATATAAATAATTCTTACTCACTTGATTATGGGTTTCATATATGTTATGTGTCTTATATTTTCAATTAATTATTCACACAGTTTTAATCACATTCATTATATCTTCAAAATTGAGATTTTTAAAAAGCTGCAGCCCTCAAGACTTAGTGTAAAATACAGTGATATTAAATTGTATTTAAAACTGAAGATTTATTTGAAATTTGTATTTACTAGTTCATAAAAGATAAAAATAAAGCCCTGGGGAAAATTCTAGATTAAACAAGCCTTAAGTTATGACAATAAAAACTTACTTTTTCTCTTTAAAAATTCAACATGGTAAAGTAGTAATGGAATGTTTTCTTGGTTTTCCTCACACTCATTGGGACCACTGTAGGGGAGGAAAATTTTTGTTCCTCTACTATCCTAGGTTCAATGGCTGGGGCCTGCAAACCAAACTGATGAAAGACGGATTAACAAGAGGAAAAAAAGCTGTTTAATTACGTATATGTGGGAGTTTTATAATGAAATGTGACTCTAGGAAGTGGTCAGATGATTGAGGCTTATACATTATCTTAGTCTAAACAAAAGAAAAGGGGGTTTAGGCTTCTTGGGGAGAGAGGGATTTACAGGAAGGAGAGAAAATGTATGGTACCTAGGGTTGTCAGGTTATGCTGGTAAGAGTCTCTCAGGTGATAAATTGTCTCTAGGTGTAGTTCTCTTCCTGGCTTGGACATAGCTTTACAAATGGAAGTTTCCCTGACAAGTGTAAATTTCCTTAATATGTAGAGTTTAGACAGGGGCTCCTGGTTATCTGAGATTTCATTATATAAGATTTTGCCACTATGAGTTAGATAGGGAAACAACTATTATACAATAAAAATATTCTTCAATGAACTGATTACATATTTAATCCCTACTCAAATATCCCTCCCAGTTTAATACAAATCTGTATTTCCCCATTTAAAAGGGTCATTCTTATTAGATCATCTAAGTTCATCTAATAAAGTCATCTAACAAGGTCAAGACTTAGTCTCCACTGCGTTACATAATTAAATTGAAAGTGTAAAATCTAAACCTTGCAGTAAGTGCAAGATTTTGCGAATTTGATGTAGGTACTATTGGCAAAGTGATCAACTTACATACAAAGCCATTGGTAAATGGTGACCTGGCAGAGAGCACTTCCACTAAGTTTGATTGTACCTGGGATTTCCTTTTTAGAGGTGAATGACAACATGGGGAAGTCAATTCCAGTAAAGAAATTTTATTGCTAACAGTTTCCAAGAGAAGAAGGCATGCCACGTCCTGCAGGACCATATGGGGAAGTACCAGGTTGGGTCAGATAGGGGAGGAAAGTTTTTCTTTTACCCTTCTAGGTTCTTTTGGCTGCTCTATTAATTAAATTGACATAAGACAGATTAACAGGAGAAGAACAAATTTAATTAGAAACATATAGGAACCCCATAAAAACATTAAGACCCAAGGACAAGTCGGGCAGTTGAGGCTTATATGCCATCCTAAGCTAAGAAATGGGTTAAGGGCCTGGGGCTTCAAAGGGGATGAGGGAAATTCACAGGACAATAAGAAGAGCAGATGTTTGGTAATTAGATGTTTGCCCTGCCATATAGACAGGTCATTCACGGTAGAAAGTTATCTCTGGTAATAAGTTTCTCTCTACGCCAGGCTCCCTATCTAGATCCTTTTAAGTATTTAAAGGAGAGATAAAAAGCTCTTCCTGAATTTTTGGGGCCTTGATTGTCTCCAGTCCAAAGTAATCCACGTGCCAAAGTGGAATATTTTGGGGAGGCTCATTCTGAACCCCTGCAGTCAGGAGGCAGAGTGAGTGGACAGCATGAACCAGATCCTTTATTGTAGTTTCAGGAGAAAGGCAAGGTGGGGCAGGGTAAACAATTTAAGATTGTTTGGTTTGAATAATTTTGGGGGCTCTGAGCTATAGGAGTGGTTTCTAATTGTCTGGTACCTGACTCTGGGGCGAATTGAATTGGTTGGCTTACCTATCAAGGGCATACTGGCAGACAAGCTGTTTGTGCTCTCTAGGAATTAACTGGCTTTGGTGGGAGGGGGCAGTCTCTCCAGGATTAACAAGGCACTAGAATGTCAAAGCATCATAAAATACAGAAAGTAAAAACGTGATTAATACACACTGCCACATCACACAGTCTCCTCTGTTTCCCTTCCCACTTCACTCCCAACATTTAGTTTCCTAATTCTCATGCGTGTCTTTATCTCTATGTTTTTTAAGTTTTGTTTCCTATGTGGTGATCATAAAATCCATCCACAAAAGGGATTCAAGGTAATAGTAGGATAGTTGTTTCAGAAAGACTGCTAGGTACGTTTGTCAAAGAATTAAGAGAGGCTTTTGAAAAAATTGATGAGAGTTTTGAATATTATTGAAGAGGCTTTTTAATGTTAATTATGTAAAAATAAAGCATTAAGTTAAGAAACTCATGTCTTGCTATGAAAATTTTTTCAAAAAAAAATTGAAACTCTAATGATTTGTTATTTGTTCATCATAAAAATTTTTTTGAATGTAAAATAAGCTTTAGTTATCTTTCAAGATAAAGTCCTATTCAAACCATTTTCCTGGGTGTTCAGTTTAAATTTTGCTGATTCTTGTAAAGTAGTGAGTTCTCATTCAACTTGGATAATCACATCCTTTAGTATAGAATAGATACAAAAGTAGAACTGTTCTGAATGAAGCCAGGCTGGTAGGTTAAGTGGGTAGAAGCCAAGAAAGACTGGTTCTGTGCACCCCATCCCAATACCATAATCTTCTGGAAATCTTTAGCTCTATGCAGAACATCTTAAAAAAAAATTGGGGCTTCCCTGGTGGCGCAGTGGTTGAGAGTCCGCCTGCCGATGCAGGGTACGCGGGTTCGTGCCCCGTCTGGGAAGATCCCACACGCCTTGGAGCAGCTGGGCCCGTGAGCCATGGCCGCTGAGCCTGTGCGTCTGGAGCCTGTGCTCCACAACGGGAGAGGCCACAACAGTGAGAGGCCCGCGTACAGCAAAAAAAAAAAAAAAAAAAAAAAAAAAAAATTGTAGGTTCAGATCAGTGTTTTAAAAGTTTCATATAGAGTTTTATGGTTATGTAAGTTTGGGTAAGATTGGATTACACAAAGTTAAAAGCAAAGGCTTTTTTTTTTTTTTTAACTACAGGTCTTCTTGGAACTATTAAAATGATAATAGGCATTATGGATCTCTAAGGAGAAGTACAAAATTACCCAGAGAACCCTTTTTTCTTTCTGAGCATCACTTAGGTTGATTGTGCAGCTAAATATGCTTTGGGAAACATTGATCTAGAAAACAGAACAGGAGGAAAGTCATGTAAAATCCTTATTCTTTAGCTGGTTCATCAATTATCATATCGAGAAAGAAAAATCGAGTAAATTCTCTCATGTTGTTTTGAAGATCAGGTTATATTGTTTTTGGAAATGTGTTCTGAAACTAGATTTCAGTGTGATAAGCTATACTGTTGATATTATAGTGCTTATCACTTTGTATTGAAGCTTTTTAGTTATGTGTCAAACTTCTCTAATGTACTATAAACTTTAGTGCAAGATTTTGTCTTCTTCAGTATGTATTCCTAATATCAAATACAATACCTTACCCAAGACTAGGCCCTCAGATACTTAATTTAATAAATTATGAATAGGCTAATGATATCTGCACAGTTACATATCATTCTAGAATAATCAAACAGAACTAGATTCAAGTCTGTTCCCCATCACTTAACTAGTTGTGTTACCCTGGGCATGTTATTTATAAATCTGCAAGGATTATGAAGTGTAAAATAAATTGTGATGAAGAGCTTGAGTTTAAAAAAAAAAAGTATTAGTCATTTTTAACTCCTTTGTAAATAATACAAATAAATTATCAAAATACAAAAAGGAGGTTGGTCAAAAACTGTATATCATTTATTGTTAAATATTACTGTATGTTAGATTTAACTACGGAACTTTGCACTGGAAAATTATAATACTTCTTTTGTTCAAAAAGAGATCAAATGGTAGCAAAGGACTGCCTGAGTGTGTATGTTTGTATGCAGTTTTCCAATTTTAACAGAAATGGGTTGCTCGTCTGCCAAATTTGGACTGATTCTTGAATGTAGGTTGCTTGAATTGTTTTGCAACACAAATAGAGCCATGTTCCTTAAAGTGTGGTTTGGGGACATCAGCGTCACCTGGGAACTTGTTAGAAATGCAAATTATTAGGCCTCACTCTCAAATCTAATGAATCAGAAACTCTAATGATGGGGCCTAGCAATCGTTTTTAACAAGTTTTCAGCTGGTTCAAATGAATGTCAAAGTTTGAAAGCCACTGAAATAGAGAAAGAGAAATGAAACTTAATACCCTTTTTTTTTTTTTTTAAATGAGCAATTACAAATGAGCTGTAAGTTCCTGAATACCTGCCTGTAAAGAATTTGAGAAATTTGAACACAGAAAAGTTGAATGCACTCACCATAGGTCAGGCACTTATAATTGAAGGGAGAAAGATTGTTCAAGAACAAAGCGAAGGTTGGTGTGTCCAGATTCCATACGTTGTTCCTCTGTAGAGTTCATAAGATGTAATGTAACAGAAAAATAAGTCTTTCTGAACAAACCTTTAGCCATCAACATTTGGTGAATACTTGGGAAATATTTGGAGATGTGGTTTACTTTAACTCAGCCATTTGTTGAGAGAGTAGAAACTTTCAGAAGGTATATACTGAGCTTCTTCCTCAGATCGTTGGCTTTTTAGAATTAAAAAGTGTTTTGAGAATTCCAATTTGCCCAGCACATATGGTTCATAAGATCATACTTCCATACAGATGTGTCATGACATCTGAGCACATTGAACTTGGAACTTCAGGGAAAAAAACAAAAAAAAACAAGGACTTTGTTTGGTATTCAGACTCAAACTGAAAATGCTGATTAATCTGATGAGGATTAAAAGCCATGTTAGTTACTGATCCAATTTGAATTGAACAGAATCATAGATTTTGAAAAATTATAGAGTTATGTGGTAGAAATTATTTGATGAGCTAATGATTTTAGAAGTGATTCACAGATGTTGGTGAATATGAATCATTCTTTAAGTGTCTCTGGCCATCTTTGAATTGTAGGGAAGGAAAATTTTTCCTCTACCCTTCTAGGTTCTTTTGGCTGTTCTATTAATTAAATTGACATTGACACTGACAGATTAACAGAAGAAAAATAAATTTAATTGTGTGCATGCAGGAGCCCCACAAAGACAATGAGAAGGTCCCTGACATTCAGGCAATTGAGGCTTATTGCCATTCTGAGCTAAGAAGGAGTAGGGGTCTTGGACTTCAAAGGGAAGAAAAACAATTTACAGGAGATGGGAAAAGCAAATGTTTGGTAAACAAGTGTTTGTCATGTCATGCAGAGAAAGTAGCACACAGAGAGGACTTTGAACAAACAGGCTCTGCTGAGCCTGTTTTTACCCATGAATTTTACCACACCTAGCCCATATTCACTGTAGTTATCTGTGGTGATAGCTCTCTTCCTAGACCAGACCCTCTATCTAAATTCTTTAAGGCAGTTGAGGGGGAGGTAAAAAGCTCTCCCTGAGTCTTTTGGGCTTCCATTGTCTTCAGCTCAAAATAGTTTGCATGCTAAAGTGATACATTTGGGGGAAGCTCATTCTGAAAACCCTGAGAGTGCAAATATAAGGATGTATCACAATTGTTCTTGTCTCTATTAGTGTGGCTCAGTTTCAAGAAGTCTTTTGAGTTAAATGTGAATGGTGACCATCAAGTGAGCACAATCTCTCTGGAATCTTGGACACAAAATGTGATTAAAATTTCTGGCTTTATGGTTAAACTTTGAATAACATAGCTCTGTGAAAGTAGGCTTTCTTTTTTTTATGCTGCTACAGTGAAAGCAGAAGGCTACCATTGATATTATCTAGGATCAGATTTGAAATGAGAGTTCTTGAGAAAGTGTAGCATGTTAAACATCAGAATTCTTATTGAACTGCTGATAATTGATAAGTGACTATGACAACTATAAATTTATATTTTGTCTATATGAAATTAAGTCCTTTTTAGATAATAAAAATTCACATTTGGATACTTAGCAGGTATATATCAATATAATATTAAGTAATTAAAATATGTATTATATAAAAAGTAATAAAAACTGCACCTTTCTGTATGTATACGAATTTCTGATTATATAGATTACTATTAGAAAATAGCTGGCATCCCTTGTTCAACATGTAGATATGTGTGTGTGCGTGTGTGTGTGTGTATCTATCTATCTATCTATATATAAAGTATGTACATTCTCATGACATTTATCTAATAACATTATTTTTTTTTACTTGTTCATCACTATAAAGTTAACAAAGCTTCAATTTTTTCATTTATTTCTAATAGTATGTATATTGTTAGCATATTATCTTTACTGTTAAATGGTGGAATTTAGCCCTTAGTTAGAAGGTGAATAATCCTGTACTCAAATTGAGGTAATAGTTATTTGCTGACACTAGGTAGCATAACTTAATTAATATGAACTTTAAAGTTTGGACATTATATATGGTTCTCTAAAGTTTATTGATCCAGGGACATTTTCTAATTGGTGATTAATTCCTAAAACTGCTCCTTTTACAGTGTTTCAAAATGGCTTGGAATTATAACTTCATAAATATTGGGTAGCAAATTAATTCCTAATTAAATGGATTCTAAATTCTAAATTTTTGAGTAACAGTGAGCAAAGATCAGTAGGGGGTATTTATCACTCCATGGACAAATTCTGTACTCTAGGCACACATGGAACTAAAGTTAGACTTTTAAGAAAATGAAGATGACTCCATCCATTTTCAACTACAGGAGTTTGCACTCCTCCAAGTGGAAATGAAGAGCTTCCTCTATTCTTTCAGACCAAACACTTGATCATCTGATTAAAATTTTGCAAAATTAATGCAAACGCTCATGACCGCTGTAGCCATTGACCATTAGTTGTTAGAGTATTAAGACTAATACAAACACATTCATGAATGGTCCTTTATTCCAACAATGCAAGTTCAGAAATTTAGAGTTTAAAGGATCTTTGCCAACCATGATAAAATAAATATAATAATAAAAATATTCATTCTTAATTTAAAAAAAAGAATGGCAAATCGGGCCTTTTAGAATTAATGTAATAAAATATTTGTTTTCTTTTACCATAAAGGTCAATAATCATAAGTGAGGGTTATTAGAATATTTTAGATTATAAACCACTTTTGGTATACTGTAAGGTAAGTTAATTCTCAGAATGTGAAGAACAAAAACTGTTAGTGTCAGTCATGGTTCAAGTTATATCATCACCTGAAGAATAAACTATCTGAGGGGATAAGTAGTTAAGACAAGCTCAAGGATATGAGTTCTGATCAAGAGCTGTAGAATTTTGAGCTTGAAGGAACCACAGGGTTCCTCTGACAGCTTGCTGTCAGGTAAAATATTTTTACCATTCTACAGCCAAAGCAACTAAGACCCAGAGAAGGTTTAATTTTCCAAGGTACCTATAGTTCACATAAATTAGAAACAGTGGAAAACAAAGAGGAAGGAAAATAACTCCTATATTCAGACCCTGTATTACTTTACAAATAGTGTCTCATAGCCCTCATAACAATCATGTGATACAAATGTTATAATCCCCATTTTTTCAATGAAAATAATTCAACTAAAACATGTAAAATAATCATTCAGTCAATGTATTAGTTTCCTAGGGCTGCTGCAGCAAAGTGCTACAAACTAAGTAGCTTAAACAACACAAATTTATTGTCACAATTTTGGAGGCCAGAAGTCCAGGATCAAGCTGTAGGTGGGACCATCCTCCCTCTGAAGGCACTAGGGAAGGATCTATTCCAGAACTCTCTCTCTTAGCTTCTGGTAGTTCCTTGACATATCTCCAATCTCCACATGGCATTCTCCCTGTGTGTGTTTGTGTCTATGTCCAAATTTCCCCTTTTTATAAGGACAGTAAGTCAGTATGACTCATCTTAACTAATTACATCTGCAATGATCCTATTTCCAAATAAAGTCACATTCTGAGGTACAAGGAGTTAGGATTATAACATGTGAATTTTGGGAGGACATGACCAGTAAGCTGGTAGTGCAGTTAGAATTTAATTGGAAATTTTTCTGACTTCACATTTTACACCATATTATGGCAGAAATAAATTTACACTTTGTTTCCATAAAAGGCAATTTAATGTAATATTTCTATGTTTAATCAATTAGAAAAGAGAAGGAAGAAAATGTTGTGATGAACTATTTGTTGAGAATAAAGTCACGTAAAGTTTGAAATGTCTGATGATAGATTTTGGCTTTTATGTTTTTGATAGGTAGGAAAAGGTTTTACCAGGACAAGATGACAGTGGTGGGGTTTTTAAAATATTAATCTGCCAATAATGTGAAAGATGGATAGTAAGAAAGAAAAGAAGACAAGTTCAGAGGCTCTAACTGAAACTCAAGATTGAAAATCCAAGGCCCAGAAGAGGTGATGAAGTGAGAATGTAAACCTGGGATAGGTAAAAACATTTTGGAAAGGTATATTTCATAAGACTTCGTTGTTAATTACATGTAGAAATAGAGAAATCAGGTGTAATAGGATTTCATGCCTTGATGCCAAGGAAAATGGTAACCTTCATATATAGTAAGGACATTTTATTTTCTGTTTTAATTTTTTTTATTTTAATTATATACCTGAATTTTCCCCCATTGTCCTAATGTACTAAGTCTTTGCTGATTCAGTTGGTGTCCTTAAATAACAATGGTCATAAATTCCTTATGCGAGCCACAAAAGCAGATTTCCTGTTGAAAAAATATGGTGTAATATGTAGATAAATCAATTTGCATGAGGATAGAACAGAACGTTATCCAAATGATGGATCTTGGAGTTCATGTAGGAGACCTGAATTTCTGTGAATGCACCCTGCATCCCTTTGAAAAACACCTCCGTCAGACACCCATCCCCACTTTGGTCCTAAATTGAAACTATTGATTTAACGTTTCTTAAGTTATTGGCAACCTAGGATATTTTTCTGTCTTATCTGATCATGTTGGCATAACTGTGGGCTACTCTGCTGTCACATTGTCATGTCTGAAATATAGTTTATCCGTTATGTTATGCAGTGTACAATTTACACGGTATCCATTACCAATCCTTAGCCAAAGAGGAGGAGTGAGAAAATGAAGCTTTGTGCCTCATAGGAGATAAATATTATTTTCTAAACCAATTCAGAAGATTTTAGTTCCAACAATATGAGAGATAGTTGGAGGGTTTTTATAGAAGTTCTATATAAAAAAATAAAGTGAAGGATTGCTTTTTTTTGAAGATAGTTTTAAATAAGGATAGCTTTTTAAAGTTGTATATATGGAAACCTGTGAGGAACTTTTCAAAGTTGATAAAATGAGGAAAAAGCTGGGTGGTATAAAGATAAAATAAATTTTAAAAGCTCAAGACTGATATATGGTCATATTCTACATGGACAAATGTCTTTTCACTGCTGTCCTCCTAGATTGGTGGCTCTCGGCACTGTCTGCACAATTTGAATCATTTGGGAGCTTTTAAAAACAATGTTGTTGGGTAGCCTGTTTCCAGTAGATTCTGATTTGATTGGCCCAGAGTATGTTGACCCAGGCATTGGTATTATTTAAGTTTCTGCCAGTGATTCAATTTGCAGTCAAAAGAGAAAAGCACTGCTTTATACCTTTTGTCAACTTGGAAATTGCATTGTTGAACTTTATACAATAATAACATTAGGACAATATAACATTAAACAATAACATTATAAAATCCTGCTCACTATCAGATATTAACAAATTTCAGTGAATAAACATATAAGCATTTATGTATATACTGAACACAAGTACCAGTTTCTATCACATTTTACAAGAACTTCCTTTGCCTTGAGATGAACAAGAATTTATGGGGAGAAAAACCCTTGATATTTAGGAAATTATCTTTGTGGAGCACGGAAGCACAAAACAGATTAATATTTTCAATTTACCTTCCAGTATATTTATTCTTTATTCAATCAATACATTTTTACTGAGTAATAAGTATATACCAGGTACTACTACAAGTGCTTGGGGTAGAACAATGAATAAAAGAGACAAAATCCTTGCCTTCATGGAGCTTATATTCTAGTTATAAGGATTTAAAATTCATTTAAAATTTATTATCATTCGTTTATTTGTATTTCTTTTGGGGTTACCTATGGATTTATATTTTCTGTAATGATATAAAATTACTTTTTAAAATGAACATTTAAATTTAAAAATTGAGGTCTAATAAAATATGTAAAATTATTAATCAGGTAATACCTTGATGTGTCAAAATTATGAAAATATTACCTGAATGACAGATACTTGGCCACATTCTTGGCATCCATAAGCAGACTCTGAAATAGCTTAGTTGCTCAAAGATGTAGGAGAAAATAGAGCTGGAAGCTTTACTTATATTTACTTATTTTTATATTTACTTATATTTATGGAAGTATATTCTTTAGAGCCATTTTTAGTTTTCTTCATTCAGCATATGTTTTATTTAAACTTTGTATAAGAATATTAGCTGCCATTCAGTACCATCAGATATGTCCTGCCTTCTTTTCTGATACTCATCAATCTATATGCAAAAGAACAAAAAGCTGGAAGACAGATGAAGGAGAAAGAAGTCAGAAGAGACTAAGCAATTAAAATATGCTTCTGAATGGAGATAGAAGTGATAAATGCTGTCCTTGAGAATATATTGATTTGAAACAGTGGAGCACAAGCCTTATTGTTCACTTGAGAGAATAGACACATAATGATCTTTACGATAAGTTAGTATTATGTTTGGAAACATTAGCATTCAAATTAAGTACCATGCGTAAGATTACTGTGCATGTTTGCGCATGACTAAGTAAAACCTCCAGGAAAGGCAATGTGTGTATGAATGCAGTGCTTCTAGCCTTATTTTTCTGTAAGTTTCCCTGGTAGTAGATTTGAGTCATTGAAAATCCTCATAGTCATTGAAAACATCATATTAAAATTGACCTGAATACATTTAAATTATAAAATAAATCATAGTTTACTATTTTACTTTACTAGCAGTACATGGCTTACATGGCATAGTTAGTATCCTAGAATGATCCATTAGAACAGTTAATTTTGATATCTAGTGACCTATTAAAATTTAGTTCAGGGCTTCCCTGGTGGTGCAGTGGCTGAGTATCCGCCTGCCAATGCAGTGGCTACAGGTTCGAGCCCTGGTCCGGGAAGATCCCACATGCCATGGAGCAACTAAGCCCGTGCACCACAACTACTGAGCTTGCATGCCACAACTACTGAAGCCTGCGTGCCTAGAGCCCATGCTCTGCAACAAGAAAAGCCACCGCAATGAGAAGCCTATGTACGGCAACAAAGAGTAGCCCCCTGTTGCCGCAACTGGAGAAGAACCCACGTGCAGCAACGAAGACCCAACACAGCCAAAAATAAAATAAATAAAATAAAATAAATTAATAAAAAAATTTAGTTCAAGGCTTAACAAAATACACCTGTGACTCTGAGGATATGGCAATGGATATGATGCAAATTGATTTAAGAACAATTAGCATGTAGGGTTTTATCATTTTTGTATGTAGTGCTTTGAGAACCACCTTTAAACTTGTTGAGCTTGACCTACAACTCTTCATAGACAGACTTGAAGATTGATTTTCTGTTATTGTGGAATAAGAGCTGGAAAAAAGTGAGGATCAGTTGTGATAAGATCATTGTTGATTTGAAGCAATGTAATTTCTTGCGTTTACTAATAATGAAACACTCAAGAAAGTTTTCTTGTTTCCAAGTCCAATAAATATTTTAAACTCACAAGGTAATGTACTTTTTTTTTTTGGTACAGATAATATCTATTATTGGGTAAGATGTTCTTCTTGTGCATTTGTATTTCCTGCACTTCCATTCATCCTGACTCAGCGCATTTTTACACTTATTTTAACAAGAATAGAAATTCATTTTGGAGACTTGATTTTATCATCATTCCTCCTTCATTTCTTTCAGATTATTTCTTAAGTTTATAAATATGTTCTTCAATTTTCTAATGGTCCTAAAATAACAATCAACTTCTTAAAAGTTTTCTTAGGAAAAATGATATTCAAAGCATGGAAATTTATGGTAATATACTATTTAGAAACTGACTAAGATGCACTAATTGAAGAGTATATTAGTCTGCTTTGGAATGAAAATGAAAAGAAATATATCAAATATAGCCATGCATATCTCTTAAGTATTTCAGTACAGAGATATATCTTCTTAAACATAGAATTGTATGAATCAGGATATTTTTTGATGGATGTGTAGAGAGGCAATAAATGAACCATTCTGCTTTATTTTACTAGAAAGTGTTGGAACTCTAGGGCTCGATACCAGGTCTACTGTTTTCTTCTAGTCCCCTCTACCAGAGAGGAAGAAACTGAGGCATATAAAGAACACAAAGGAGGTTTTAAAAACAAAAATAACAAAACCTCCCCACACACATCTATGTTCTTTTCTCTCAGGAGAATATAACTGGAGTGGGAGGGAAGGAAGTCAGGCATATTTATTTTGGAAAAAACAAACCTTTCTTGTTAAGAATGCCTGTGATGCAGAATAATAGGGGCTGAAGAAAGGAGATAAGTATATTAAGAGAAGTTCTAAAAGAAGTATGCAATTCAAAAGGAAAAATGAGGATATATAATTGGAGACATCAGAAAATGTTAACATGCATTCATTTGTTTACCATTTTTCTCCCTATTATGAGCCAAGAAGTGTGCTAGATGCTGGGGATACAGGAGCAAGCAGAAGCAAATCAAGTATCTGTTCTCATGGGGTGTCTCTTCAAGTGAGTGAGAAAAACTTCAACAAATATAAAATGGCAATTGTACCAAATGACATGGGACATTAAGATAAGGGAATTGCCCAAGTCACAGAGATCAGGCGAGACTTCTTAAAGGAGATGACACTGTGGCATTCATGGAGAAACCTCCATTCCTG
>NW_006782062.1:422352-428017 GCF_000442215.2 Lipotes vexillifer
TTGTCTATATAGATAAGTATGAGGATACAGCCTGCATAGAAAGATGTGTAAGTCATTGCTATTAAGAGATAAGAAAAATAAGGAATTAAAAAAATATTATGTGTATTAGTTTTCCAGGGCTATTGAGAAAAAGCACCATAAACTTTGTGGCTTAAAACAACAGAAACTTATTCTACTGCAGTCCTGGAGACTCTAGTAGTCTGAAATCAAGATGTCAGCAGGGCCATAATCTCTCTAAAGATTGCAGAGGAGAGTGTTTCATGCCGTTCCCTTGGCGTTTGGTGCTGCTGGCAATCCTTGACATTCCTTGGCTCATGGACACGTCATTCCAGTCTCTGCCTCCATCATCGCATGGCATTCTCCCTGTTTGTCTCTGTTTCTGTGTCCAACTTTCCTGCATTTTATAGGACATCAGACGTTTAGATTATGGGCTCACCCTACTCCAGTATGACCTCATCGTAACTTGATTACATTTGCAAAGACTGTTTCCAATAAGGTCACATTCACAGGCTCCGGGTGGATATGAATTGGTGTGTGTGTGTGTGTGTGTGTGTGTGTGTGTGTGTGTGAGAGAGAGAGAGAGAGAGAGAGAGAGAGAGAGAGAGAGAGGGAGAGGGAGAGAGAGAGACTATTCAGTACAACACATAACACACAAAATTGCAAAAAAATTAGCTGGTCTATGTCCAAATCTTTTTTTTTTAATCTGGGTGGCATTGTAACTGACAACAGTATTTGGTTTGGTGTTTGTGAATACTTGATTCTAACCATGTATATATTAAAGGCTGGCAGAATGATGTGAAGGTCCTCAGAAGAAGAGGGGAAAAGATGTCCTGGGCATAAAATCGGAAGCAGTAATTCATTTAGTGTTCATCTCTCCATGCCATTCCATATTTCTAAACATTCTTGACCCTTTGAAATATTACAACCAAAAAACAAAATAGACTATTTTTAGTAGGTAACTGATAATTTTTTTGGAATAATTACCTCATATACAGGTACACCAATATTACATTTTGCTTGACACTTAAATTTCTGAATTTTATTAACATTGTATATTTTACTTATTCTACAAATTAAACACTTCCATCTTTTTAGGTGTTAACACACTTTAGTATATTAAAATTCAAATGATGAAGACCAATATGTAAGAGTACAGCAAAAAATGAATGGTAATAGAGGCTAGTTCACCAAAATTTCTTCTATAAAGGGGTTGGAAAAATCACAAGATGTGGATCTGCTGATATAAAATTACAGGATTTCATCTGCAGAGAGATTATCTAGCTGTTCTATGATTAATACAAAAGAAAACAATGTGAATTTCCTTAACCAGACTGTGATTTCATTAACCTGAGTCAATTTCAGTTTAGAAATCGTCAAAGTTTTAATTTGATTTAAAGACAGTTTTAATATATCATTTTTCTAAGAATTATGTTCACAGCTTATAGAGCTTACAACATGTTTATTATGTGCTTAAGCTGTCAACTATCCTTTTTGTAGTTCCTTTATAATATTTATCACTTGTCAGTGTTAAGTACTATTTTAAAAATTGATTTTGTACTAACCTCATCAGAGATGGACAGACCGAACTGAAGGGTGATTCTTTGCCTATGTATGCTTCAGGGTTTAGAAAGCTATGTTTACATGATCCTATAATATTTACTGATTCTGGCAGTTTAGGGACAAAGTGAAAAGGCAGAGGAGAGGAAAAAAAACTAGAAAAAGAATGGCAAAAACATGTGATGAGAAAATATGATATCTGAAACTGTATAATTTTCTTTTTAGTTAGTTTTTTTTCTCTCAAAAGAGGAAAACTTCTGTTAACCTTTTTTTTCCTATTGAACAAGCACATCATTTGCTTAGGGAAAGTTGTTTGTGTTAGCTTTTCTGTTCTATTGTGTTGGTGAATTGCAGGTTTTTCAGACCTCATACTTTCATCACACAATTTTCTGACTTCAATTACGCTTCTCAGAATACAACAGGTAATGAGTAATGGAATTGTTCACAGGCTTTTAAAAGTTACACTTAAGAAACGAGGTAAAAACATATTATAGAATTTTCTATTAGGATATCTTGTATTCGGCTAGATTGCAGATCAACTGGAATTTAAAAAATCTAAACCTTTAAATTGCTCATATGCTGTGACTTAAAAAAATTGTGAAAATATAGAGATGAAGTGATTTACTTCAAAATCTAATAATAAACCCATTGTGGACTGGTTGAGTAATCCAGACAAGAGGCAGTGTTATATGATTAACAGTAACATATAAAAAAAAGTATTCAAATAGAGCCACTTTCAGCTGACTATGTGTCCTGGGACAAAGAGAGGAGAATTAGAAAGGGGGGGCGAGTTCACCAAAGATGCAGATGCCCATTCCACTAGAGTACACACCAAACAATTTTCTTTGTATTAAAGACTACTGAATTTTAAGAAAACCAGATATATATTACCGTTTTTATACAATGTAAATTCTGTTGACCAACCTTTCTTTAATCAAATAGCTTGATTTACCTATATTCCCTGTCATCTTTTTAGAACATACTGAGTTAAGGCTGGGGCACATTGAATGCTTTTAGAGTTGCCTACCTGGGTACTTCTGCTCCCTCCTCTTGAGTTGTATGCCTACCTTACTGAAAACTAGTAGAGATTTGATAATTGAGAGCTCATTCTAAAGCCTGTTTTATTTGTTGGTTTTCATTTGTACCCTCAAGCAATTATCTGCAATAATGTCAGACAGGTAAAGACAACTAATGCTTAAAGAAGAGAGTAAATGATTATAAAAATAGCAAAAAGAGAAAATGCTAAATTGAGAAAAGGGTAAAAGACAAAAGAGCGGAAGATTTAACCAAAAATCGAAGGGGAAAAGAAGGGGTAAAACAAAAAAGATGGTGACAATTAGTGTAGATAACAGAACTGGTATGTTTAATCATGTTTCCTTGGATTAAGGTTATTTTCATACTTTATACTTTGGCATCATTAAAGTTCTAGTCACAATGTGAGTGACATTATCTGAAAATTCCCTTTATTCTTATTTCTAATCTATTCCAAATGTAAATAGCATCTGGTGTTGAAAATTACCTCATTTGTTTTCTATAATAATAATAATAATAATAGCAAACATATATGTAGCACTAACTATATGGCAGGCATTATGCTTTGTACATGACACATATATTCATTTGACACTTACAACCATCAACAAGGTGCTCTATTATCACCCCATTTTACAGATAAGGAAATGAAGGGAGCCAAACACTGGGACGTATTTACTGGAAACATATCCCTATCCCGCCAAACACATAAAAGTCATTTTGTAGGATTCAAAATGCAGATATGCTCTAGTTAGATGTTATTTGTCTTCTAAGCAAAACACCTCATTTTATGCCTGAGGAAACTCAGGTTCAAAGAAGGAAAAGGACTTCCTCAAGGGCCTGCAATAGGTAGGCTTGCAAAGAGTGAATCTTGGGACTTCACTTAGATTTCCTGATGTGTAATCCAGTTGCCCTCCATCACTGAATTTTGGTGTAAGTCAACAGAATTTTAAACAAAACTTTGATACATTTTGACTTTCATATTCAAATCAACATAACTATTACACATTTTCAGCTTATAAATTTTCATATGAATCCTGGGAATAATCTGTATGTTGGATCCGGGTCTGCTGAAATACCTAGAGGTAAAGCAACATTTCAACACATGGGAGATTCATTTTTTGGCTAGATGTTTTTCTATGTCTGAGAAAGCACAAATATTTTTTTTTTTAATTGAGAATCACCTCCCACTCCAGGCAAAACCTGTATGTTCATCTATTTGTATATGCACTTCAGAGCTAAATCCCTGTCTGCAATACTAATGTCAAATTGTATCTGTTGGGCCTCCCTGGTGGCGCAGTGGTTGAGAGTCCGCCTGCCGATGCAGGGGATACGGGTTCGTGCCCCGGTCTGGGAGGATCCCACGTGCCGCGTAGCGGCTGGGCCCGTGGGCCGTGGCCGCTGAGCTTGCGCGTCCGGCAACGGGAGGGGCCACGACAGTGAGAGGCCCACATATCGCAAAAAAAAAAAAAAAAAAATTGTATCTGTTTATGCTAGCAGCAATGAAGACTAATCATCTATTAGAAGGAAAACCATTTATCAACCTGTAGAAATACTGAACTTTTAGAAGAAAATCTAATATCTGTAGAGTTGATCCTGCCTGAAAATACCAATTTAAAGATTGTAACTTTATGATGATTGTAAAAGGCCAAAACATTCAATTAAATTTTTAAACATAAAAGTGTAAACACAATTGTTGAAAACTTTACTCCTTTTTCAGCATTTAGGGAGCACATTCCCTATTTCCTTTACTTTGGAATTGAAGCAAAATAATTTAGCTAAGAAGGCATCTACTCTATTTTGTATCAAGGATTTTAACATAAATTTAATATATTTTTCTCCCATCTACAGGTCTGGCATTATAAAATTTTCCAAAATTAAGTTTACTTTATTAACATTAAAAAGCAGGCTAACAACAGTAGCTAGTAAGGAGAAAATTATATGTTTAAAAGATAAATATTTAAAATTTTCTCTCCAAAGATTTATTTGTAGAATTGTCTTTTTATACTGCACATGCTTCTCTTAAGGAGTCTTGGCCTTGACAATTATTAGCTTTATTTGAAATGTATTAAATTTTTGTACTCCAATTTACTGAAGAAAGCATATTTTTTGCAATGCTTGCTCTTAAGTGCATCAGTTATTTGTAGAATAGCCCCCTAATTAGTACCACCGGCCATATTATTCCCTGATATTAAAACAGTATGGTAACTTTATCAAAATAGCAAGGAATTTAATTGTGGCTAAGACTTATTTATGGAATAATAAATACATACGGAAGTCAGGCTTCTGAATTGTTCCTGATAAGTACTTAGAGTACCATTAACTAATTAGCTCCTGGAAGTGCATGTTAACTAAGGCAGGCATTTGACACAGGCATTTTTCAATATTAAAATTATTAGCAAATTGTTATTTTTATATATAACCTTTTACTTTGTAGGTTTTATTAGATTTTGCAGGAGGATGCAAGAATGCTTTCTCACTTCAGATGGAGAACTTCTCGGTTTTAACTACCTTTCATTGGTGTGCCAGATAGGTAGATTTGAGAAACATAAAAAATAGCAAATTAGCTGTTAGCTCAGAAGTCAGCTTTCACCAGAGGATCTAGTACATATTAAAAGAAATATAAATTACTTTTGTAGTTCACTGCCCTGCCCTACATCTAAAATATGTAATATACATAAACTTCAACTCGTAGCTCAGTTCAGTTCAACATGCATTTATTCACCAGCTCTTATGAACCAGGTTCTTTGTTAGGCTCTGGAGACAGGAGGAGAGAGAAGACATGATCCCTTCCCTTGAGAAGCATTCAGCTCATCAGGGGTAGACAGATCAGTAAACATAGCATGGTACTACAATAGAAGTATTGGCAAGCCTATGCTCAGCCTGACTAGGCCGTAGGATCTTTTTGGAACTCTTGCTAAGATTCTATAGATCAAGAGTTGGCCACCATTTTCTATGAAAGGCCAGAGAGTAAATATTTTCAGCTTTATCAGACATGCAATCTCCGTAACACCCACTCCACTCTCCCATTGTAGCTCAAGAACGAGAAAGGACATATACAGTATTTCAGGGAAAG
>NW_006782062.1:428071-445093 GCF_000442215.2 Lipotes vexillifer
GGAAAGAGCATGAGCCACTTCCAAACCTCTAGTGGAAATAATCTTGCTAGACTAGTACCTGCTGCTGGAGTAGTAATTTTAACCTGTGTATCCTTCCCACCACACTCACTTCCTTTATTCTTTCTCTTTCCTTTTTTTGTTTTCTTCTCATTCTTTTTTTCTTTCCTATCCTGAGTAGAAGCCTGAGTCCATAATCATAATCAGTTATTCTTATAGCCCGGAAAACAAAGAGATTTCAGTCCCTTATTTCATGATAAGAACTTTCAATAATAATACCAACATTTTTAAACTTTTTTGTATGCAGACCATGCTCAATTACGTTATAACTCGTTTACTCCTTAAAACTACCCTGTGAGGTAGGTATTATTTTAATTTTATATATAAGGAAAGTAAGAGAGGCGTGGAGAGGCAAAGGGATTTGCTCAAGACTATGCAGCTGGCAGAAGATGGGAAACAATATGCTAATTGCACTGTATCATTTTAACACACTACAGCATGCATAGAAAACTCTAGTCCCATTTATGGAATCACTAGCTAGGGTGACCAACATCTTTGTCCCAGTTTGGCTGAGGCTCAGGGATTTCCCCAGACGGGAGACTTTCAGTGCCAACCAGGACAATTTGATCACTCTCAATAAATAGCCCCAGCTTTGATTGCAGTGCCTCTTAAACTTGAATGTGCCTAGGAATCGCTTGGAAATCTGGTTATCAGATTTTGATTCAGATTCTTGTTGAGTAGACAGGGACAGGGCCTGGGAATCTTCATTTCGACCCAGCTCCCAGGTGATGCTGTTGCTGCTTATCTCTTTCTATGCTGAATAATGAAGTATCCTTGTCCAATCTCAGGGCTCACCCAGACCTTATCAATCAGAATCTGCCTCTTAACAAGATTCCCCAGGTGATTCACACATTCAAGTTTCAAGAGCTCAGTTCTGGTCCACCTCTGATTAGAGTAAGATAATCTTTACCTGTGTTTTTTTTTTTTTTCCTGATTTAAGTAAGCATTCCTGAATACAACAAAACGCCTTTCACTAATCTGCCTTAGTTCACCTTTCTGGGAGTCCAGCCACCTCTTTTCTTGTACATTTACCTATTGGCTTAGTCCTTATTTTTCCTAATACCCTGTAATGTTCTTGAACCTAATTATTTAAGCTCAATGTTGGGTGTTTGTTTCTGTGGCTATTATTCCACAAAATGACCATTATTCCACTTGAAAAAAATCAGGTGTTCAGCATCAAAGGGGGCCTTAAAGTTGTTTACTTTCAACTATAAAACTGTCTATCAGAATATAGTATGTATTACTGTGAAAATAGTAAATTACTGTCTCAAAATACTCCCCTGTGTCACCAGCAAAAAAAAAAAAAAAACAATAAAATGAAATTTATTTGCGGTAGGTGCTTCCTCCTGCCATCGTTTGAGTGTAATGGAAGGTTGTAGAAATTATACTGAGGATTATTTCTGTTTTTTTACATGTTAGGCAATCTTCTAGGTAATTTACATTTTATCATTTAATATTCATAATGACTCTATGAAGTAAGATACTCCTATTAGCCCCAATTATCACTTGAAGCTACTGAGCAGAAAAACACTAATAACTTGTCCAAGATCAAAGAGCTAGTAAGTGGTCAAGTCAGGATTAGGGAGCAAGCCCAGTGAAAATGCTTTTGACATTACACTACATGCTGACTGTATTTCAGTTCCATGATAGTTTCTTCCATAGCACTGACCACAATTTATAATTATCTATTTTAATTTTCACTTTCAATCTGCCTTCTTCTCAAGATTTAACCTCCTTCTGAAAAGGGATCATGTTTGTTTGGCTCCCTATTATATTTCAAGTGCCTGGCACATAGTAGGTGTTCAGTAAATGTTTGTTAAATGAGTGAATAAACGACAAAATAATGTAAGATCAGTAGTCTACATACATATACGAAGTATAAAGAAGAGAGAAAGGTTGTCAGCCTGGGGGAATTGGTGTCTCCTAAAACACTCCAATCTGAGAAATGCTGTGACTTTAGAAGCTGGGTTGATACTTTCACAGTATCTACTGGTCAAACTTCCATCTGAGACAATTACAAGTCTCCATGTTAATAGGAAGCTGGAAAAGACTTTTCAAGAAGTTATATACATACATATGCATAAAATTTGGTGTATATATATTTCATTTTATTTTAGGTTTAAGAAGTCAAAATACAGTCTTCTCTCATATTAACTGGGGATTGTTTCCAGGACCCCTGTGGAAACCAAAATCTGCAAGTCTCTTCTATAAAATAGCAAAGTAGAGTTGGCCTTAGGTGTCTGTGGGTTCTGCATTCAAGGTTGGCTGAAACCATAGAGGCAGAACCTGGAACTACTGAGGGTCAACTGTAGTTATTTTTTGCTTTGCTTTAAAAGAAGTCTTTGGGCTTATTTGGAAATAATGCTGCTGCCATAAGGCATCTTCAGAACATTTAAAAATCATGATTCCTAAGTTAATTTGGAAGATGTTGCAACAGCATTTGGCTTAAAGCAGTAAACTGAGTTTGCAGTACACCTTGAAACATCTATTGTGGTTAAGATGAGCTGTGTAATAGCCTTAAATACTTACTACTGCTCTGAAATTAAATCCTTGTTTCCAGCTTGCCAGGTTCCCTGCTCATTATCACCTCTTTATCTTTGTTCACTACTGTTCCCACCTGGAATGCCTCTCCCTTTGATTAGGCCTGTTTGAGATCGGAAGCTCTTTAGGGCCTACCCACAATCCCCCAGCGTTGTGGAGCAGTCCAAGAGGACGTCAGCCATGCTGATCACTGCCTCCTCTGCCCTCTGGTACTTTCATCTCTGCTACCACCTCTCGTGATTCATTTTATGGGGTGAGTGGTCTTTCCTTATTCTTTTCTTGTTCGTTATGAGTAATTCTTGTCTCCATAACTAGATCGTACTTTCCTGAATGCAGGGGCTGTATCTTATACATCCCAGAATCTTAACCAAACCTAGAACTGGACATATATCGGATATGCAGGAAATACTCCTTGAATGATTCACTTGATTTGAACATTGTCTAAAGTTGCGCATGTATGTGTCATTTCTTTTGGCGTTATGTGGAATGTTGTTTACCCCAGGGCTTTTCCAAATTATTTAAACCTGCTCCTAAACCCAAATACAGCTGGTGGAAGGCTTTTTTGTTTTGTTTCTTCATAGGACATAGTTCTTTGTGATTGGGAGTCTGAGGTAGAAGGAAAGCAGAGAGAAAAATCATTTCATCTTCCTGCTAAGTGTACAGGGCCCTTGGGGCTGTTAACAGCTACCTCTAAATCAGTTGAACAGATATTTTTACTAAAAGATGGGATGTAGTTTCTGAAATATTGAAAAGTTTCTTTGTCAAATTGTTATTAATGTTTTTATTTTACAGTCAACAAAACCCAAAACATATTTGTATATATTTTAATTAAGTCTTTTCTTTTTGGATGCTGTGAGCATATGACTTTATATTCTTATGTGTGTATAGCTTTCTGTGGATGAGTAAATCAGTTCCTTACAGGTTTTTAAAATTTTATTTTTGGCACAGTTAATCTCATCACTGTATAATTTCTATTTCAATTTAGTCACAATTATTAGAAAGATGATTAATTTTATATATAACCCATTATCTTAGATAGAAATTAGATTTTAAAGGTAAATAGCCTTGGATACAAATTAAGCATTCTGTGATGCCTCTCCGTCTCCCAAGTCTTACAGGTGCCTAGTTAATTTCTTTTATAGTGTAAGAAATGTTACCCTAGGGGCCAGAAAAAAGATAGTGATATGTATGTAACCAATGGCACTGCTAGTAAACTTGGACCAGTTTACAAATTAACAAGTATCAGACTGAGAGTAAGTAGGTTGAAGTAAGTAGGTTGCTTTAGACCAGACTAGTTGGGAGAAATGAGGTGCTAAAAATACATTTACCTACTAGGTTTGCAGAGAACAGGTGACGCTAACCCAGTTGTAGAAAAATCTGGAAGAAGAACAGCCACACAAGCTGTCTTCACCCTTCAGCTGAACAGAGTTAGAGAGGTCAGGTGAATATCCTAATCCATTCCTGGGTGAGGCCAAGAAGCAGTATCCAGCTGTTCATCATAAAGAAAATTCCTAGGGCTACAGATTTTAGGTCTGGGGTGAGATTTGGGAAACTTTGTTTTACAAACAGTCCCCCCAAGAGATTCAGATTATCAGCTAAGCTTGAGAATTCCTGATTTCCCAGACTTCAGGAGGCTTGGTTCTAGGCCAATTTTGGAACCAGGAATTCAGGCAGTTTCTTAGACCGACTAAAAATCATGTGGGCTAACAATCTACCTGTGGCCCAGTCAAACCTGGATTCTGGTAGTGGTGGGAGCTTTGTGTGCCATTTGGAGGAGTTTGCATTTTATACTGTAGGGGAAGGGAAGCCACTCAACCTCCTAGGGTTCCTTCTAGTGCCATGCTGGTCAAGCCATCATTACTTACAGAGTCACTAGAAAATTACATTCTTACATTGAGCAAACTGAGTACTGTCAGCTTAGTAAAAACTGGTATAAAGGAATTTTTTTTTTTTTTTTGCGTTACGCGGGCCTCTCGCTGCTGTGGCCTCTCCCGCTACGGAGCACAGGCTCCGGATGCGCACGCCCAGCGGCCACGGCTCACGGGCCCAGCCGCTCCGCGGTATGTGGGATCTTCCCGGACCGGGGCACGAACCCGCGTCCCCTGCATCGGCAGGCGGACTCCCAACCACTGCACCACCAGGGAAGCTCCAGGAAAAGCATTTTTTTCATTATTTATTTTATTTTTTATGTATTTTATTTTATTTTTGTGGTGGTACGTGGGCCTCTCACTGTTGTGGCCTCTCCCATTGCAGAGCACAGGCTCCGGACGCACAGGCTCAGCGGCCATGGCTCACAGGCCCAGCCGCTCCACAGCATGTGGGATCTTCCCGGACCGGGGAACGAACCCGTGTCTCCTGCGTCGGCAGGCAGACTCCCAACCGCTGTGCCACCAGGGAAGCCCCCGTTATTTATTTTTAAAAATAATTTTATTTATTTATTTATTTTTGGTTGCATTGGGTCTTCGTTGCTGCGCAGGCTTTCTCTAGTTGTGGTGAGTGGGGGCCACTCTTCATGGCGGTGCATGTGCTTTTTTTTTTTAAACACACCAATTGTACTTGAACATGTTACTTTTTAAAAATAATTAATTTATTTATTTTTGGCTGTGTTGGGTCTTCGTTTCTGTGCGAGGGCCTTCTCTAGTTGTGGCAAGCAGGGGCCACTCTTCATCGCGGTGCATGGGCCTCTCACTATCGCGGCCTCTCTTGTTGCGGAGCACAGGCTCCAGACGTGCAGGCTCAGTAGTTGTGGCTCACGGGCCTAGTTGCTCTGTGTCATGTGGGATCTTCCCAGGTTCCCTGCATTAGCAGGCAGATTCTCAACCACTGCGCCACCAGGGAAGCCCTGCATGTGCTTCTTATTGTGGTGGCTTCTCTTGTTCCGGGGCATGGGCTCTAGGGTGCAGGCTTCAATAGTTGTGGCACGAGGGCTCAGTAGTTGTGGCTCACAGGTTCTAGAGCACAGGCTCAGTAGTTGTGGCAGACGAGCTTAGTTGCTCTGTGGCATGTGGGATTTTCCCGGACCAGGGCTTGAACCCATATCCCCTGCATTGGCAGGCGGCTTCTTAACCACTGCACCACCAGAGAAGTCCCTTGTTGTTATTTTTTAAAAATAAATGCTTTATTTTATCTTTAAATGTACTTATTTTGTGAAAAAAGTAAGCCCAAATGCAACATTTTTATGGTATTTTTCTAATATAAAAAATCAATCTAATGATGACCAAATGCTTGTGCTAAATTTTGTCTGGAGCAGCAGTTCAAACTTAGCTGCCTCAGAACCACCTGGGAAGCATATTAAAGCACATCTTGTTGGGCCTCAGTCCCAAATTTTCTGACTGAGGATGGGGCGGGCATAGAAATTTCATTTCTGGTAATTCTCAGGTGATGCTGATGTCGCTGGTCCTAAGATCATACTTTGAGAACCACTGTCCTAGAGGGTAGAGTGAGAACAGAGGAGGTAATAATTTTCATTAGTGTTTTTCAAACTTAGTAAATTTAGTACTTAATTTTTGTAAGAATGTTACCCAAAGGATGAAAACTCCACATACCATCATTATGTATATTAAAATGCTAACTTGGTAATATACCACTATAAAAGAGAACCATGTTTTTTAATCCTAATAAAGTAAAAACAGGGGCCAAGTAGTATAGTCATTAGGCAGTAAGAGTATATGCTGATTTCACATAAATATTAGGTACAGTGTAACTATTTTGGCTTTTCTAAAGAAAAACATTTTACTCTGTGTTCTTTTAGAAGAAGTTAGTGATATCTACAGACTGTATTTTGGTTATCAATGCAAGAATCTATATACATGTATTTAAAAGGTTTTTCTTTTTATTGAGAGAAATAATTTTATAACAAATCTAGGAGTTTGTATAATTTTTCTAAAACCCTATTTTTGCCATCAAAATTAGTATTAAAAAGCTTAATGTTGAAAAGTTGTGTTTTTTTAAATGATTGCATTTACAGATAATTTAAAAAAAAATTTATTGGAGTGTATTTGATTACAGTGTTAGTTTCTGCTGTATAGCAAAGTGAATCAGTTATACATACACATATATCCATTGTTTTTCAGATTCTTTTCCCATATAGGTTATTACAGAGTATTGAGTAGAGTTCCCTGTGCTATACAGTAGGTACTTATTAGTTACCTGTTTTATATATAGTAGTGTGTTTATCTCGATCCCAGTCATCCAATTTATCCCCTCCCCTGTCCTCTGCTTACCCCCAGTAACCATAAGTTTGTTTTCTACATATGTAATTCTATTTCTGTTTTGTAGATGAGTTCATTTATACCCTTTTTTAAGATTCCACATATAAGCAATATCATATGATATTTGTCTTTATCTGACTTGCTTCACTTAGTATGACAATCCCTAGGTCCATCCATGTAGCTGCAAATGACATTATTTCCTTATTTTTTACGGCTGAGTAATATTCTGTTGTATATATGTACCATATCTTCTTTATTCATCTGTTGATGGACATTTAGGCGGCTTCCATGTCCTGACTATTGTAAATAGTGCTGCAGTTAACACTGGGGTGCATGTATCTTTTCAAATTATGGTTTTCTCTGGATATATGCCTAGGAGTGGGGTTGCAGGATTATATGTTAGCTCTATTTTTAGTTTTTTAAGGAACCTCCATACTGTTCTCCACAGTGGTTGTACCGCTTTACATTCCCACCAACAGTGTAGGCAGGTTCCCTTTTCTCCACATCACAGATATAATTTGAGATTGTTTGAAAGTAGCTTTGGTCTTCCACAAAAAATTTTAGATAAAGAATAGTTTTTAAATTCTATTTTTCTCAATCTGGGATGAATAACTTGTACAGGCTATAAAGATGAAATTATAATTCTTTAATAGTTGACTGTGGTCCAACTTATTAAATATCATATCTTTACACGGTCAGGACATTTAGTACTCCTAACGTCTTAGCAGTTTGTGATAGACTCATGCAACTTAAAAAATACATATTTAGAATTAATATTTTTTTAAAATACAAAGGATGATAGAGTTAATTAAAGGATAAAGGGCTATTTACTAGCACAGCCATGAAAAGATTAACAACATCTGGACTGATGTTGAGTAACGTGTGTTTATATTATTATACTTTAATTTTCTTGAATGATAAATGAAAGAGATAGATTATCACCTGATAGTCTCAAAATACTTTCTCATTTATTTATTCATTGATGCGAGAATCCAACAGCAGTATCGATTAGCTAATCTTCTAAATGCAAAATCTGGATCTTTTTAACAACATAAATAATATTTCTTGATTTTTATCTTTATGCCAAATTTACTTATTGGTTTCATATCCAAATGATGTATTTACCAAATATTGTGTAACAGAAAGAAGCAAAACAAAATGATGATAAAATAGTGCTTAAGAAATTGATTTTATTTGCTAAAATGTTTCTTGGCTGCCTTTGAGTTTAACCACACACAGTGAGTATATTTAGTGGATGAGGGTTTAAACCCCCCCAAAGGTAAAGGGCAGTGATTAGAATCGGTACATTTACAGTTGAGGAATGGATCTTGACTAACCCCATACAGAATTTTATTTCAGTCTTATGTAACACATGGTTTTAACCTGTCCAACAATGTTGCTTTTAATCTTTAATCCCTTCAGAAAAACTAAGGGAAGTGATGGAGGGATACCCTTGACTATCTGTAGTCCAAATAAGTAAAATGTTAGACAACAGCCATATCGTCTAAAACAATTTAGCTTTATTTTTATTTACTCAAAGTCATTTATGCCACATCTTCCAAAGGGATAAGTGCACAGTGGGGAATATTTTTCAGAGAGAACATTACTATCTAAGAGCCTTAAAGCACTTGACCTTCATTCGGCGTCTACAGTCTGTTCTGTAACTTGCTCTGGTATCACCATGTTGCTTCTGTGTTATTGCTTCAAAACATTTGTTTTAGCAGCAGAATTCTCTTAATATAGCTTTAAGTGGTGCCATTTTCTGTCTGAACTTAAGGAATGCTTATCTCAAAGGATAAAAATGGAGAAACCCGATGGCTTTGTTTGTGAACTAATTGATACACCAGCTTTCATCAAATAGTTCTTGGCCAGCTGAGGAAAAGTGAAACCAGTTTTGCCGATGAGATCTTGCTGCGTAGTGGATTTTAATGGAATGATTTGGTGTGTCCCTTAGCAGCCTTTACCCAAGCTGTCTATTCTACGTTTAGCAGTACCTTGTCTAGAATGATAAAGTCTGGTGTCATAAAGTAAGAATGTTCTTTCAGCACAGGATAGTTCAAGGCTCTCAGATGGCACTAAATTGTGCATCTCCCACTGGGTTCCCACACATGACCTTGTTTACCAACTTTTAAAATTATAAACAAGTACATTATATAATGTTTGGTGTAGAGTGATAGAGATTACCTCCTTTTAAAAATATATAGGTACTATAACTTCAGAACTACCAGATTTTAACTTCCTACTGAAATGTCTTGGCTCTTGAGATTTGCACTATTTCTTTTCTTTTTTTTTTCTTTCTTTTTTTTTTTTGTGGTATGCGGGCCTCTCACTGTTGTGGCCTCTCCCGTTGCGGAGCACAGGCTCCGGATGCGCAGGCTCAGCGGCCATGGCTCACGGGCCCAGCCGCTCCACGGCATGTGGGACCTTCCCGAACCGGGGCATGAACCCGTGTCCCCTGCATCCGCAGGCGGACTCTCAACCACTGCACCACCAGGGAAGCCCGAGATTTGCACTATTTCTTGATTTTACTATGTAACATACGTCTCATTCTTTCAGGAACTGGCTTATTTTTCTTTTATTCATAGAGTGCCCGTGGAAGGGGGGGGGTCCCATAATTGTATATTGCCCTCTTCTCTTGGCCATAGTTTATGGGCCCAAACATGGGCTTCTAATATAATCTTACAGGCTGAGGCACTAAAGAGAGACCAATTCTTTTTTTTTTTTTTCAGTTACCTTTAACCTTTAATTTTTGTATGGGTTAACAAAAATCTTCCTATTTCCAGTTAAACATAAAGATCTTTTTCTTTTTGAATTTTATTTTTTTGTACAGCAGGTTCTTATTAGTTATCCATTTTATACACATCAGTGTATACATGTCAATCCCAATCGCCCAATTCATGACACCATCCCCCCCCCCCACACACTGCTTTCCCCCCTTGGTGTCCATACGTTTGTTCTCTACATCTGTGTCTCAATTTCTGCCCTGCAAACCAGTTCGTGGGTACAATTTTTCTAGGTTCCACATATATGCGTTAATATACGATATATGTTTTTCTCTTTCTGACATACTTCACTCTGTATGACACTCTCTATATCCATCCACGTCAAGAGAGACCAATTCTGATTATCCCAAATGTTACAGCCTGAGGGATTTTCTCAATGGCTCAGTTATTTGTCGATGGACTACTTCCCATGTAAAAACTCACTGTCAGCAGGTCTGTTTTCCATTGATTATATACATATCTAATGTGTAGAAAGAGAGGAAAACAAAACCAACCTTTAGATAAGCAGAGAAGAGAGTTGGAGAATCTTGATGGTATTCAAGTTTGTAGCTCAAGTGGTGCTTGAAACCTTAGTGCACTCTGGCCTATGGTTCAGCTTGATGGTTTGACATAACCCAGTATCCTACAGGTTTTTCCATTTTGCTTTTTCAAGTCTGAATTGACCACAAGATGGGTACAGCAGAGGTCCTCAGGTACGGTGGGTGCTAAGAGAATGTGGTCTAACAAGGCTTAGGATACAGTGCGGGTATTTGTCCTTCTTAGCGTTCTCTCAAAAGACTACACTGTTTAGATACTGTAAGAGTATGCTTTGTGGACCAATGTGTTTATTAAAGATTATTATTTTCTTAAAACAAAGTAACATACCTGGAAAATAAAAGCATGGAAAACCAGAAAAAGCTATCCTTACAGTCAATATGAAGGTTATCAGATACGTCGTAAAAGACTACTCCTTAGAAAAAGAACAGGAAGAAGAATGTACAGCAATGTCAGTAAGATTAATGAAAATACTTTGTCTAGAACATACTGAGTGTACTCAAACAAAGATCCCTATATAGGAAACAGTGGACAGACTGTGGCTAATATCTTTTGAGGCATTGTGAGTTAATTCGGAAATATTTATTCCTGAATAAACATTTTGTATAGTCACTATTTTAGTAAACTATTTTTTCTTCATAATTAATGTGTTATGGCCTTATCTTTCTATCCTTCTAGGAGAAGATTGAAAGCCAAATCTGGCCCATAACCTGTTTTTGTAAATGTTTTTGGGAACAAAGCCATACCCATTCATTTAGTATTGTCCATGGCTGCTTTCACACTGTAACAGCAGAATTGAGTGGTTGTGATACAACATATCACATATGCCCCGCAAAGCCTCAAGTATACTACCTGGCTACATATAGAAAATTCTATTGATCCCTGTTTTAAAAATTATTTTCCTGTTTCGTGTAAGAAAATTGGTTTTAATTTCCATTGTTTTGAAATATATTTAATGTTTCAGGAATAAAACCACTGTATAAATTTAAAAACAGATGCATTTTGTATCTCTTCTGTCCAGTACATCCTGTGTTTACCAACTTGTTTGATGGCTCAGTTCTTATGATAGATCTCCTGATTGAGTCTTCCATTTGGAAAAGGTTCTCAGAATTTGAACCACATTCCTGAATGTTTTTTAACTTTCTAGTCCCTTCAGAAAGGGTCCTTCTTATATACAATTCTCCTGGCTGTATATAGCTCTTCAGGAGCAGCAGAGGTTTTCCTAAATCTCCTCTCACCTAGGCGGATTTCCACTCCTTAGGTTTTGCTCAGTCTTGAGAACTACCCTAAGATTTAAGCCTTTTCACAAGTTTGAGACATAGCAGGGTTGAGGACTTAATCCCACGCTACTGAAGGTTCATGCATTGTATCAGCTCTGTGTGGCACATACTAAGAAAATTGGATAAGACACTGACATATAAGTTAAAATCTCACCTCTGATATTTACCAGAGTGCTACTAGGTAAAGTTATTTCATTTTTACAGTAGCCCACAAGGCTCTACATAGTGAGAAACATACATGCATATGTGTGCAATGGCAGGAGTCCATACTATGCCTTCTCACCTTATCTACGATTCTCTCCCTTCTTGCTATTCCTCACAGGACAGGGTGGCTCTCAGTCTTTGCCCATTATACCCTTTCTCTCTGGGATACATTCTCCTAGATACCTGGGTGGTTTATTCTCTCATCCTTGATGCCTTCCCTTGAAACTATATTGAGAATTGTGCAACCCCTTGCAATACACACATTCCATATCCAATGCTGCTATTTCTTTTTTTTAGCACTTAGCATCGATGTTAAATATATTTTACTGCTCCATTTTGTCTCCTAGAAATTAGCCCTTTTGAGTTTCAGAAATTTTTGATTGTTTCCTGTATTCCTAGTACTTAGAATGGAAGGTTTTCTTAAAATATAGGTTGGAAGTGAATGAATGACACATATGATTTGGAAACGATGCAGAGGGTATAAGTTAAATGTGTGTAAGTTATAAAAGAGCAGATTTCTATTGCAGTATATTGCACACATTTTAAAGGTACTTGCTTTTTCCAGGATTAGTAAACATTTCTGTACTACTGGAGTAGCTCGCCAGAATAAAAATAGCCAGCGACTCTGTTCTTCAGTATTAGGGTCAAATACTGACTCTAACTATTTATGTTCTTAGAGCACTGAAATCTTCTCCAATTAGACTTAAAATCCATAATACCTCCAGTAAGGAAATATACAAGTCATTTTGCACATTTATTCTCCCTCCCTCTGTTCCTCTTTCCCAGCCTTTTCGCTTCCATTAGGGGCCTGGATCTCTTATATTCTATAGAGCTTAGGAATTCTACCTTCAGATTTCAAAGACTGATTTTTGTTTTTATTTATACATTATTAATGTACATTAGATTTTTTCAATAAAAAGTGTGTCGAATAAGCGAACACTCTAATTACAAAATAAACCAATTGCATATTGTCTCACGGAAGCACAGACTTATAAAGGTCATAGTTTGGCACAAAGAAAACAATTTAAAAATCCTATTACATTTTGATACTAGGCTTTAAAACACACCATTTGGTGAACTTAACACTTTGGTATCGTGTTCAACTTCACTGTTTACTATGTGAAATGAAACCATGACAATATTTGAGGGAGTTTTTCAGAATTTTTCTATTAATCAATGTATGTGTGTGCATGCATTTTAAAGCTCTTAAAAGAACACAAGAAGCATATTCCAAATAAAACTATTTAAACTTTAGAGGAAAGCTTCTCCGGCCATTAGAGCAGTGCATTAAACTGTTGCTGCTCAAACGGTGATTCTCACGTCACACGTTAGCATTGATTTTTGTTAGCTTCTTTGTCTGAGACCTGATAAAGCATACAGATGTTTAATTTTAGGAAGCACTTATGGTATATCTAGTCATCACAGCTTAGGTACTAAGAAATGTGCCTTTTCCTGCCTTACTGAAATCATATTAAGGAGTATGTGTTTTCAGAAAACAGAAGAATGGTAAGTCAATTAGTTTTATGGTGGCAATTAAAAGTCAACATAGATCTAAATTTCCACTTTTTTTGGTTGACATATGTTAAACTAATTTGGCTAGTTAAATAGAATGGTCAACTTCTTTTGAAGAAAAGCTTATTTATATTACTGTTTAAGGTATTAATTTTGTCAAATATTGGGTAAAAATTTATTAAAAGTTTTATAAGGGTTAAAAGCTTTTAAAAAATTATCCCAATACCATATGTCAAATGGTAACTTTTAAAAGACCTATCATAAATCATACAGTTAAGTTTAGTTTTTAATTTTGTTGACAGTAGTTTTTGTTGATTAATTTTGTTGATAGTCGTCTTTTTTTTTGAGGGTGGAACTCATCTACAATTTGGGGGAAAAAAACTGATATTCTGAATAGTATAATATTCACCTGAAAAATTCCTTTAACATTTTCAGTTAAGCAGAAGCAAAGATTATAACATGTATTATACATTTTAATAAGAACAAATTATACTATTTGTCACTCATTCTATCATTCACTAAATATACATTTAGTACTTATTAAATGCAAGTTTAATTTAGAAATATTTGTGTGGCATTTCAGGAATTTTTAGGAAAAAAATGAAAACTTGCTTATACGTTCAATTTTTTTTCCAAAGTTTTATCAAGAGGACTTGAGAAAAGTATACTTTCAGTTAAAATCAATTGGAATAATTAACAGATGCCAGGAACTTTAAAATATTACGTTTGTAATTTTTTTCATAGAAAATATAACAAGTACATAGTAATTAGTTAGACCTTTTCCACGAAATCCAACTTTAGCTATATATCACATGCATTTGGAAATTAAAAAAAAATTTAAAGACTGCAAAGTATTATGAGTTTATACTATATATATGTATATATATATATATATGTATTTTTTTTAATATGGCAAGTATTATGTGTTGTGTCCCCCGCAAAAGACACATTGAAATCCTAACATCCAGTACTTGTCAATGTGACCTTACTTGGAGAGAGACCCTTTGCAGATGTAATCAAGTTAAAATGAGGTCAGACTAGATTAGGGTGGACCCAAAGTCCAATGACTTATGTCCTTATAAGAAGCCATGTGAAGACACAGACATGTGATGTCACATCACATGTAATATGTGAGAGAAGACCATGTGAAGATGGAAACAGACATAGAAGGGTGGTTCTCCAGGCTAAGAAAAGTCAGGGATTTCTGGCCAACAGAAGCTAGGAGAGAGGCATGGAGCAAGTTCTCCCTCAGATCTCCCAGGAAGAAACAACCCCGCCAACTCCTTGATATTCAGATTTCTTGCCTCCAGAAGTATGAGAGAATAAATTCTGTTTTAAGACACCCAATTTGTGGTAATTTGTTATGACAGTCCCTAGAAGTTAAAACAGTGACTCTAATTTGTCCACAAAATCCCCTTATAGTCAAATAAAGAAGCTCATTGAATTTATATTGAAAACCACAAGACATAAACATATAGCTCCCATTTCAGGAAATTTAGCCATAAATGATGATTATAAAATTAATAGCTCTCTCCCACCCCCCACCCAATGTCAGTAACACTTAGGACTAGGTACTGCTGCATAGGACAGGAAAACAAATAACAATAAATTCAGCAGAATAGAAATTTTACTTAAGTCCAGAGGTAGGCAGGAAGACAGTCGTTGGTGTGATGCTCTGTCTTGTGCCGTGGCATGTCTCACATGGCTTTGATTCTAGGTCAAGATCATTGATTGAGCTTCAGCCATTACACACACATTTGTCAGTTGGAAGAAAGCAGGTGAAGGTCACACCAGTCACACATCCTTCCTTTACTAATACTTTTCAGAAACCACACATTACACTTCTGTTCCTATCCTATAAGATAGGTGTTAGTCACATGGCTAACAGTTTGCTGCTAGGTAGTCTGGTAGCCTTTTTTCCCAGTGGCTATGTGCCTAGCTGAAAATCAGGGGTCCTAATACTAATAAAGGAGAGGAAAATGGATATGGGGAAACCAGTTTCCACCACACCCAAGTATACAAAAATGAAACAAACCCCCTTATAGCACAACTTTAATAAAAAATCAATTTTCATATGAGATAGCAGTTGAAATTAAAGCAAGCCACAAAGTGAAATGGACCACCCACAACCAGAACTCTCAATTCTACCATATAAATATCTAGGGGGTCTTTCTACTTCTTTCTTTCTCTATTGATGACATTTTTCACCTAGGCCACTGTAATAACATCCTCGTAATTAGTTGCCTGCTTCTCTACTCTTGCACCTTGTAATGTATCTTCACCCTTTATTGATTTTTAGTATCGTAAAGATGATGTCTGAGATACTAGACGTGTCTTACAAAGTCCTGTGGGAGCTTCTTACCTCCCATCTTCACGTTCTACCACTCTTCGTTGTGTTCCCTATGCTTCATTCATCCTAGGTTGTCTTCTGTTCCTTCGTTGTTGACTAGTCTCTTAAGTCTTCATCACTGTACCCATTTTTCCCACTGCCTGGATTATTCATATCTACCATCTTTACCTAGACAACTTCGACTCATTCTTGAAACCTCAGCCTAAAATTTGTGTTCTTAGGGAACGCTTCCTGAGCTTGCTTTTTTTCGGCTCAGTAAGCTCCCTGTATATATGTACTCCTTGCTCTTTTTTTTAAAATTACCAATCTCATTTAGAATTCTTTGTTTAATACCTGTCTCCCCACTAGAGAAGGACAGCTTTTGTTGACTCCTTTATCCCCAATGCCTAATATAGAGTCTGGGGTATATTAATAGTAAGAGCTTGCTAATTGTCTATTAGGGTAAAAATATCCAATTTTATAAGAGCAGATCATAAATATCTATAACGTTTTAGTAAATATTCTGTATACTTATTATTGTTCATTGCTCTTCCGGACTCTAGCATGATTCTAGGCCTGTAGTAGTATTATATGATTACTTTCTGAATGAATAGAATTGCAAAGCTTTTTACAAACATTAACCAACAATAACTGCTTCTTCTGTATGGTAGGCATGGTGCTAGAAAGCTAGACATACACTAGTGAATAAAACAAGCATTGATCTCATCTTCATAGAACATTCATTCTTGGATAAATTATTTATATATCTAACAATATAAGGACTTTAATAATAGAACATGGTGTATCTGTATAGTAGAATATTCTGTGGCCTATTAAAACAATGTGACAGAAATATATCTTTTGGCTAGGAAAGGTATATTGCTAAGTGGAACAAAAATCTAGTTACAAAACTATATGCACTAAGATTCTAGTTTTGTATGAGAGTCTATCTGGATTAAGCCCACAATACTAACAGTGGTTTCCAAGATATCATTAAAAGTGGTTATCGCTGAGGTTTCCTTTTGTCTTCCTGAAATGTGCTTATTTTTAAAAAAATATATAGAAATTAAAGAAATTTCATTAAAGTAGATTTTTTTTTAGTGTCATTAGACTTTTGTTTTTCAATAATTAAATGCTACCTTTGATATGGAAAAGTCAAATAGCTGTTTTGTATGAACAGTCATATGAATCATAAGGCAGTTATGTTTCTTGCACAGAGTCTTCTAGTTGGAGAACCATAACCACTTACCCCATAGAATGGATATGGCAGGAATAAAAACTTAATGATTTTGAATAACTTACCTTAATTTACACAGCAACATAACTTACACCCTATATCCTATGGAACTGATTTGTGACTTGATGGGATTGAACTAAGTAAAATAGCCAGCTACTTAGTAACTGTTTCGTTGTGAGCATCACACTAAATAGTTAATGTATTCTGCTGCTAATTCTCAAAACCATCCTGCAAGGTGGATGCAGGTTAACTTGCCCAAGGTTACTCACTAAGTGGCAGACCAGGGATTTGAATCTGTCCTACCAATTCTGGCACAGTGTGGATGTCAGCAGGA